>NC_042620.1:306582112-306901512 GCF_901001135.1 Rhinatrema bivittatum | reverse complement strand
GGGTTTTTTTGTTGGTTTTTTTTTGTGAAAGTGGCACCCGCCTATAAATTAGATGAGCTGTGGGTGGGTTGGGAAATCCAGTCTAACTTCAGTTAGTCAGCCAGAGTGACTCACTGCTCTCTTGATTAACAAATGTTGGTACCTAATCAAACCAAATCACAATACCTCAACACCTTTCCAAGGTGAGTAACTGAACTGAACTTTTCAACTTTTTACTTAGGTATACACTGCTTCTAGCTTATTTCTAGCTTCTAGCTACTTTTTTCTTTTTTTGTTGGTTTTTTTTTGTATGTTTTTAATATACACATACTCTAACTTCTACTTACTAGCTGCCTTATAGACTTTTAAAAATAAACACTAACTACTGCTGACTGGCTGCCTTACTGACTGACTATTTAAAAATACAAACTGTCTAACTTCTGTTTATTTGCTGCCTTATTGCCTATTAAAAGCACAAACCTCAAACACACTAAATAATATTCCCAAATAATTAACTTTGCCCCAATACTTTTAAAAAAGACAATGTCCCAAGCAAAAACTTACTGATTCCTTTCTGCCACCAGCAAGATGATCCTCTCCTCTCAGTACTCCCACTGGATTGTGGGTTACTGAGCTCTTCCCTTGCAATACATAATGTGCTTCTAAGGTAAATTAGTACAAAACAATTCCTTTGGAGATTTACACTACAGTTAGTTGTCCTGAGTGACTCACTGCTGTTTTGATTAACAAATAATGGTACCTAATCAAATCACACAACCTTAACACTTCAGTTAGTCATCCAGAGTGACTCACTGCTCTCTTGATTAATAAATGTTGGTACCTCAAACCAAATCACACTACCTCAACACCTTTCCAAGGTGAATAAATGAACTGAACATTTCAACCTTTTTACTTAGGTTACACTGGTCCTAGCTTATTTCTAGCTTCTGGCTACATTTTTTGTTGCGATCCTGGGTCATGCCCCGGGATCTCCACTCACCACCCGGTCCGCTCTGTCCGCGGGAGCCCCTTCTGGCTGCCAAACTCAAGACGCGGCCATCCAGGCCTGAGACGCGGCCTACTGCGACGTCCCCCCTGCGAGGGAGACTCCGCCAGTGATCCGCTGCTGGCCCCGCCGCTAGGTGCACGCGCACACAGGGGCTCTCTATTTAAAGGGGCCAGTGTGGGAAAACAGAGGATGCCTCCCTGCTGACGTCAGATGCTTCTGGATTATTTAAACCCGGCAGCCACAGCTAGCCAGTGCCTTGCAACGAGGTTGACTCTTCGGAGTAGCTAGTTGTGCTTCCTGCTTCCTGGTTCCTGCTTGTTCCTGATGACTGATTCCTGGCTCCTGACCTTGTTTTCTTCTTTGACTCCGGCTTCTGCTTCTGACCCTGGTTTTGGATCCGACGTCTGATTCCTGGCTCCTGACCTTGCTTCATTCTTCGATTCCTGCTCCTGCTTCCGTCCCTGGTTTTAGCATCCGATATCTGACTTCTGGCTCCTGACCTTGGCTTGTTCCTGGATTTCGGTTTCATCTCTTCCCATTGCCACAGGTAATTGTTCATCCCCCCCCCCCCCCCCAAAAGGTTCTCCTAAGCCCCAGCGGCTCGGGTCCTCACAGGCTCCTCTCGGGGGGACCGCGGGCATCCAAGGGTGAAGTCTCTCCTGACCTCCTGGGCACCATCTCATCATTGGATTACCTCAGGCTGCTCTTCTGATCCTTGGTTGCATAGGATCCACCTAAGACCAAGAGGCCTGGGTCCCTACGGGCTCCTCCTGGGGGACCTCGGGCTTCCAGTGATGAAGCCATCTTCGAAGTCTCTCCTCAGTGCCGCCTCCTGGCTGCAACGCCTACTGTGGGTATCACAGCATGACACCTGCAGTCTCAACCGGCCCAAGGGTCCATGAACATAACATTTTTGTTTGGTTTTTG
Organism: Rhinatrema bivittatum; assembly: GCF_901001135.1. Taxonomy (NCBI): domain Eukaryota; kingdom Metazoa; phylum Chordata; class Amphibia; order Gymnophiona; family Rhinatrematidae; genus Rhinatrema; species Rhinatrema bivittatum. The sequence continues at coordinate 306,899,597 of NC_042620.1, read as the reverse complement.
TTTGTTTGTTTTTAATATACAAACACTCTAACTTCTGCTTACTAGCTGCCTTACTGACTGACTATTTAAAAATACAGTCTAACTTCTGTTTATTTGCTGCCTTACTGCTTATTAAAAGCACAAAGCACAAAGACACTAAATATTCCCAAATAGTTAACTTTGCCCCAATACTTTTAAAAAAGACAATGTCCCAAGCAAAAACTTACTGATTCCTTTCCGCCACCAGCAAGGTGATCCTCTCCTCTCAGTGGACCCACTGGATTGTCTTCTTTTCTCTTTTTTACTTTTTTCTTTCACTCACAAAGATTTGCAAAAAATACAACCTTCCACAGTAAAATTCAGCAGAGAAATGAATTTTAAAATGCAGTTTGCATATGATCAAATTTTTCAGTGGAACGATGTCAGGGTCACTTGATCCAGGTATCACTTGATACAGGTGTCAACTATAGACTGGTTTAAAAAACTATTGACCATGATAAGTCCTCCTTCCTGGCTTGTTCCCTGCTGCTTCTCACCATAGTTCTAGGACTTTACTGGCAATGCTTGTTTTACTTATGCTATAGACTTGAATGGAAAACATGTATGAGTGGAAACTAAAGCTTTTTTAAATTTCATGGGTGCTCTTCATTTGTTTTTAGGGACCATGAATGAAATGAAAATGACCTCATTGGTTGCATTTTACATATTCATCTTGAATGCATATCCCTACTAATCAGTAGGGATATGCAGAAGGAAAAATGTGTTTTGTTTTTGTTTTTGTTTCGCTGTGACCCAAATTTGTTTTATTAGTTTTATAGGGAAGTGGGGGGGGGGGGGGGGGGAGAACCAATTTGTTCATTAGTTTCATTTGTTTTGCCATTAAAGTCAATGGGGAATTATTTGCAGCCTATTGTTGGCTGCAGAATTGGGGTTTTCTTATTAATTCTGATGAAACCTCTGGGGAGCAATCATCAGAACAAGAAAAGAGCTCCAAGATACTTAGATTGTGGCAAAGTGGCACCAAAGTGGCATGAATAGCCTAAGTCACTGTAAAGGGACAAAGGGGTACCAGGAGTGGCAAGAGTGCTTTAATAGAGCTGCAAAGCAGCAGCGAGAGTGTTAAAAACACACCACAGCTTCAAAAGAGAGCACCAATAACAGTTGCATGAACCCTTGAAGGCAGCACGACAGGCAAAGTGGCAAGACAAGTGGTGTCAACATCCTACAGCACAATGAAGGGGGAACATAGCAAGCAGAATGGGTGTAAGAAAAATCACAAGGTGCCGATAAAGGGACAAAGCAGCAGAAAGACTAGCACCACACTAAGGAACCATGATAGTGGCAAGAACACCACAAGGAGTAGAGTCGTCTGGTGTATGGCAGCAAGGCAGAGGGGCAGAACGTTGATAAGGGCAAGACAGGCTGGCGGAGCGGAGATAGTCAGGTCGCTGTGGTGTTGATAGGGGAAAGACAAGGAGGCAAGACATGATGAGGTTCAGCATGCGGTGCGACTGTCAATCGCAGCATACTGTCCACTTGACCCATCTTGAAACATGGACCAAGGAGTCTAACACGCGTGCTAGGACCTGAAACATGATGAACTATGCCTGGGTGGGGTGGAGAGTTGCTGCTGTGCACAGGGCCGGTGCAAGGGTATTAGGCACCCTAGGCAAATCTTACAGCCTGGCGCCCTACCCCCACCTGACCATACACAATTTTAAATTATGAATTTAACTCATATTTTACATGAAAAGTGACATTCTGAGGTAAAATTAATATATACGTTATTGTGATAATTTCATGCACTGTTGTGATGCCAACAAGAAAACTTTGCATCTTGGAATTCATATGGCAACATACCTATTGTGATATATTTCGGCATGGTCCTCCCGTATCAACACAGTATATCTGCCAACACTCAGAATAACAACCCTACCTATGAAAAAGAATACCACAAATATTACACCAGAATCTAAAATATCAATATACTTCCTATCAGGAAAACAGAACAGGCCAAGCTACTACAGAACCCTACAGAGAAACCACATATTAAAAGAATGCTTCATCTCAGTCTTTGCATGCAGAACACAAACCCTCACCAAATACAGAATAAAGCCACATAAAGTATAAATAGAAATGTGCAGACAAAACTGTAAAACGCATCACGCCAGACTCTATACCAGTGGTCCCCAAACCTGTCCTGGAGGGCCACCAGCCAGTCGGGTTTTTGGGATATCCTCAATGAATATGCATGAGAGAAAATTTGCATGCACTGCCTCCATAACATGCAAATTTTCTCTCATGCATATTCATTGTGGATATCCCAAAAACCCAACTGGCTGGTGGCCCTCCAGGACAGGTTTGGGGACTACTGCTCTATACAGTGCAACAATGGAAAAACCAAAATTTCACCATTCCTCATGAAACAATCAATAAAATCAAGATATACAAATCATTAATCATATTAGTAAAATCATACTAATAAAATAATTTCAAAACAGCTGATGAATAGAATATCCAATAATTAAAGACGCATGCAAACTTTGAAAGCTTTACCAAACACCAATAAAATATTTCAAACAGCAGACACATTACATACTACCCAATAATTAAAATGGTAGTCAATCAAGAAAAATGAACTTAAAAAGCCACCTTTACTTATCCTACTCCTTTCCCTTGCAGGCCACACCAGAAGCAGCAGTAGCTGCTGAAGCTGTCCTCACGGTCTTCTTCCTAAGGGACCACAACTAGTCTCTTCTGTCTCTCACGCGCACACACCAGTCACACCCTCAGGATCAGTTTCTATCTTTCGCACACCAATCATCTCCTCAACCAGTCTCTCTCTCTCTCTCACATACACACACACACCAGTCATCTCCCTGATCAGTCTTTCTCACACATACACACGTCACCTCTCTAGCCAGTCTCTCTCAATCACACAATGCTCTCGCTCTCTCTTACTTACACACAGGCTTTCAATCACACACATGCTCTCTCTATTTCACTTACACACAAGCTCTCAATCACACACGATTTATCTCACATACAAACAGGCTCAATCACACACATGCCCTCTCTCACAGCCACAAGCCAGCCAAAAACATGCTCCATCTCTCTCTCGTGTACACACACATTGACACACAAAAGCACCCTCCCTGACTCACATATTCACCACACACATACAGAAGCACCCTCCCTATCTCACATACATGAAGCACCATTCCTTTCTCACATATACACACACAGAAGCACCATTCCTTTCTCATATATACACCACATACATACACACACAGAAGCACCATTCCTTTCTCACATACACATATACAGACGCACCCTTCCGATCTCAAATACATATACACACAAAGGCCCCAAGCTGAACAGCTCGTCTCCCGCGGCGACTAGCAGCGCTGATCTTCTTTTCTTCAGCCCCGCCGGCCTGCTTTCCGGCGGCGGCTGGCTGCACCGGTCTTCATTTCTCTGGTGGCGGCTGGCAGTGCCCATCTTCTTTTCTTTGGCCCCGCCGGCCTGCTCTCCGGCAGCGGCTGGCTGCGCCGGTCTTCATTTCTCCGGCGTGGCTGACTGTGCCGGTCTTTTCTTTGGCCCTGCCAGAGGCCGGCGGCAGCTGGCTGCGGCTGTCTACATTTCTTCGGCCCGGCACCCTCAAATGTGAGCAGGATCAGAGAAATCCACATGATCAGCTAGTCCGGCCCACCGGGGGGAAGCCTGATCCCCCGATAGGCCAAGCCGCCCCTGGTGGATACTCTCACATGGCCTTCTATTTCAAATGGCCACTAAAACACTGCGAACCAAAAGAATGAAACTAATGATATGTTGCATTCGTGGGGGTTTACCATGCGTTTCGCAGACCCATGAATGCAATGAAAAGGGACATATTAGTTGTGGATTGCGCATTCTTTGAAAACAAATGCACATCCCTACTAATCAGCCTATAACTTAAAATCTACACCAAGGGGTTACATTTCATATAACCCGCATGTGAAGTTTATCTATCCTTCTCGACAGCTCTTTTTTTCTCTTGCCACTCCTGGGATGACCTCTACTCTCCCCTCCTCAAAATGACTGGCACCAGATTGGCAACAAGGATGCTGACTAGACTAGTTCGTATAAAACCCTCTCTTTCTTGAAAAATCATAAAGGATCTCTGTAAAGTTTCTAGATCTCTTTCTGAAAAGTCACTATTTGTCAAAATCATGCAAAAAGTAAGATAAAACAAGAATGGAAATGTTTGAATTCACTTTTGTTGCCTTCCTCTGCAAAAATGTAGAGCTGAAAAGACTCCAAGTTGACACTGTTATTCTCCAATAAACTTTACTTTTAATAAAAGTTCCCTTAGAGAAGAGAACTATACCTTCTTCTGCCAGGTAAGTTAGAGCGGAATTTGCAGTGAAAAACACACTCAGGTCGATTTTAAAAGTGTTGCTCATGCAAAAATGCCCACATACGTGCTTATGTGGGACATGCGAAAGCAAAGTGGATTTTGAAAAGCCGCAAAATAAGCGTTTATCTACTCATGCACGCGTAAGGAGTAAGGGGGCAGAAAAGAGGCAGGGCAATAAAAAGAAGCAGGGCAGTAACTGATTTACGGGCATCATTGATTTGCTTGAAGTCTTTGGATAAACCAGTTGACGTAGTATTGTTTTGGCATCCAAACCTAAGGATTGGTTTCTTTTTTATTGCTTTGTTTTACCTGCTGTGAATTTATAGTAATTTGTCAGATAACAACCCACCTTCATGCGGCCAGTAGTGGGAAAACAACTTATTGACTAGGGGTTGCCCAGCTTGAGGTGGGTGGTAGCAGTCCAATGAGATCTGACAATCTCCCCCACTATCATTAGCAACCACTGATGCCCATTCTCTATTCCCTTTGAGTGAGGACTTACTGCTGGTGGCTGGTACTTCCCATATTTTATCAATGCTGTGAAGCACAGATATATATGAGTGATTCTGCAATGGACTATGTGATACTCAGATAAATTTGGGATAAATCCTGTAGCTGCTTTCTCCCCCTGAGAAAGGCTTTGCTGAAACCTTAGCCATTGTCAGGGTTTTTGTGTGTTTTGGATTTGAAAGCTCAAATTGTTTGCATTCCTGTTTGTTGAAGGATTATATGTTCATTACAGATGCATCATTTTTGCAATATGATTTTTAAAACTTTTATTATTATAGCAAATAAAATAACTGTCAAAATAAAATAAACACATATATAAGTGGTCCTTAATTGGACTGATCATGTGTTTGGTGGGGAAAATGATTAATAGTGTTGGGTCCCACAGGCTGTGTCAGTCCTTATCTGATATCCTCTGAGATTCTTAAAGTTCATTTTTTATTTAATAGCTGATTTCTGTTCAATATCAATTTGTTACTTTTTAACTTTGCTTCATGCCACCATTGTTTTGTTTGTGTATGTTAGTTTGCTTAAGATTGTGGTTATCCCTTCCTTTTGAGTAGTAATATCTTCCAGTGGGCCAACATAAAAAAATATGTTATTGTACTTGAGCTTTTGAGTCTGCAACAGTCACTTATTTAAATATATCCTGCTGTCTGTGCAAGTTAGGTAGATTGTGGCCCTGTCCATCCCTTAGTGAAAGTAGGGGCTGGATGGAATGCTGGATTAAGAGTGGAATTTTGTTAGATTAATTTATTTTTATGTATTTTTAGATGTTGTAACCGGCCACCAGGTAGAATTCTGCTACTCGGGCTTCCTCAGGTTGTTTCCCGAAGCAGTATCCCTGCGAACAACGAAGCCTGGATGTGGCTGGAGTCCAGACACATCCGGGTTTGAATGCAAAGACAGTACAGTGCTGGCTATCCTGTTCCAGCCCCAGTAGTTAAATGCACAAAGCAGTTCAGTGCTGGCTATCTTGTTCCAGCACTAGAGGCTAAATGCACAAAGCAGTTCAGGGCTGGTTGCCCTAGCCCCCAGCTCAGTTGCTTCTCCAGAGCTGAGGAGGATGGAATGCCATCTCCCTCTTTTGTGGAAACCCAAAAGCTGAATGACTCCTGTTTCACTCTCTTCAGCTTTCCCACTCTACCCACTGCAATCCAGTTGGGACTTACTCTGCCATCAGTTGTCAGCTGTTTCCTCTCCTGCTGTCCTCCTCTGTCTGGCTTTCCCAGCCTCATATATCTGGTAGCTGTCTCCTAATCAGGTACCCACCTGGTTCCTGGCCTTTCGCCACTTCCTCTTTCCTTAGCCCTGTAGCCTTCTGGGAGGTGTAGTCATCCCCTCCCCCACCACAGCTTCTGCCTACAGTGGCTTTCTCTCACTCTGCACTCCCCTATTATCTAAGGAATGGGAGGTACCTCCCATTACAAGATTTTATACTTGTTATTGTAATTATGTTCTTGCTGTATACTGCCTTGAGTCATATTTGTTCCTAAGTTTACGTAATGCCTGTGTTATTACTGGGTATATAATTTGGACAAGTTGTGTTCCTGTCCATCCCTTAGTAAGAGTTGAAGATGGATGGGTTTTTGGATTAAATGCAGGATTTTGATAGATTTTTTTATGCTGACATACTATATTTTTGTATATTGTATGCTTGTTTTTGTACTTATATACTTTTTCTAAACCATCTTGGGTTTCCTTCAGGTGAGGAAGGTTGTATATAAAAATGATTATTATGTTAGGTTTTTAAACTATATATGCAGGTTAAGGAGGACCTAGGTGGTTGATGAAAGAAGAATAATGAGGTAAAGGATGAAAAATATAGGCTGGTATTGGAATAAAAAGTGCTCATTAAAGCACTACAGAAGTCAGACTTACTGAGAACCAGAATGTGAGCTAGTATAACAGTTCTGTTTTAATACCAGAACTATTATAGGCCCCATAGTAATTGATGTTATCATTGATTCTCCTTAAAAGAATCCCCATGGGATCAATTAAAGCATGCCCTTGGAATATTCCTATAAGAGGAATTCTGTCAATTGAAATGTCATTAGAATCAGAGTCCTTATTAGTATCATCCATCCTTATAAACTATAACATTTTTTTAATGCTGCTGTAATGTGTAACACTCATTAATGCTGCTGTAATGCTGCTGTAATGCTGCTGTAATGTGTAACACTCATTTAGAACAATAAATGCTTCTTTCTACCTTTTAACAAGAGCTGGCATGTGTCAATCAACTTGCAGTAAGGACTTAGTGATACAATTGAAAATCGGTGTGTATCAGTATGTTTGATGTGAATTGTGTATTACATGAAAGGGATGGCATTAATAAAATATGTTTTCGCAAAATAAAAACATCTATGAAATCTTTGAGCAAATTAGCAAGGGAGAAAAGAAAGAAAATGAGAGGTAGGGAGAAACATGGAGATAAAGAACAGCAAGAAAGAAAATACTGCAAAGTAAAGAAAAAGGGTTAAGAAAGTCAGAAAACAAAACCTGAGGAAAGAGAGATCTGTCTTTTGGGTCTAGTGACAGTCTCAGTTTGCTCATGCCACTGCAGTAAATACCTGGGACATATTTACATTGAGTTACTGATGTTGATATTATATGGAGTTCACAGTTTTCTTATTCACTTATTCAATAATCAATATTGCTCTGTCCAGCATAATAAGCAATTCAACACTATTCTCATGCACATACTTTTCATTCTCTGCATGCTGGTGTCTGCTTGCCATGCCTATTGCATGCAATGTTCCCTCTCCACCTTGTGCCTTTTCTTTTATGCTTTAATTTAAAATCTCTTGCTTCTTTCTTCATGGTAGTTTCTCTCTCTGAATATCTTTAAGAAAGTTACTGAAGCCTATCTTTTCATCCAGGCCATGGTTGGAATCCTTTGCTATTTTTCTACATATTAGTTTGAGCATCTGGTTTTATGACGGGTATTAATCTCTCATTGCTGTATGACTTAATGTTTTGCAATTAGATACTATGCTGATTTTGTAACGTACTTTATAAAAGTTGCTATATAAATTAACAAACATTTTAATAAAACATCAACCAAACAGTAGGGATGGGCATTTGGGAGAAATAAAATAGGAAATAAAATGAAATGATATAAGAAATTTCATCTTGTTATCAAAGCAAAACATTGAAAATACAACAAAGTTTCATTGGTTTTCACGTTTTGTTTTAAAAACAAAATTAATCCTTTAGGCATATGCCCAGGCCAAAAGCCAGGGTATCATCTAGGAAATAGCCTAGGCTGAAAGCAAGAGCCTCAGCGTAGGCCTGATCATGACATTGAAGCCCGGGCCTAGGTATAAGCTGTGGCCTGATGAAGGAACCATAGCTTAGGCCCGAGTGCAATGCTGGGGTCTCAGCTAAGGCCCAGGCCTAACTCTGGGGTCTTGATAAAACCCCCAAAATGAAAAAACCTTCTAATTTGGGGATCCAGTGTTATAGTCCAGGCCCAGGTTCAATGCTTGGGCCTCAGCCTAAACCAGGGCACAGGCTCAGGCCCAACATTGGGTTCAGAGACAAAGTCCCAACGTCAAGATCTTGGCCCAATCCCAGGCCTGATGTTGTGACCCAGTCCAGAGACTGGGCCTCGATGCTGGGCCTGGGCCCAGGCCCGATACTATAATGAGGCCCGGAGGCTGGATCCTGACACTGAAGCCTTGACTGGGATCCAGGCCCGATACTGTAATGAGGCCCGGAAGCCTGGGCCCAGGCCTGATACTGTAATGAGGCCCGGAGGCTGGATCCTGACACTGAAGCCTCGACTGGGATCCAGGCCCAAGGCTGGGGCTCAGACCAGAGGCTGGGTCCTGACTCCAGAGCCTAGGCCCTGGATCAGGCCCAGGAGCAGGCCTGGTGCCAAAGCCTCGGAGGTCTTCCATCTTCTGTCTTCTTTCTTCTTCTATGAAATGATGCCGTCTGCTTGGGATGCACCAGAGTTAATTAACATTATTTTGATGTACAGCATCCTAATTATGCAGCCTAATTGTCAATCCCTACAACCTAAAGAAAGAGGATGAGTCCTGTCAGCTTTCTGGAGCTGAAGAAGAAGGCTGCTACTGCCGTTTGTGCTTTCAAGGGAGGGGGAGAGGGAGGAACTAATTGAGGGCATGTATGTGTTTGTGCGTGAGCATGTATGTGCGTATATCTGAGTGAGTATGCATGTGACTGAGCATTGTGCATTGTGTGTAATGAGAGAGGAGAAAGTTTGTGTCACGGATTCGCCTGCCATGCAGCCTCTTTATGCCCTGGTTCTGTATGCCATGACATCCTCACCTGCAGATGCCTTCAGTGAGTCTCACTACCGGCCTTGCTAAGCTCCGCCTTGCTGCTTTCACCAATCCCAAGTCTCATCCCTATGTAATCCAGCCTTGCCAGGACCACTTTGCCTCTTCATGGGGTCACCCATGGCTCTCTGAACTTGCCATTCTAGTCTTGTACCTTGCCTTGAGGCCTTTGGTCCTGCTCTTGTCCTGAACCTTGCCTTGCAGCCTATCTAGGCCATTCCTTGCTCCTTGCTCTGTGGCCTACTCTAGGCCTTGCCTTCCTTGTGGCCTTCAGGCCTGCTCTAGTCTTGTATCCTTCTTTGCGACCTTCTGGCCTTTCTGTACCTAGGGGCCTTTGGACCTTCAGCCTTGCACCCTTTGGGATTCTGTTCTGCATTGTCCTGCCTAGTCCTTGTCCGGTCCTGTCCTGTCTGCAATGTCTAGTCCTGTCTTTGTTTGGTTTTGTTATGCCTTGCCCAATCCAGCCTTGCTATTGCCTTCCATGCCCTATATTGGTATCCTGCCCTTGCTCAGTACCCCTGTCTCCATCTGTGCTTGTATCCTATCCCAGTTCCTGCTCTCTGCTCCAGCCTCTCTAGCCTTGTTCCAGCCTGTCTGGACTCTCCATGATGAACCTGTGCTGCAAAGACCTACTGGCTCCCAAAACCCACGGGCTCAACCCGCAGGAGAGGGGGCTGGTTAGGGGGAAGACCGACCCTTGTCTAGCCCAGGGTCCTGCCTTGCAGTCCTGCACTGCTCCTGGGCTGTTGTACTCAGATTCCAGCATCTATGACAGTTTGTGAATAGTAACAGCCTTCTTTTCCCCCTGCTAATGCACAACAATCTCATGGCATCTGGAAATCAAGAGTTCCCAGGTATAGAGAGCAGGGTATTTTTTTTTTAAATCTTTTTTTGTATTAATTATTGGGTGTTGTTTGATATGTCTGCTGTTTTGAAATATTGTATTTCAGTTTAGAAAATTTCTAAATGATTTTTAATTATTGGATGTTATTCTCTTCACCAGCTATTTTGAAATATCTATTCTGTTTATAAGTACGGTTTTACTGCTATTGATGAGTTATATTTCATGATTTTATTCTTTGTTATTTTATGAGGAATGGTAATGTTGCTGTTTTTCAATTGTTGCATGCTTATATAGTCTGGCTTGTTATGGTTTCCAGTTCAATTTTTGTTTGCATGTTTCTATTTATGGTATCTTTATTCTGTATTTGATAAGTCTGTCTGTGTTCTGCATGAATGACTGAGGTGAGTTATTCTACTAGCACACTGTTTCCCAACCCTGTTCAGGAGGGACACCTAACCAGTTGGGTTTTTATGATTGCCACAGTGAAAATGTATGAATCCGATTTTGAAAATCTATCTCATGCATATTCATTTTGGATAACCTGAAAAAATGACTGGTTAGGTGTGCCTTATCTTTCACTAAAGACACTATACCCATATAACCCCTCATCTCAAATAATTGCATTGGCTCCTGCCTACAGTTCCCACAAACAGTTCAAGTTCCTCTTACTCGCCTACAAGAATTTTTACCCCGAAGCTCCTCATTTCCTTTCTTCTCGAATCTCTCTGTAAACCCCTCCTCGTGCACTCTGCTCATCAGGTCTTTCTCCTCTATTGCTAGTCCCCAATTCCGTGCTTTCCATCTGCTGTACAATATGCTTGGAATAGACTACCTGAACTGGTGTGTCCTGCTCTCTTTCTTGCCTTATTTAAATGCTGTCTAGAAAGTCACCTTTTTTTTAGGGTGCTTTTAAATCTTAATCCCTGTTTGTTCTGCTTACAGCCTCATTAATTGTAACCATTGTTTTAATAAAAGAAATTACCAAAGTCTCTTTTGCCCTGTATGTTTGCCTTAATTCGACTGTAAGCTCTGCTGAGAAGGGACTGTCTCTGATAGAGATGTGAATCGTGTGCCCGATCATTTTAACGATCAGGTTCGGATGGAGGGATAAAAAAATCGGATCGTTAGAGATGTGAATTGGAATCAGTTCTGATTCCAATTCACATCGTTAATTTTTTAGTGAGGCCTGAGCAGATAAAAAAAACCCCACCCCGACCCGTTACAAATGAACCCTTTGCTCTCCCATCCTCCCGAACCCCCCCAAAATGTTAAATTACCTGGTGGTCCAGTGGGGGAGGGGGGAGGCCCGGCGCGATCTCCCGCTCTTGGGCCATCGGCGCCATTTTGGCTACCACTGATAAAATTGGCGCCGATGGCCCGTTAAAAAAAAAAAAACATCCCGACCCTTTACAAATTACCCCTTTGCTTCTCCCACCCTCCCGACCCCCCCAAAAACCTTTTACATGTACCTGGTGGTCTAGCAGGGGGTCTGGGAGCCATCCCTTCAATCATACCCTCGGTATGATTGAAGGGATGTCACAGGGAGCGACTGTCGCTCCCTGTGACATAGTGAGGGCAAAGGCGATCGGCGCCATTTTGAAACCAGTCCAGCACCGGCACCGAGGGTATGATTGAAGGCCCGAGAGCGGGAGATCGCGCTGGGCCCCCCCCCCACTGGACCACCAGGTAATTTAACATTTTGGGGGGGTTCGGGAGGGTGGGGGAGGGTAAAGGATTGGTTTTAAAGGGTCGGGGTGGGTTTAGGGGTTGTTTTGGTGTGCCGGTTTTCCTGCCCTCCCCCCAAATAATTCCCGTACTCGATTCAACGATTTTTCACGATAAATCGAGGGAATTCCTATTGTATCGAGTCCCTTACCGATTAATGACGATTTTAAAATTATCGGACGATAATTTAAATCGTTAAAAAACGATTCACATCCCAAGTCTCTGATATGTTTTTCTACAGCACTGGATACGTCAAGTAGTGCTATAGAAGTGTTAAGTAGTAATAGTATTAGTAGTACTAATATGTAGCACCTCCACGAGAGGGTTGGGAAAAACTGTGCTAGTGTGAAGATTCCGTATAAGACTCTATATCTGCTTGACTTTTCCTGTTTTCATAATAGAAAGTGTATTGGTATGTTAGGGCCTGGTATAATATTTGCAGTGTTGCCTTTTCATAGGTAAGGTTGCTGCTGTTTGAGTGCACATAGATATTGCTTTTTTGGTAAGGGAGGTTTATTATATTGTAATTTGTTTACTCATGGATTTCTGAGGGCCACACCAACACTCAAAATGCATAACAATATAGAAACATAGAAATGACGGCAGAAAGGGACCAAACAGTCCATACAGTCTGCCCAGCAAGCTCATGGTAGCATCTGCAGCGCCATACAAATCACCCCCCTACTTAGTTTCCCAAACTATCAAAGTCAGGGTCCTTGTTGGTTGCTATCTGCATCCAATTCCCCATTACCTCATGCCATGGAAGCAGAGAGAAATGTTGGAGTTGCATCACAAGTGTAAGACTTATTGGTAAAGGACAGTAACAGCCACATCAGCAAGTGATCCCCATGCTAATTTGTTTTCCCAGACCGTAAAATTCAATGTCCTTGTTGATTTCTGTCTGAAACTAATTACTCTTTTCTTCTTTTCCCCCTGCTGTTAAAGCAGAGAGAAATAATGGAGTTACATCAACAGTATGAAGGCTTATTGGTTAAGGGTACTAAGCCCCACACCAGCACTTTAGCTCCATGTACTCTTTTCCACATTTCCATCCTCTAGCACAGGGCTTCCCAAACCTGTCTCGGGGATTCCACAGCCAGTGGGTTTTGAGGATATCCACAATGAATATGCATGAGATACATTTGTGGGGTCCCCAGGACAGGTTTGGGAAGCCCTGCTCTAGTCTTTAGGGATCCACAGTGTTTATCCCATGCCCCTTTGAAATCTTTCACCGTTTTTGTCTTCACCACCTCCTCCGGAAGGGCATTCCAGGTATCCAGCACCCTCTCCATGCCTAAGAACATAAGATTTATAAGTGTCTTTTACTTTTTTTGAAGGGTTTTCTGGTGAGCACCAAAACAATGCATGTAAACATGACATGTTGTAAGTGATTTTTTTTTACCTCAGAAGACTGTACGTATAAGTTCTTTTTAAATATAAAATATATTATTATAATACATAATGTTTGTATATTGGGAGGTTCCACCTGTGAGGTGGGAGGCAAAAGTATCTAAAATTCCCCTATGGCAAATATCCATGCATTGCCCCTGTACAGATGCTCTATTAAACATAGAAACAAGACAGTAAAAACTGCTCACACGACCTATCTAGTCTGTCCATCCACACAAAATATTCAATCCCTACTTCTGTCTCAGAGATTCTCTGTGTTTATCCCAAGCTTTCTTGAATTCAGATACTGTCCTTGTTTCCACTACCTGCATGCAAGCATCCACTACCCTCTCTGTAGTAAAGAAATATTATCTGACCATTCATTATAGAACTTCCTTTCCTATCAAAGAGGCCAACCTCTTGTGCATAAAAACCTTGGAGTGTTGCAGATTGTGGTACCATTGCCACAAACACAAACCTTTCCCGACAATCTATTTGCACTGTTGCTCACATGTCGAAAAAAAAAGTCTAAGGACCAATTTCTGTGGCACACCACTACTAATGTCCTTCTCCTCAGAATGAAGTCCATTTACCACTATCCTTTGTTGATTCTCACTCAACCAGTGTCTGAACCAGTCAAGCATTCTAGGGCCCATACAAAGGGTTCTTAGTTTATTTATAAGTAGCTTATATTAGAGATGTGCTTCGGGTAAAAATTTTGTTTCGGGCTTCATTTCGGGGCCCCCCCTACGGGAATTTTGGTTTTCCCGCAAGTTCGGGTTTTTTTTTGGGGGGGGCCCCGATTTTCGGGTTAGTGCGCACTATCAGGAGTTAGTACACGCTAACTCCCATTAGTGCGCACTAACTCCCGATAGTGCGCACTAAAGTTAGTGTGCACTATCGGGAGTTAGTGCACGCTAACTCCCATTAGCACGCACTAACTAAAAAATGAATTTGTTTTCCGAAATTTCGGAAAAAATTATATAGTTTTTCCATTCTCCTGAACCATTCCCAAATTAGGCAATCTCGTTGACATTGCCTAATTCTGGAAAAACGATTGCACATCCCTAGCCTATATGCAACCAAATCAAATGCCTTAATGAAATTCAAGTACACTAAATTTAGTGCTCTCTCCGATCCATTTCTCTGGTAACCCAATCAAAAACATTGATTAGATTCATCTGACAAGACCTGCCTCTCGTAAAAACATGCTACCTCACATCTTGCAACTGACTGGATCCTCTATTTTAGTAGATAGATATACCATTTAATTGCATACCACAGAGGTCAGACTAATCAACCTGTAGTTCCCAGCATCTTCCTTATTTTCATTTTGTGAATAGGAACCATATACATCTGTCTTCAATCTTCTAAAACTAATCCTGACTCTAAAGAAGCATTGAAAAAGTCAGCCAGCAGAACTGCTAGAACTTCTCTAAGTTCCCTTAATACCCTCGGATATATCACATCTACCCCCACCACTTTATCTACTTTAGCTAACTCCTCGTGAAACCAGTTTTCTGCAAATTGATTATGGTTTATCCTACTTTGAATCCTTTTTGTGTTTCATATGGGCCTGCTTATGTCACTTCTACAGTGAATACCAAACAGAAATATTTGTTAAGCAATTGTATTTTTCTTCATCAGCCTCTACATATTCATCTCCTTCACTTCTGAATTTCACAATGCCACTTTTGTTCTTCCTTCCATCCCTAATATATCTAATAAAAAGTTCCCTCATTTTATCATATTTGCTATTTTTTCTACCATTTGCATCTTTGTATTCCTGACTACGTTTCCAGATTCTCTTAGCTTTTCCAGATATTGTCACCTGTTTTACTTTTTTTGTGATCTCTTGTAGTTTATGAATGCTAAGGTTTTTTTTCTTACCTTTTCAGGTACTTCTTTAGAAAACCATAGCAGCCTCTTTTTCCTTTTTCCTTTATTTACTTTTCTAAGAAAAAGGTTAATTGCCCTTATATCTCCTTTTAGTTTTGCTCTCTACTCTACAACTTCCCCTGGATTTTCTCATTTAGCTAATGACTAGGAGTATGTAGGCCAAAAAAGTTTGTGTCATATCATGTCATATAATTTGGGAGTTGATTTTCATTTTTGTTAATGTTTTCCCATTTTTTAGTTTTTTATGTTTTAGAAAGAGTACGCACTAAAACAATACAAAAATCACACAACTTACTTTTTCTATAATTTTGTTTTGAAAACAAGAAATTACATAGATATTATCATTGATATTGTCTATGTTATTTCAAATGAATGCACATCCCTATTAATGACTCTTTGAGGTACTCCTCATTTGAAAAAATATATTTTTCTTGAGATCAAAGACCCTGAGGTACTTTGAATAAACCATAATTCTATCACTCTAATTCTGATATAATAAACACATTCTCTTACCAGATAAAGGAACAGATCTACCTGCAGAGAATCCAAAATCTTCCTGCTTCTAGAAGACTGCTGACAAGACATCCCATTCACCATTTAATAGATTGAAATCACCTAGCAATAATATTTCCACTTTCTTAGCATTTTGATGAATATCCCCCATTAAATTATTCATTTCTTCTGTCTGCAATGGAGATCTGTATTTTCCAACAATATAAATGCATTTTCTATCCCTTCTTTCCAGATTAACCCTCAGTACCTCCTCCTTACTCATAAGCCATGCATTTCTGTTGCTTTAATGTTATTGTTTAAATCCATTCTTCCTCCCTTTCTTCCTACCCTATCCTTTTTGAATAGATTGTAGCCCAATATAAGTACATCCCAATCATGGCTTTCTGTGGACCATATCTCCATGACAATCAGCATACCTCAGTCAACTGCTTCCTTGATTATCTCTAGATCCAGGACTTTATTTCACACACTATGAGCACTAGTGTACACAGCTTTCCCAATGTTGGCCTTTTTTTTCATGATTTCTTTATAAGTTTAATATTTTACTCACCTAGAGACGTTTGCTTTCCTTAGGGTTTTGTTTACCCACCCCAACATTTCTAGTTTAAAGCCCTCCTCAGTAAGTTTTCCTGTCTGTTCTTGAAGATACTTCACCCATTGTTTGTACTATCTCTGCTCAGTGGTCCTTGAAACATCATCCCATGGTCCAGGAAGCCAAAATGCTCTTATCAACACCATCTACGCAGCCATTCATTCATCTTCAATATGTGAGCCTGGGCCTTAATCCTTAACTAGAAGGAAAGAGAACTACTGTATACCACCTGTGAATCTATTTTTGTTGCGGTCCCGGGCCGTGCCCTGGTCCCTCCACCTATCTCGGGGACGGCCCGGGCCGTTTCGAGGCCTCCAAGGGCTTGCAGCCCTTCCAGCGCGTATCTCCCTGCTCGGGAGAGACACCAACGATCCGGCACGGCTGGCCCTGCCCCTAGACGCGCATGCACGAGGAGGAGCTTCATTTAAAGGGGCCAGTGTGGGAAATCAGCAATCCTGCCCTGGATGATGTCAGAGGCCTTCAGGGTATTTAAACCCTGCATCTGGACTTCTTCACTGCCTTGCAACAAGGTTCCTCAGGTTTCCTGACTTTCTAGTTGCTGCGTATACCTTGGATTGCTTCTGTCTTCTGACCCGGCTTGCTTCCTGACCCATCTTCTGCTTCCGCCCCTTGGTTTCGGTATCGACGTCTGACTTCTGGCTTCCAACCCGCTCAGTCTACGACTCCGTCTTCTGCTTCATCCCTGGCCTTGGTTTGGATCTCCGACTCCTGGCTTCTGACCTGGCTTCACTTCTGGATTCTGACTTCGGCTTTTTCCTCATCTCAGGTATCCGGTGTTGCTGGCCCAGAGGGTTCTCCTAAGTCCCAGCGGCCCAGGCTCTCACGGGCTCCTCCCGGGGGAGCTGCGGGCTTCCAAGGGTGAAGACTCATCAGCTACCTGGGCCGGCCTTTGTCCATCTCTTCAGCCACTGCCTGGATCCTTGGTCACATGGGATCCCACCTAAGTCCAAGAGGTCCGGGTCCCTACGGGCTCCTCCTGGGGGAACCTCAGGAGGAGCCTCTTCCGACTCCGTTCTGAGCCACCTCCCGGCTGGGATGATTGCTGTGGTCTTCCATAGCATACCATCCACTGTCCCAACCAGCCCAAGGGACCTCAACCGTAACAATTTTACCCTCTCTCCCAGAGCCATGAAGTCACTTTTAATATAGTCTGTGTGGTACCTAGCAGTATAATTCATGCCAACATGGATAAGCATCATGGGATAGTATTCAGCAGGATTGAGGATTTTTTTAAATCTCGATAATGTCTTTGCATTTTGGCACCTGACAAACAACACACTTCCCAGGACAATATGTTTGGTCGCAAATGGATGCCTCCATTTTGCTCCTATTATCCTTATCCCCTGCTTACTCCCTTTGCAATGTTTTTCCAATCTGATTGTATAAGTTTTTGCTTGCGATCTCCTAGCTCCCTCAGAGTGTGCAGTCTGTAAAGTTTTTTTATTATTGTACTTATAATATGGTATTATCTTGGTGTCTATAATAATGTTATCTCTGCCTGTACCTCCACCCAGGTACTGTTCCTTTTATATTTTCTTCCTTACGGCTTTCCTTCTCTGCTGCCGCTTGTTTCTCCTCTCTTCTTGTCTGCTCCCCTTCCCCCCCCCCCCCCTGTTTTTTGTATTTTCCATCCTGTTTCAGTTTTATTGTAAACCGGCGTGATGTTCCCACGAATGTCGGTATAAAAAAAGTTAATAGAATAAATAAATAAATACATAAATAAATGTCCCGCAGAAGTGAATCACCAAGCATCACTACCCTCCACCTCCTAGGTACAGTGGTTTTGAGTCCAAAGCTTTGGGGATTGCAAATTTTGGTTCCTGCTCATACTGGGATGGTTTCCCTTCCTCCATTTCTACAGCTTTTACTGGCTCTTCATTCTGAGGCAAATTGGAGGTGTAGGGTCTAGTGGCTGTAGTAATCTGGGTCCAACTGTCATCTTGAGAGTCCATTTTCACCTTTCCCTCTGCTTGAGTTTTCCATCTTTGATGTCTCAATAAGTATTTCATCAATGTGGTCCTCGTATACCCAGATGCGTCTTATTTTTGCACCTCCTCTCTGATTTCGTTTCTTGAAGGAATCGATCTACAGACATCTTTCTGACTAAACTGCAACAGGACATCTGTCTAGATTGCAGCAGAAGTGCTAACAAGAGCTTTGATGATATGATATTTTCTGGACATTCTTCTGTGGTTGGACGTTTTTGGTACCTGTTGAAAGAAATGAGAAAAACCTACCAAAGTCCCTACCTTTTCCTCAATGGTCCTATAATTATAGCTAGCCTATGGAATCTAGCTTCCACCTCCACACTCAAAATCTCTGTTTGTAGTTCTGTTTGCTTGTTTACTTGTTTTTTGTTTTATAAATACAGACTACAATATGTATGAATAAATTGGTGAGGTGCATAGTTTGGTATAGCTTCCTTTATAGATTCTTTTTTGCTTAGGGTACAAAAGTGAAAAAGTGAAATTCAAAATCAAAGATCTAATATGAAGCTACCAAACAAGCTCCCTCAGAAATTTATTTACTTAAATAAATAATTCTATTTGCAGATGATATAAATGTGAACCATAATCACTTGTTGTCTCTCTCATTCCTGGTGTAAAGCAGTACTTTCTCCAATTGATGACTAGTAATTTATCCCAATCTATGCTCCTAATCTGTTTACATATGATCTCTAATGGATCTATTTCTTTTAATTTTGATCAGGTTTAATTTTACACTTATTTTTGCAAAACCACTAACTGATACTATTAAACACAATTATCCCAAACTAAAAGTTTATAAAATGGACAAACTGTTTCTTTGAATCTTATTTAATGCCAATCAATTTTGTACTTGTGTGAGGCCACTAATTGACTGTCTGTCTGAAAAATGTGCTAATCCTTTAGTTATGCAGTTGTCTATATTATAAGATTAGAGCCTGGGGTAGTTGGGAGTTGGGGTGGGAGGGAGGGAGGAAAAGACTTCAAACAGTCAGTTCTCATAAATGACCAGAATTAGCTTTATAGCTTAAAAAACAGATCCCACAAGAAATAAGGTTTAGAAAAATTCAGTCAGCTCTCACAAACAATTAGAATTACTTTTCTAACAACACACAGATTTCAAAACAATAAGATTTAAAGAAATTTAAATAATTAGCAGCCACCAAGCAGAGAGCCTGCTATCCTGCATTTTAATTGATCTCCTCTCAAAATGAAGCCCTTTAGTATAGACAAAATCTTCCCGCACATCATAGTTCAACTCCTATACTTAACAGCTCAGCTACTTCCATCTTCCATCCCTCCCTTTAGTTATTTAGTTATTTATTAGTTATTCAGTTATTTATTCTGTTACTGCGTTTATGTTATACACCGTTCTCTGTAAAGGCTACGCCTATATATCCTTTGTTGCAAGTTACTTGTAAACCGGCACGATGTGCAAACGGTTGCCGGTATATAAAATTAAATAAATAAATAAATAAATAAATATAATATTTAAGTATTTCTTTGCAAGTACATGTACATGTCTTAAGATGGAAATGTATGTCACTATCTGCGGGAAGTGTTCACATGATCTCTTTACTGTATATTGTACTAACAAAATTTGTAACCACCACTGTGGGAACATCCCAGCCCTAGCAAGGATCCAGGAGCTGACCAGTGGCTGAGATGTGGCTCTACAGCAACAAGAGATAGAAAATATATATTCTAGTTATCTAGATAGTATGTAATTTGATCTCTGTGATTATATTTACTAGCTCAAGGGGATCTATGCTTGGAATTCAAAAAAAAAAAGGTCTTTTGACTTTAACTAACCTAGGCTTTTATAGTAGTCCTCGTTTCTAGTACTGGAAGCATTTTACTACAAAAGCCTAGAATAACTAAAGGGTTGTACTGCATGGACCCTGAAGCCTTCGATTTTCAAATGGACAGTTTTCTGTTGTTCAGATAACCAAAGACCCTTATTTTATTTATATTCTCTAGTAGACAAAAGGTGAATGGCACCTGATTTATTCTATTGTGACTGCTAGTGATCAGAAGATAAATAGTACCTAACTTCTAGTGGTTAAATAAGATTGCATTTTATTTTTATGGAATACAGTGAAAGTGAAATTGAATTATTTGAATTTTCTTTTTCAATTTTACTTTGCCTAAAATATTGTATGCACTTTGGGAGTATCTTGGTGCGTTATCTTTCCAAATTGCTGATTGTTCAGAGTTTAGTATATTTTTTATATTTTCTCTTCAAGTAGTACCCTAGTATTCTGCCTGGAAGAGAGCAAGAAAAATGGAGGAATAATTGGTATAGTAATAGCTCAGTGGAGTAGACATAATCACCAGCTGAGGAATAGAGTCCAAGCCTGACATAGTGTGGAGTATTATAGTACATAAAAGCAATAGGGCTACTAACTCAACTTTCATTTAAATCATAGCCTATTACTTTAGGTAGGAGAACAAATTTTATTATAATAAAATACAAAATACTGTTAATGATATAGAGGCAGATTTTAAAAAAGTACACGTGCGTATTTTTGTTCGTGCAACCGGCCCAAACAAAAGTAAGCCAGATTTTAAAAGATACTCACGTAGCCGCGCGTATCTTTTAAAATCCGGGGTCAGTGAGCGCAAGGCTGCGCAAAATCAGCAGCCTGCGCATGCCGAGCCGCGCAGCTTGCCTCCGTTCCCACCGAGGCCGCTCCGAAATCGGAGCGGCCTTGGAGGGAACTTTTTTTTCTCCACCCCTACCTTTCCTTCCCTTCCCCTATCCTACCCACCCCCAAGCCCTAACTAAAGCCCCCTCCCCTACCTTATTTCATTGAGTTACGCCTGCCTCTGGCAGGCATAACTTGCATGCGTCACCGGCTCCCTGCCCCAGCACAGGTCGCTGTGCCGGAGCACTCGGCCCCACCCCAGACCGCCGTCATGCATCTGGACACGCCCCGGACACGCCCCAAATGTCGCGCCGCCCCCCCCCCCCCGACATGCCCCAGACACGCCCCCCAAGCAAAGCCCCGGGACTTACACGCGTCCCGGGGCTTTGCACGCGCCGGTGGCCTATACAAAATAGGCGCGCCGGTGCGCAAGTGCCCTACACGCGTAAATCCGGCAGGATTTATGCACGCAGGGCTTTTAAAATCTACCCCATAGCTTCTAGACTTCTTCATTACAGAATCGTTGATATTGTATTAGCTGCATGAATAGGTAGATATAGGGTAGCCAACTAATTTCATATTTTCAGGACAGGCTGATCCAGTTCTGGTTGTACCCCACTACCTGTATGGTCTTGTAGAATTGGTTTTCTCAGGGAAATCAATAGGGATATGAGAACTACAAGTCCATGCAGACAGTGGGATAAATCAGAACTGAGGTCAAGATGTCTTGAAAATGTGGAGTCAGTTGGCAGCCCTAGAAAGATCAGCCAGCTAAATAAAGGGAAGCATAGCTCAATACAAATTTGAAACAGTGATCTTTGTGATCTTGAAAGCTCATGTACTACAACATTTTGTTTATAGGCCCTTTAAAAGACATCAAAACCTTCAAAGACTTCACTAAACTGTCTAGTTTTTGAAAAATGATTGGAAACAGAAAAGAATAAAATGTCTGGGTCCTGGGTGTCCATCTGCCTCCAATTTTCTTCTCAATCTCCACTCATTTGAAGACCCTTCAAAAGCACTCAACTAGTATAATAAAACATTTCTGATAAATTATTCACTCCTAGTTAATTCATTTTAACCATTTTTCAGAGCCTGGTTTTAAAAAGCATTTACACTCATAAAATTCAGTTTTAAGTGCATAAATGGGATTCTGAAAATTGCTCAGGGAGTTTGTGTGAATAAAAGTACATTCAAAAACAATTTCGAGTGTACTTTTATGCACACAAGAGAGAAAGATTTGGGGGAGGGAGTCAAAATGGAGCAGGGAGTACATGTATAATATTGATTTTTGAAAGTATATGAACAAATCTACTCAACTCATTTACACTTTCAGATACATTTTTAAACCAAGCATGCGCAAAAACCCGGAGATACGCACGTGGCCGAGCCGAGCGCATTTTCAAAACAGCCTGGCCCTACATGTATATCCTGGTACACGCAGACATGCCAGATTGTTCATAATTGGTGGGCCAGAGGTGAGGGGGGGGTTGGGGGGGAGCTGGCTGGGAAAGCGCCATTTTGCACTGTCCCAGTGATGCGCACTCCGGCAGCCAACCAGTGCGCGCAACTTACTTCTACTCCAAGGAGCAGGTAAGTTGAAAAAAAACAAAACAATTAGGGTAGGTAGGACAGGTTTAGGGGTCAGGGAAGAGAGGGGAAAAGGAAGGAAGGTCGGTTAGGGGGCTAGGGAAGTTACCTCCAAGTCTGCTCCTGAATTGGAGCCCTCCCAATTGCATGAGTGGGCACCTGCGTGCACGTGCACATGCAGATACAAAATGGGGCATGCATGTGCACATTGGTAGCGACATGCACATGTTAAAAAATCGGCTCATCCATGTGCATGTGCCGGGAACCGCACACACATAGACGCATGTGCGGGCCGTTAAAAATTTACCCCTTACATCCAAGCAGGTGTAAAAGTGTGCACATATAAAGCACTGCTTTCCACATGTAACTAATTTTCCAAGCTGATTTATGTATATAACTCGGCTTTGAAAATTTTGGCTAAAGTCTGTATGTATTTTCTACAAGCACATTTTAAACCTCCATTGACCACTGAAAATTACTCTCAATATTTCAAAGAAAAATTCTTAAAAGTAAAAAATGAACCCCCAAAAATGGAGGTAAACTAATATAACCAGAACGATGGAGAACCACCAGTTTACAAAGTGAGGTAACAAGACCTCAATTCATAGCAGAGCGGACAAATGTTAAGTGTTGCAACTTTGCTCAATAGTCATTCCAGTCATTTTCTTGCTATGATATGTGTTTTAATCATCGGTCTCATATACTTTTAAATCATTTTTTTGAAAACTTGTTTTTCAATCACTTATCCAATTGTAAGTGCAAACTGAGCATACCAAGTCCAATATATATATATAATAAATGTGATAGTGGGAAACTTATCTTAAGTGAAATTCGCACAAAAGACAACAATTTTTCATATCATATTCAGCCTGACACGTTCCATGTTTCATTTGCCTTCCTCAGGGGCGAAATTCATATCTTCAATAGTTGCAGTTTCCAAAAGAAATAAAATACAAGCGAGTTCCAGTGAAACATCAGTAAAAATGCTCATGAAAAACCTCAAGTTACTGTGCCTTTAGATTAGCAACAATACCCTACTTCCACTGACAGACGCCTCCGCACACAAACCTTAGTCTTAAATACCTCAAGCTGAGTTATCATAAATCAGTTGATGTGATTATGTCATCACTACTAATAGTTCTAAAAATGAATGCAACAGTGTCCAAGAAAAAAAGGCCTGCAAAATTTATCAAAACCTGCCAATTTATCAAAGCCTGCCATTCAATTTCCTCATTCATTCCATTAGAAGACACAGTATCTAGTTGAAATATCCAATGCTGTTATGTTTTAACTTGGTTTGAGGGCCCTTAGGTCGTGGAGAGAGCTGACTCCACCCACAGGGAGGAGCCCTGTCGGGACTCTCCACGACAGGCGGGTTCTCAGCAGTGATGGACACAGGACTCAGAGAATATTTATTATACCTCAAGGAGAAACCCGAGGAGTGGGTTTGTAACTCAATCCTGGAAATAAAAGACCTGGAATGGATTCTCTGGTAATGGTCCATAGGGCGGGGTAACCTGGGGAATCCTTGCTTCTTGATAGGCTTTGTGCATGGTAACTCCGTTAGTGGTCCGCAGTGCGGGGTAACTGGTACAAGACAGTGAGAATCCGGTAGTGGTCTGCAGAGCGGGGTAACCAAGAAAGTACTTGCTTCTTAGTATACCTTGTGCGTTGTAGCTCTGGTAGTGGTCCACAGCGCAGGGTAGGCCAGAGGTAGGTGATGGCGACTGGCACAAGACAGCATGGATCCGGTAGTGGTCCACAGAGCAGGGTAACATGAGGATCCACACAGCAAGACAGACGTGGTGATGTAGAGTAGGTCTTGTACTCACTATGCAGTAGAGAATTCATAGTAGCAGCAGTGGAGACCCAATGCAGGAGAACTCACTTAGCTGGTGAAGGTGAGACAGGCAGGTGAGGCTCTCCGAGGAGCAGATAGCCCTGAGGGCAGCAAGGCCCCCGAGGAGCAGGTACCTGAGGCACTCAGTCTGGAATGCAGGAACAGTGATGCGAGCATCTCAGAGTAATGGAATTAAGCAAGATGGAATCCTTGCTAACTCGTAGGTAGGAAAGTCCGGTAGGCTTAAATACACATAGGCAATGACATCATGTGGAGGGGATGCCCCCGAAGTTCCTGCCATGACGTGCACAAGAAGGACGCAGGTGTGCACGTGCCCTAGGTCACACCAGATTTAAGATGGTGACCAGGATCGCCCACGCCATCCCGGGAACTCCAGGGAGGTCGGTGTGCAGAGGCAGAGACGACCATCTTAGCCAGCTACTGGGCAAAATGAGGTGAGCAGCAAAGATCGCAACCGTCTGCGACCGACGGGTGCAACAGCTGTTCTTTATAATTTAACATTTTTAAAAGATATCCAGTTAAGCAGCACTGTCAAAGGCAAGAAAAATAAAGGTAAAGGGGCCTGCAGCCTGATTCTTCTTCCCTTCTTTAAATTTTGTATAAGTCCCTGTCGGCCATGCACTCCTACCCCGCAAACCCTCCTGAAATATTTTAAACTGTGGCAGGTGGCAGATCCCCCAACCCATTCCTGTTTAATGAAAATATAAATCCTGCTTCCCCCACTGTTCCTCCCTCCCACCTACCCACCGTCTTCATAGGCCAGCCTCTCATCCAGTGCTGCAGAATCCCGCAGCACATATGCTACTAAGTGGTAATCACAGAGATCACATCACTCCACCTCTGTAACGACTTCTTCAATTAAATTCGAGGTATTTCTATTGAGTTTTAAAGCATTGAAAAGCACTGGTCCATCTTATCTTTCACCATTAATTCATAAATATGTGCCCAAGCAGTCTTTACATTCAAAAGCTGATCAGCTCTTGTCTATTCCACCTCTGAGAAACTGTCATCAGAGATGCATAAAAAGACTTTTTCATACTTTGGACCACAATTATGAAATTCCCTGCTGCAGTATTTAAGGTTAATTGATGATGTGAAGAAGTTTTGTAAACAATTGAAAACTTATTTTATTAAAGCATTTGAAAATTGATAATGACACCATAACATAGGGTCTTATTGTAAGATGTTTTATGTCATAGCTACCTATTTGATGTTTTATTGATTGTATTATTTAGATTTATGTTTTATGTAAAAGAATGTAATGTTAAAGAGCCCAAATAAAGGAAGTATTCCACTAACTGAAATAACAACTAAGGAATGAGGCAGAGACCTTCATATCTGCACAGCAAACTGAAGCGTTAGTATCTTGTCACTTTATTCAAAATTCACTGTCGCCATTCTATATTCACCTGCATTAAGCTCCTTCCTTAACAATACAATTACAAAGAGATTGCTATTGCCCGGGTTCAGGCTGATACTTCCAATATGAAACCTGCAGTTGTTTAAAGATTTTATTACTCATCTCATACCATGGTTGGCTTCCCTCTGCCAACCCGCGGTAAAGGGTTTCTGACTGCTCTACTGTTCTCTGATGTAAGAGCCCTTTGCATGGCTTTTTCTGCAAAGCAAATCTGACATTCGTGTCTGGGTTTCCACACCAAGAACTCCAGTACATCACCCTAATTGCATACAATCAGCTATATGGTCCTTCTGCCTTGAAACATTCCAGTACTTACAATATATGGAAGGTCTGGTCCTTTTGACACAGCCCTGACGTGAAACACGGCTGTGTCGGGTTCCTTGTTCTTACACCACATATTACTCTTTTGCTTTTGAACATGTACCACTGATGTGACTGTACTCACAATAAAAAGTTCATTGTTAATATGTATTGACCAGTGAATATTGTTTGCCACACATTATCTACGTTATAACTTTAAACCTAATCAGTCGTATTCAAAAGCCGACCAGTTAGGTTTAAAGTTATCCAGCTAAAGGTAACCAGATAACTTTAAACATGGATATTCAGTTAGATTTTTATCCCATTGAACATTCAGGACAAGTTATCCACCTAACTTTGGTGAGATAACTTGTCCACGAAACAACCTACTGAATATTGGTCTCAAAATTATTGGCCATGTAGACCATGGAGAAAAATCAACACGGTTTAAACAAAGGGAAATCTTTCCATTTAAATCTACATTTTTTAAGTTATAAATAAACATATTGTAAAAGCAAGCCAGTTGATATGGTTCATTTGGATTTTCAGAAGGCATTTGATAAAGTCCCCCATGAGAGACTCCGCAGGCAACTGCAAAGTCATGCAATAGGAGGCAATATCATATTGTTGATTGGTAACTGGTTAAAAGACAGGAAACAGAGAATAGGACTAAATGGTCCATTTTCCAAATGGAGCAAGGTCATTAATGGAGTATCAGAAGCATCTGTACTGGGACCTGTGCTGTCTAACAAATGGAACAAAGAGTGAAGTGATCCCATTTATTTATTTATTTTTAGTTTTTATAAACCGACGTTCCTGTAAAAAATACATATCACACCGGTGTACAGTGAAATAAAACTGTCGCCACGTGGGCGGCTTACATTATAACAAATAACATTATAAATAACATTATAAATACATTTAACATTTTACAAGAAAATATTCAAAGTTGTTAATACAGCAGCAGATTGTGAGGAACTACAGAAGGACCTTGTGAGACTAGGAGACTGGACTTCTAAATGGCAAATTAGATTTAATGTGAAAAAATGCAAAGTGATACACATAGGGAAAATAATCCCAACTATAGGTACACAATGCTCAGATTCATCTTAGAATTTGTCATCCAGGAAAAGCACCTTGGAAGCCTTGTGAACAATACATTGAATTCCTCTGCTTAGTGTGCAGCAAATAGAATGTTAGGAATGATCAAAACATGAATGTCAAATGAAACAGGAAATATCCATTTGCCTCAGTATTTATCCATGGTGGGACCTCACCTTGAGTATTGTATACTGTTCTTGTCACTCAACCTAAAAAAAAAAACATAGCAAAACTAAAGAAGGTGCAGAGAAGGGCAACAAAATTGAATGGCTCTTCTATCATGAGATAGATTACATTTCAGCTTAGAAGAGAGATAGCAGAAAGGGACATGATATAAGTAAATACAATTATGGGTGGCATGGAATGGATAAATAAAAATTTGATATTTACCCTTTCAAAGAATACTAAAAACAAGGAGACACACTATGAAACTAACAACCAGCAGATTTAAAACAAATTATAGACATTTTTACTCAATGCCCAATCAAGCTATGAAATCTGTTGACAGAGGATATGGTTACATTTTCTAAAGAAAGTCTGGACAAGTTCCTGGAGGAAAAGTCCATAAAACATTATTAAACAGGAAGACTAGACAAAACCCTTGCTATCCCTGGGAGTAATTAGATCTAAAAGTAATTAGATCTAATTTTTGGGATTTGATGGATACTTGTGACCTGCATTAGTTGGGCTGAAGAAACAGCAAGGGAGGCTGTCTAACAAAGCCGTGAGGGCAACAATACAGAATTAGCAGCCAAATGTCTGGGCTTGTTTACAAATTTGTGTCTCTGCTCAATAAAGGAATCCAGATCGGACATTTGGCTGCTAATTCTGTATTGTTGCCCTCACTGCATTAGTTGGGAACATGATGCTGGGCTCGATGAACCTTGGTCTCACTCAGCTTGGCATTGTTGCACTGGAGGTGGACCCTTTGCCTGGTGCAGGATAGGTACGGCTCTCTGAGGGTTCCCAGAGGGCGCCTGCCGCCAGGAGGCGGAGCACACAAGGAGACAGAGGCTAGCTGGAGCTTCGCCAATAACAGTCCGGGGGCTCTGTGGGTTGAGCTGTTGGATTCCCGGACCGCCTGGACTTAGGTGGGCCTCAGAGGGTCTCCGGGAGAGGTAGTAGAGAGGCGTGCCCACCAAGAGCAACGGTGCATGGCTAGTGGAGAACAGATAAGCTAGACCAGAATCGAGGGTACCGGAGACCACTGGAGCGGAACAGGAACTGAAGGTCCTCCAGTCAGGATAGGCAGTGTCTAGTGGTCTAGCTTGGAGAAGGCCATGGGTAACGTCAGAACAGGCAGGCCTGGTAGTCACGGGAAAGCAAAGAGAGTGTCCAAGTGGAGCGCAAGGGTCAAAGCCAGGGTATCTGTCCAAGGATGGTCAGCCAAAGCAAGGGTCAGTTCCAGGTATCAGTCCGAGTGTGATCAGTAGCAATCATAGATCAGATCAAGGGAGCGGTCCAGGCATGGTCAAAGGCAAGCCGAGGTCAGTACCGAGTATTAGTCCGAGAAGGTACAACCTGGGTAGCAGAACGTAAACGCTGGAAGGACCACGGGAACACAGGAATGCAGGAGCACTGGAAGACACAGGAATACAGGAACACTGAAACAAGGATGCAGGAACACTGGAACGAGGACTGGAACAAAGAATGCAGGAACACTGGAACGAGGACTGGAACAAGGACGCAGGAACACTGGAACAAGCACAGGAACAAGGAACACAGGAACACTGGATGGCAACTAGCTTCACAAAAGGTGTCGACTTGTTTGCCAAGGTGAGGAACTGTGGGAAGGCCCTCGCCTTTTAAGTGGTGCTCAAGTGACATCATTGGGAGGTGTCTGGCCTGAGGTTCCCACCCTGGGCCCTTTAAAGAAGGGAGAGTGGGACGCGCGCGTGTCTAAGGGCAGGGCCAGAATGCTGAGGATGCAGAGCCCTGACGGGAGCTCCGCTGTGAGGCCTGCGATGATGGAGGTGTGTGGGGAAGGCGCAGAGGACGCTGTGAGATGGCTGCAGCAGCGAGAGAGGAGTGCCCAGAGCTCTTGGAGGGAAGCGCGAGGTGAGCAGGCCCGGTTACGGCACCAGCGCAGGCGGGACACACAACAGTAACCCTCCTTCTGGGCTTCCCCCTTACTGGCTTAGGCTTCTCAGGATGCTGTTGATGGAAAGCTCGCAGGAGGTCCTTGTCAAAGATGTGGTGGAAGGGCTCCCATGAGTTCTCCTCTGATCCGAAGCCCTCCCATGCCAAGAGGTATTCCCATTGGCCTCTTTGGTAGTGAATGTCCAGGACCTCCCGGACCTGGAGGGTGGCCTCAGGTTCACCCGAAAGCTGAGTGGGTGGTAGTGGTCTCCAAGATGGCCAGGACAAGACTAGGGGCTTGAGCAGGGATACATGGATTGTATTGTGAATTCCAAGATTTTCCTGCAGCTTCAGCTGGTGCGTTACAGCCCCCACACAACATAAAATGGGAAATGGTCCCAATACCTCTGGGCCAATCATTGAGAGGGCAGCCAAAGGTGGATGTGCTGAACCAGATCTTCTGTACCGGCAAAAATACGGGATGGCCCCGACAGTGGGTGTCCGTCACCCATTTGGCACAATCAGCCGCTTGACAGAGGCGCTCCTTAACCTAGTCCCAAAGCTGGCGGATGGTCTGGGTTGTGGACTGTGCTGCAGGAAATGGTACACTTAGTGGAGCTGGAAGAGGCAGGTGGGGCTGCGACCAAAAACCACTGCAAATGGAGAAGTCCCAGTGGCTGATGCGACTTGGGTGATGTGTGACAACTCTGCCCATGGGAGGAGATCGGCCCAGTTGTCTTGTTGGTCATTCACGTAGGACCAGAGGAAGGCCTTCAGGGAGCAGTTGTTTCTCTCGGCCTGACCGTTAGCCATCGGATGGTAGGCGGAGGTTAGGTCAAAGTAATATTGAATTTCTTGCAGAGGAATTTCCAGTACTTTGCCGCAAACTGAGGGCCACGGCAATCCGTGGAGACGGAAGACATGATTCAGGAAGAGTCAGGCAAGTTCAGGAGGCGACAGTAGGCCGGGTATAGGCACAAAATGGGTCATTTTGGAGAAACGGTCTATTATGACCCAGATCACGGTGTGCCCCTTGGAAGGGGGCAATTCCACAATGAAGTCTGTAGAAAGACTAGTCCAGGGTTCCTTGGGTGCCGGAAGGGGCTGAAGAAGACCCCCATGATGTCCAGTGGGCGGTATTTGTTGAGCGCAGACAGGACAAGAGTCTACATGGTTTCGGGAGTCCTTTATCATGGTAGGCCACCAGTAGTGTCTGCGGAGCATCTCGAGGGTTCTGGCCCAGCCGGGATGGCCAGCGAGACGGGAGTCGTAGGCCCAATGAAGTACTCGTTCTCAGAGGTGGCGCGGCATCACAGTCTTACCAGCAGGCACTGTAGTGGTAACTGCGATGGAGATGCAAGCGGGATCTATGATATGAGCTGGAGTTTCAGGGGTATCTTCTGGCTCTACAGAGCGTGAGAACCCATCGGCATGGAGATTCTTCTCCGCTGGGCGGTAGCGTAGTTCAAAATTGAATCGTGCAAAGAAGAGAGCCCAGCGGGCCTGTCTTGCATTCAGCAGTTGAGCCTCTTCCAGATGCTCTAAATTATTATGATCGGTGTATATGGTGAAATTGTGCTGGGCCCCCTTGAGCCAGGAACGCCACTCCTGGAGAGCCAACTTCACGGCCAGGAGTTCACCGTCCCCAATTGTGTAGTTGCGTTCTGCAGATGAAAACTTGTGGGAGTAAAAAGAGCATGGAACAAGGGCTTGGTGGAGTATTGACTGAGAACCGCCCCGGCAGCAATGGCGGACGCGCCAACCTCAACGATGAAGGGGTGGTTTTGGTCTGGATGATGGAGACATGGACTGGTAGGGAAGGCCTCTTTAAGTGCCTGGAATGCAGATTGGGCTTTAGGACTCCACTCCCGGAAATCACATTTTCTTAGTCATGGCGGTGAGTGGAGCAGCTATCATGGAGTAGACTGCGATAAAGTGACGATAATAGTTTGTGAATCCCAAGAATCTCTGCAGGGCCCGCAGGCTTACTGGCTGAGGCCAATCACGAATCCCTTGGAGCTTGTCTGGGTCCATGGTGAATCCTTGGCTGGAAATGATGTAACCCAAGAATGGAAGACTAGACTGCTCGAAAAGGCATTTTTCAAGTTTGGCATAGATATAGTGGTCCCTAAGTCACTGAAGAATGGTCTGAACATGAGAGCGATGGGATTCCAGATCCTTGGAAAAGATCAAGATGTCATCCAAATAGACTACGACAGAGTATAGGAGGTCTCGGAAGATCTCATTCATCATCATCTGGAAGATGGCAGGGACATTGCATAGCCCAAAGGGCATTAGTATGTATTTGTAGTGTCCATCCCGCATTTTAAGCGTGGTTTTCAATATATCCTCGGTTTGAATGCGGATGAAATTATAGGCCCTACATAGGTCCAACTTGGTAAAGATTCGAGCTCCCTGGAGCCAAACAAACTGCTCACTGATGAGTGGCAATGGGTAATGGTCTTTGCAGGTAATGGCATTCAGGCCTCGTTAGTCAATACACGGCCTTAAGGTACCGTCCTTTTTCAGAAAAAAGAACCCAGCGCCCATAGGGGATGTAGAGGGCCTAATGAATCCTTTGGCTAGGTTTTCTTTGATATATGCGGACATAGCCTGGGTCTCTGGAAGGGAGAGTGGGTAAGTTCAGCCCTTGGGAGGTATGCTGTCAGGTAGTAGTTCGATTGTGCAGTTAAACTTCCGGAGAGGGGGTAGGGTCGGCTTGTTGCTTGGAGAAGACATCTTGGTATTCAGCGTAGGGTGTAGGTAGCCCAGGAAGCGCGTGGATGTTAGCACCGGAACGGATGAGGATACCTGCTGTAGACACTGGGTTTGGCACCAAGGACCCCACTGGGTAAGCTGGAGTG
The DNA here is from genome assembly GCF_901001135.1 of Rhinatrema bivittatum. Lineage (NCBI taxonomy): Eukaryota > Metazoa > Chordata > Amphibia > Gymnophiona > Rhinatrematidae > Rhinatrema > Rhinatrema bivittatum. The sequence goes on along the minus strand of NC_042620.1, from coordinate 306,867,571 downwards.
ACTCCCAATCAAAATGTGGGGAGTGCAATTGTAGACATGATAGACCGAGGACAATGGGGTTGACTGACCATTTTAGGATCAGGAGGCTTATCTCCTCTTCATGGAGAGTCCCTACGGTCAGTCGGATGGCTAGGGTGTGATGGGTAATGCGATCAGGTAAAGGTTCTCCATGGATGGAGGCGATTCACAAAGGCACCTCAAGGGTTGAGTAGGAATTTGGAGGAGTGTAATTAGTTCTTCAAGAATGAAATTCCCACAGAACTGGAAGATGTCAGACATTCTTACTCTGGAATCTACCTCTTTTCTCTGCAGATACCTTTTCTAACCTAAACTACACACATATTTTTGAAAATCCATATGTGCATAGTTTAAACTCCCGTCTAACTCCGCTCTGGGATGCCCCGACTACAAGCAACAAATATGCACCTACTGAAGCTATGCATATAATTGTTTACATACAGGGCTGGCAATTTTAGTCAGCAATCTACATGAATAAAAGAGCAACTTTGCTTACCGTAAACGGTGTTTTCCGTAGATAGCAGATGAATTAGCCATGCTGTCTGGGCACGTCCTCCCTGCCACATGGTGGCGGAGCTCTCAAAGTCTACCAAAGTCTTTTAGCCAGGTACTCCCTCCGTCCTGTATAGTGACAGGATCACCTCAGGCTCCTCAGTCAGTATCAAAGCAAGGTAGGTATGCTAGAACTGTCCGGGGAGACGGGTGGGCTAATTCATCTGCTATCTACGGAAAACACCGTTTACGGTAAGAAAACTTGCTCTTTTCTTGTAGATAAGCAGCTGAATTAGCCATGCTGTCTGGGAGTCCCAGCTGACGTATTGAGCTGATAATTTGTGTAATTTGGTATATTTGCTCAATATGAGAGATTGAGGCGGACAGTTCCTATGAAGGTTGTGTATGTGCGGAACATGTGCTCTTCTATAGGATAGTCCATCCCATTAATGCATCCTCCGCATTGTTTATCAAAACAGCTACAGAATGTGAAAGTGTGCAGCGATGTCCCTGCTGCCGCTGTACAAAGGCCCAAAGGGGAAACTTATGGAAATGGCCATCGGGTTGCAATGGCATCCTCTTGGTGTGCCTTTGGATTCGTAGGTAGCATTTGCGATTGTTGTTGATAGCAGATTTGTATACAGTTCGATAGGCATGTAGATAAAGTGCGTTTTGTCACTGGACGCCCTTTAGCGTTCATGCTGAACGGTAGAAGAGCTGTGAAGGTCTGTCAGATGAATGAGTGCACTGTTTGTAGTAGTCTACTGTACGTTTATAGTGCAAAGTATGACATTTTCTGTCATTCTCAATTACATGAGGATTTGCATGGAAAGCGGGCAAGGTGATGATTTGGTTGATGTAGAAAACTGACATTCACCCTTCCATGGCTGTACTGTCTATGCGAGATATCGAAAGTGGCAATTGACTATTGGTTGAAAGGGTGGAAGTATTAGGTGCATAATGATAATGTTTATGTCCCACGGCACCAGTGGATTTTGTAAGGTGGACGTGGACATAATAATCCCTTCATGAAATGGATATTATATTATGACATGAAATAAGTTCTCCATTGATATGAATGTGGCAGAGAAGCCGTTCAGGAGGGCAAGTTAATGAGTCAATACCCGTTGTTGAATATGAAGAAGTGTAGGTGACCACTGCCTCTTGTAAGTGAGTATGGTTGATTGGTGTCTCGTAGAACACATGTGTAGAGAGCAGGAGAAATGTTTAGGTGTTGGTATATGACCTGTTCAATCCCCATGCCGTGAGTCGCAGATTGATGTGTGTAGGAAGTAGCTGCCCCATAGTTACACAGCAACATTGGCGCCATCAAGAGCAAATTTGTTTGGCCTTCGATGCATATCTGGAGCGTTCGAGGGATGAGTGGTCGCAGAGGGAAACCCTACCGTAGGTTGTGAGACCAAGTGACGAGAAAGCATCTGGAGCGATTTCCCGTGGGCTTAGGTAACCCGAGTAGAAGGTGTCCAGTCTCTCTCTCTCTTTTTTTTTTTTTTGCAAGAGGGTAATGGAAGGATGACTCTCAATTGAGAGTATGTGCTGAGACAGCTTCTGGTGTATTTCCCAGTCGTGGGGATGAAATATTCTGTTGAGCTTGTCTGCTCTGGAGTGTGAATCTCGTCAGCTCAGTTTTCTACAGAGAAATTGATCATTGATGAGTCTAGTACAGTATATGGACTATATGCTTCTAGAGGTTTCAAAACCCTGAGCCTTCTTCCCTGTGATGTAGAATATCGCAATCTGGTTGTTTGTATGAATGATTATTATCGTTCCTCGTAGGGAGCCTCCAAAGGATCGGAGAGTGTTTTTTTTTTTTTTTTCCAGCGCCCTTAGTAGGTATGTGTTGCACATGGTTGTATGTGGCCCATAGAACCTGTGTTGATAATTAGTGTAGTTGAGTTTTCCAGTCCCTGGGAAATGTTTTCTTGGTGATATGCTCTGATGTCGTAAGGGCATTAGGAGCGATTTGTTGCATCTGTCAGTGCTAGACGGCTTCGCCCCATTTGCCTCACCTTGTTCACGGCTCCTCCCGCATCCCTAGGGAAAATGGCTGCTGCCGCATCTACAAGCCGACCTCTCCGGCATCCCTGGAATGGCTATGGTGCTGCCTCCCGCCATGTTCTTCCTAGGGCCTACTAGGGTGTGCACACGCATGCTACCCACGTCTTTATTCCAGCAATGGTGCAAACCTCGGGGGCGTTCCCCTCTACTGATGTCACCCCATCCGGGTATATAGCCTGTACTATGTTGCTAGGTCATTGAGTTAGCAAGGATTTGGTCTCGGCCGCTCTAAGCTACTCTGCCACTTCGTGCTGCCGCTGGAAGCTCTCTCTCTGACCTTCGGGGAAATTGCTAACCTGGGTATCCGCTCCTCAGGGGCCCTCTGCTTTTTTTCAGATGCCTTACAGGGATCAGGTACTCACTCCTCGAGGGCCTGCTCTCCCTGCCTCGGTGCCTGTACCATCTTCTTCAACCTGGTCGAATCACATACCTACAATAACCATCTGGTGTGTAATCTAACTCTCAGTCTATCTCATCCTCAGTACTGCCTGACTGGAAGACCTGCACTGGAATTCCCCTTTACCAATGGGGTGAGAAGGGTCCCCTCTGCCGAGACTGCTACATCCTGACTACCTCACTACTGCCACCTCTGGTGGTATACTTCAAGCTGTCTAATAAAGAACTAATTCTGTGTTTGTGCGTCCTGCGTTGTTACGAACAGGTGTCGGCCAGGCAGGAAAATGATTCCAATGCTATGCTGTCGAAAGGGGAGTAGCACCATGCCCTGCTTGGCAAGGATTCTGAAGCTAGTAGGGACTCTCAATGAGAATTCCTATTCCGGTTGACGGAGGCTAAGTCCTGCATGTCAAGCGGAGTAGTGTTAATGAAGGTTAGAGTGGGGGAATGCAGCTCAAGTGCGGTGAAATGAACAATGGAACAGAACAAGTAGAAGAGACTGCTTTACACGAAGATGGTAGGATATGGGGAGTTTAACAAATCCCCCGAAGGCCTGTGGAAGCTGGCAAAAGTTTGAGAACATCCCCGCTTTTCTTGCGAAATTTAAAGTTGAAGTCAACACAGGAAGTCCAAGACATTCAACATGGTCAGTAGAACGATATAGATAAAAAGTCATTCGATAACCAGTGCCCATAGGTGAAAGAAGGATGTTCCCTGCCCGTAACTGGCGATTGCGTTGGGCAGTCGGAGAGAGGTAAAAGTTTGCATCGCGTCTGATGGTGTGGTACACCTAAGAATGAAGGAAGACTGTGCTTTCCATGGCAAGAAATGGCAGGATGCACAACTATGGATTTTCCTTTTTTTTTTTTAATAGAAAATAAAGAAGGTATTGAGAAGTCTCTCATGTTCTGGGAGAGAAACTGCAGAAGCTGGAGTACTACATGCATGACTTCATTCCATAACAAAATACATCCATTTCTCCAGTGACGTATATAGATGTGGCCATTGGAGAACCTTTTAGCGAAATAGTAAGACATGCATGTTCGCTAGGCAGGGGAGCTGGAAAAAATTGAGACCTCTTTTTTTTTTTTTTTAGGTTTATGTGCAAGGAAGTTAGTCGTCCATACGCGGAAATTTCCTCCTTCCCGGTTTTTTATTTTATTTTTATTTTAAATTTTTTTAACACTCGGAGCGGGTCCACAAGATGGATTTGCTGAAGGAGAGATTTCTCACCTGCTGCAGTAGTTTGAGGAAGTAGTACTCCGAAGAGGAGTACTTGAAGAAGATTTCTGTATGGAAGGACTTTTTAAGGCCATGTATGCCATCATAGCAGAATCCTTAATACAGAAGTTGCCTGTAAGAACAGAGAAGGATTCCCCCTTTTTTTTTTTTTTTAAAGAAGCATCGACGGCACTGAAGGTCAGTACCATGATCTCCGGCGGCACAGATGTATCGCGCAGCATGCAGCTGCTGTGGTAGCGAGGTACTTGACCACATTAGTACACGCTGGCTGGCGTTGCCATGCAGGTGTGATCTGTCGACATTGCAGGATCACGCGCCGGTGCGCCCCAATTGGTTTGGTAGGTAGGCGTGGCAGCAGGGCGGCGCACTTGTGGGTGCATCACACTATTCAGGTGGACACGTTGGCGAGCCTGTGAGCGTGTCCTCAAGTTTTGCAAGTGGTCATGGCTCCATGGAGACTGTGCTCCTATGTTTACTGAATTTTTTTTTTTTCGTGCCCATGTCCTGGGCTTTCGTCTGGTTGAGGTACGTCTCTATTTTTTTTTTGAGTCGCACGTGCCTGTTATATATCATAAGGTATGAGATCGCGTAGGTACTTCAGTGCATCTTGAATTTATTTATTATCTTTATTTATTTCTTTATTTATTTTTTGCGGCGTTCATATCGTGCCTTGGCACACACTATGCTTTTGTACACTGGACACCCGCGTCAGTCTCTCTGAGTGCCTGGTGTCTGTAGTGATGTACTGGCATGTTCAGTGCCCGCATCCCCAATACCGATGGCACATCTGAAGTCAGTGCTAATGGTCAGCATGCTGTCAACGGAGGCCTTGTGCCTTGGGAAAAAACACCGGTGTGACACTGGTTAGGCTGACATAGAATACCTGCGGGGCGGCTGGACGAGCCGAGGGAAGTGTCGGGCACAGGCGGATGTGTGGGCATCAATGCACGGGCAGACCTTTGCATCGACGTGCCTCGAGTCGATGACCCAATGCGCCAATGCCTGCATCAATGGTTCAGTGCTGGCGCTTTGTTGCGGTGTCACCTGCGGCAATGATCTGAGTTGAGTTCTCGGCATGTCTGCTCACTTTTTTTTTTTTTGTAGCTTATGCCCATGTTGGGCTTTCACACCTGTGAGGGGTGGGATATGAGGGCATTGGTGCACTTGTACCTTTGTCAGTCCAGGAGCCGGTGGGTGCATCAGCGTGTCCATGGAGGTATTGGAGTCGCGTGAGTGCATCAGGCTTTGGGTTTGGGAATGCGTTGGCGTGCTACTGGCCACTGCTGATTGGCAGCGAACACCTTTGCCCCTGATGTGCTTTCAATGTTCCGGCAGACACGCATGAACGTGGCCACGCGTCGATGCGCCGTCAGACGCAGCCGGGCGTCGATGCGCCATCCTACTCGTCCAGGCGCCGATGCGTCGACTCATTTGTCAGGATGCCAATGCGCCGACTCATTCGTCCATGCACCGACGCCATGCGCTGGTATATTCTTTCCATTTCACCTCCTGAATATGGCATCGATGCCGCGGGAGCTCGACTCGGTGCCGGCCCAGTGGGACCCCGAGGCTACCGAGGAGGTCAACTAGAAAGAGGAGCGCATGGCTCGATGGGAGTCCCCAGAGACAGAGGATTCCCAAAATTGCTGCCGCAATGAAGGAGGGATTGAAGCCTCAGTGTGCTGGTGAATCAGGTCAGCCTGTCTAACTGCCATGAGTCGACTGACTGTGGCGTTGGCGCCCATCCCCCGGGTTTCACTCGGTGCTGGCCCTGGGTGAACCTTGAGGCCCACCGAGAGGTGGAAAGTCAATAGGCTGGAAAGGGGTTGGAGGTGGTGCCCCGAGATGTTTGTTACAATCTTGTGAGGGCAAGCCATCTGAGGTAATTTTTTTTTTTAATTTCCTTCTTCTCTTCTTTCTTCTGTTTTCTTATCTTGATATGTAGATATATTAGTTGTGTATTTTATTAAGTAAATGTGAGGAGAAGGGAGAGCTCCACGCAAGCAGTTGCACGGAAATATTTTGACTGGGGAGCTTGAGGTGATCCTGTCACTATACAGGACGGAGGGAGTACCTGGCTAAAAGTCTTTGCTAGACTTTGAGAGCTCCACCACCTAGTGGCATGGAGGACGTACCCAGACAGGATGGCTAATTCAGCTGCTTATCTACGAGAAAACACTTTTTACCTGCAGAAATCTCTTTGAAAATTATTCTTATTGTTTCAGGTTGGATGCACTTGTTTGTGTATGAAAACAGCAGGTGAAAGGAAGAGAAACAGATAATATTCTCTCCTAATGACTGGTCAGCTCATGGATATGATGGCAGTGGGAGGTAGTGGTGGGAGGAGGTGGCAGTTTTCTCCTTCAGGCTGGCCTGGCAGATACAATGGCAGTGAAAGGAGGAGGTAGCGCTTCCGTGCAGACTCAGCTGCTGCATGCATCTCTTTCCTGCATTTTCCTTCTTCAGTTGCATCACTCACCTGGAGATACAGAACAGGCACAGAAATTGATATGGGAGCCATGAAGACCAATCGGAAGCAACATTGTGTAGGCAGTAACACAGGCTTCCTGCCCCATGGCTCAACTGGAGTTTGCAGTATCCAGTTACTGTTGTACCTAGACATAGAGCAAAAATTCTCATAGCCATACTGGCCCTGTCTGGTTGCACACCAGACAGTTGCCAAGCCTTATCAAGGCTTTCGATAATCAGTCAGTTCAGACTGAACAGATAACTTCTTGTGTAAGAGCTCTGAGCTCTGAGATTCCAGATTTCTGACTCACACCCAAGTGTTACTGGTGTTTTTTTATACTTGAAGAGCCACTCATATTAAGGAAAAAAACTACTCTTTCTACTAAGGCCTGTTTGGTACTTATGAATTGCTTGCATCTTTATACAAAAGACTTCAGGATCAGAGTTAATAAAAGTCGTCTTAGGAAACATCATTTAGATGGATTATATTCTAAATTACAAGAATCAAGGTTGAGATTCTGGAAGCTAAGAGGTCTATGCACTAAAGCTTAGCATGCATGCTAAGGCTGTTTAGCATATTAAAAAAATGTGCTAATAATAATAATTTGGATTATTAGCCTGCCTTTCTAAATAATACTCAAGGCTGTTTGCAACATTATTAGTAATTCAAATACAATAAATCTTTAATCCTAAGAATTAACAATCTAAGAGGATAACTTTCAAACAACTCCATGTAGCAGCATAAATGGGTATATATGGCAATGTGTGACTCTATAATAGTATTTTGTAACCCGCACGTATCATTTACACACGTATTATAAAATATGCGTATCTCTACCCCATAACATATGCGTGTATGTATTCTTATGTGCGAATACATGCAAGGAATTGAAAGCAAGTATTTCAATGGATTGAATGTGCATACTTTTCCTACCTGTTTGAAAATTATATATGTATATATTTTACATGCAAAAATAAAGTAGGATTTGTGTAAAAACGGATTTACAAAATGTAAAATGCGTGTGTACTTTCTACTTTTATAAAATAGCAATTACACGAATACAGGCTACTTATGCTTTTATATGCTAATGTTTACATGAGAAACTGAAAATTCACCTGTAAGAGGGTAGTTGAAGCAAGAAGAGATTCAATTACTTGCCCAATATATTTCAATGGGATTTGAGTTTGGTTTCCCCTCAGGCAAGAGCATTAACCAATAGGTCAGTGTTTCTTAACCCTATCCTGGAGGCACAACTAACCTGTCTGTTTGTAGAATATTCGTAATGAATCTGCATAAAAGAGATTTGCATATATCAGAGATTCAGATTATATAAATCTATCTCATGCATATTTATTCTGCCTTTCCTGAAAACCAGAGCAGTTAGATGTGCTTCCAGAACTAAGTTAAAAAACACTGCACTAGTAGGCCATTCCTTCTCACTAACCCAGTCTCACATGAGATAATTAGTACATACCCACATATATGTTAGGTTGTAAAATCATATGGAAATGAGGCTTTAGTTGACAGCAAAATAATTTACACAGAGTCTCAAACTCCCCTGTACCGGGGGTGGCCAACTCTGATCCTCAAGAGCCACAATCAAGCCTGGTTTTCAGGATATCCACAATGAATATGCATGAGATTGTTGTGCTCTGTTGCACAGGAGGTGGACCCTTGAGCCGAGGTAGTGTTGACACTACTATGGGTCCCCACCGTCGGTAGGTGGAGCTGGCTGACTGACAGAGGCTGGCTGGAGCTTCATGGATATGAGCCTTTGGGTATCGGGGCCCACTGGAGTTAAGTGGGCCTCTGTCTGAGGTCTTCTGATGGTCAAGGAGGAGGTCAGCCAGGGACCAGCAGTGGTACGAGTAGGAGGTCTGATCTGGATGAGGCAGAGTCCCAGAGACCCGGGCGCCAAAAGGAATGAGAGACAGACAGGGGACGCCTGAGTTATTTGTGATAACTGTGCATATTCATTGTGAATATCCTGAAAAGTTGACTTGCATATGGATCTCAAGGACCGGAATTGGCCACCCCTGCCTTGTATCAACCATTCCAAAATGAAAAGGTATGTTAGCATGGTTGATACAAGGCAGGGGTGGCCAATTCCGGTCCTTGAGATCCATAAGCAAGTCAACTTTTCAGGATATTCACAATGAATATGCATGATATAGATCTGTATGCACCACCTCCTGTTATTATTTGTGATAACTGTGGGTGGATCCTTGGGCCGGTGGCAGATGACCACGCCCATGGGGGAAGATCCCGAGAGGGAGACAGACACACACTTAGTTCTTTTATTAAACTGTTTCAGAGAACCACCAGAGGATCTGGCTTGGGGGATGTGAGATGCTCAGCAAGATAAGATCCTTTCCCAACAAGTCCAAACCTCCTCCTCCATGAAGCAGTGAACCTCTTGAGCCAGAACCCTCAGATCAAGCCTGACATCTCACATCCCCCAAGCCAGATCCAGAAACTCCATTCAAGGAAGATCCTCTAAGACTGACCCAGATCCCCCTTCAAAAAGATCAGATAGGCAAGACTCATCTTCTATCACTCCAGGATGAATGACTATCATTTTAGAGGGTCCTATTCTCACTGGCAGGAGGGAAGTGAGAGCCTTTCTGCAGATACATCTAGAGCCAACAAATGATGCTGCTAGACAGTGCTTCACCACTATCATATGGTCAGGAGATCTTTCAGGAGAAGGAGGGACTAGATTTGGCATGAGGAAGTGGGCTTGATCAGGGTGGTTGGGTCCAAGTCAGGATTAATAGCTTAATCATGGGTTGTGGAGTTTGATCTAATACAGGATTCATCACTTCATGTTGAGGTCATGGGATTATATTTGCATAGAGAGATTGGGATATTTCATCCCCAATGCTAAATGACCCTTTAACTTTGAGCCTTTTGGCATGGAAGGTTTTGATACACGTCACATGCATGCTTCACTTTGGGGCAGATCTTTAAACCTGCGTGTGGGCGTAGATTTGTTCACACAACCCAGCACGAACAAATCTACGCCCGATTTTATAACATGCGCGTGCTGCAGCGGGCATGTTATAAAATCCAGGGTCGGCGTGCGCAAGGGGGTGCACAATTATGCAACTTGCGCATGCGCTGAGCCGTGCAGCCTTCCTCCGTTCCTTCCACCCTGCCGCACCTTCCCCTCCCTTCCCCCATCTAACCTGCCCCTCAGCCATATCTAAAACCCCCTCCTTACCTTTATCAGGAAAGTTATGCCTGCCTCTGGGCAGGTGTAACTTGCGCGCACTGGCTGGCCGCTGATGCGCCATCCCCCGGCAAGGCGGCTGTTTTGGAGGCCTCGGTCCCACCCCTGGAATGCCCCTGGGCCAGCGCCACGCCCAAGGCCCCGCCTCTGGAATGCCCCTTTTTCGAAGCCCTGGGACATATGCACGTTCCGGGACTTGCGCGCGCCGCCGAGCCTATGCAAGATAGGCTTGGCGCGCATAGGGGCAGCTTTTCAGGGGTTACACGCATAACCCTTTAAAAATCTGCCCCTTTATGTGTTTGTGTGCACCGAGTTTTTGCATTCAGTTAAAAAGGCTTCTTTTTAGGAGATGCATGGTAAGTTTTATTGCATCCCATGGTAAATCAGCTTTTATCATGCATTTTAAAATTTTACTGTATGCGCATTTAATTTTTAGCAAACCTTTTATAGCATTGGACCAAAACTGACTCTTTATTGAAGTATTCAGTAGTGGCAGAAAGGGTGAAACAAAGCATAAAATAATGTTTTAATTCAACAATAATCCAGAAATATCACAAGCTAAACTGGTGGCATGGTACACCCAGATATCTGAGCCTGTAAACACTGCACAAAAATCAGCAGAGGTTAAGGTCTAAAATACAGAAAAGCTGCATAAGAAGCATTGCTCTCAAAGGCAATTAATTAGTGTCAGAGGTAAACAGCGAATTCTATTAATCAATAAAGACTAGCATAGCCTTTCACAGTTAAATCAAATATTCTACAGCAAAAGTAATAAGGCTGACAGGATTTTAGCAATGAGGCTTAAAAATTGGTTAAATTATAAGACCATTAATCCTATAAAAATAAACAGTAAAACTGCGATTCACAATTAGGAAATTGAAATCAGTTTAATTGAGTTTTATAAAACTTTGTAATTATATGAAAGTAAAAAAGATATTAATGATAAAAATAACTATTAATGTGGTATAGAATTCCATAAAATGGATTAGGGGCATTGTGAATGTTATAAGAACCATTCACCCACTAGTAACAGACATCAAAGGGGCCAATTTACTATTATTTTAATGCAAGTTAATTTTCACAATTTAGTAAATGTCCTGTTCTTATAGCCATGAATGAATGGGCATTACCCACAGTAGGGGTAACAACCTACTATACCCAGTCATCATGGGTTGAAATGCTTAAAAGGCCAGATAGTGCTGATTTCAGTTCTCTCAGTCCCAAATTTCCCCTCACCAAAGAAAAGATCCCCCCAGGGGGGAGACAAAATGGCCACTGAGGAGTGAGCAACAAAAACAGAGCTCCGGGGTTGTTTCTATTTCTTTTGCTTCACAATTGCCTAAATTTTGAATTTTCTTCATTTTTTATTGTGGTATCATGCCACATACAAAACGTAAAGCGAAAATCAAAGAAATTACCTCAACTCTGATCCAGCTTACTCAGCAACCGCGGATCAAGGAGGCTTTTGCTGGCCTGGTGCAGTCATTGCCGAAGGGAGGGACCGCTGGAGGAGTCAACGGAGAGCAGCCATTGAGCCTCCTGGCCATAGAAAAGTCTTTGAGCCCCGGCGTGCTTACTACCGCAGAAGCCCCGCTTAAGAAACTGGAACCCGATGTGAACAACTTGGCTCTGCTAGAAGGAAAATCGGCTATCCAGGTAGGGGAATACCAGAGAAGAGGCGAGGAAACCTTAATATCCTCGGTGAGCTTAGAGTCAGCTAGCTCCAGGGACCCACCCGGTCAAGCGTCGCAGTGAGCCTGTGAAGGTAACAGTCTCCTAAAGCCTGGAATGAGAAAAGAAAGAGGAATACATGTTTTATGTGAATCTCCATATTCTTTAACTCCTAATGTGACGTTGGAACATATATTAAAACTATTTCAGCTATGGAAAAATCAATTGCCTCATTGACTACCACGGTCAAAAAGAGTATTGAGCAAAGCCATGCCTTAGAAAAAAGACTGGAGAAAAATGAATTACTAATCTCCGGTTTGGAAAATAGAGCCATTGAAATGGAAAAAATCCAAACAAACCTGATTAAATCAGAAAACATTCAAATGACTAAGGGCCTCATTTTCCAAGCCGCTCGCGATACCAGGATGGGGGCGGAGTCGGGGCGAAGTTGGCCCCGGAAGAGGAGGAGTTGGGGCGTCACCGGGGCCGACTCTGCGCCGATGCCTATTTCGCTCCCAATAGCTACACCTCCTATGGTGGTGCTTTTGGGTGCGAAACTGGCAGCGATCGCACCGCGACGGTGCGATCGCTGCCGGCTAGCACAGGCCCGCCTCCCGTTTCGGCCCCCCGCCCCTCATCTAAAGTATCGCAGGCCTGCGATACTTTAGAAAATGAGGCCCTAAGATGGAAAACCTAGAAAATCTCATAAGGAGGAATAATATAAGAATCTTAAAATTTCCTAAAATGCGTTTGTTGTCCCATCGAGAGTTATTCAGATGTTATTTTATCAACATACTGAAAATAGCGGAACAGGATTTGCCAAAAATTTAAAAAATATATTATCTACTCCAGCCAGACAAAATGAAAGATCAATCTGGTCAAAAGGAGAAATTGGAGGTTTCCTTTGATTTGACAACTATATTGGAGAAATCCTTTGAGCTTGTGGTGGAAGAGAGAGCTACTCTTTTTGTACAGTTAGATACATCAACTGAAATAGACTTTATCCTCAAGATGTTCTTTCGGAACCAAGCTCAAAAATTCTTTGGATACCCGATAAAAATTTTCCCTGATGTAACTAAGATAACTCAGAAGAAAAAAATTCTTGGAAATGCGGAGGGAAGTTCTGGCAAGGGGGTCAAACATTTTACTCCGTTTCCATGCTATTGTCTTATATCATATAAAGATTTGAGATATAAATTTAAAGAACCGGACTAGTTACGTGTTTATCTTAATTCTCATTCTAGTTAGCTTCAGGGGGAAGTTGGAATATAGATATATAAGCACTGGTTAACTCAGAAGCATTATGATGTATAATAATGTGTTATATTTTCTTTTGACTCTGCTCTTTATCCACAATTGTCTCCCTTATTTCTTATAATGTGGGCATAATAGAGGTGAAATTAATATATATTACATAATATGTAATTTTCCTATTTTAATTTCTTGCTCCACTATTGTGATGTCATAATTCTGAACAGTATGTTCTGTAAAATGTTTTTGGAAATTCAATAAATAGATAATTAAAAAAAGAAAAAAAAGAAAAGATCCCCCACCATGGAATAACTTCCTTACCCTACCATCCCCCAAAAGAAATAGCAAATATACCCACCGAAAACAAAACCTAACCCCCCTACCAACTTGCAAAAAAAAAAAAAAAAAATCCCAGCCAAATTATGGACATCCTGTCTGCTCCAAGAACCTTCCTCTTTGCCCAGGAACTTTCTCAAGTCTATTGGGTTGCAGCAATGCCCAATCAATCCTTACCTGCTAGCTCAGGTTGACTTGAGGAAAATCTCCTTTGCCCTACACATGAGAGTGTTTTCTTCATCCTTCTATATCTCCAGTGCAAGATAAAGCCCTCTGAAGGTTATTCCTCTACCTTTCTCCAACAAATGGCAATATCCACTTACTCTCTTGGTGATCACAACAACCCCTGCCCTCATGTAGATGATATATCACTTTACCTAAAACTGCAGAAAGAATCTCTTGAAGAATTAACTATCCTCCATGGCAATAGGACACCCCCCCCCCCCCAAATGCCCCTGAATTTAACCTTCTCTATGGTCCATGATCTTCATAGGTAGCAGGCATGGCAAAGCCACCTCCCAATAGCTCTGCTGTACAATGAATGGTGCTATTCTATATTGAATTATGCCACTAGGGAAGCTTCTTACTCTGCATAGGTTGCCTTTTGCTGCAGGGGTGGGGAAGAAGTATTAACTGTATATTAACTGAATGGGGGTTTCCTCTAAAGTGGAGGTGGGGTGATGTTAAGTCTATGGTTCCTCTACTGCATCCATTTGTAATCACCTTGAAAGGGGGAGTTGTGATTGCTGAAGAAAGGGATACATCTACCAGGTAGATGGTTGTTGTGGTCACCATAGGTGCGTGGGGCTAAAGGGGTTTTGATTACAACAGCAGACTGTTGTCACAGAGATGGAGATGCCCTGAAGCCGGCTAGATCTTGCCTTGGGAGGGAGGATATCCCTTATGTTAACTGGTCCATTCACGTCAGACAGGTTAGCACAGGGGATATTGGAAGGTACCATATATATTACTGATATGGTCATGTTAATATGGCCAAACCTTAATGTCCAGACATTAAAACTATTAGCAAAATTTGTCACGCTGAGTTTTAGCACAAATGATAATTTTTTTTATGAGCACACACTGGGAATGTGCAGCCAAAAAAATGTTATTTCTGTTCATTTTTTTGTTTTGGGTTTTTAAACTTTTTAAATTTTTTAATGTTTATTTTGGTTAGGCTCATTTGCAGTACAAAAAACAAAATTAACAAGAAAACTTTAAATAAAAATAAAACCTGAAACAGGGTATCCCTTGGCCCTCATTGCCACTTCCAAGGTATTCTTGGACCTCTTGAGGACCCCCAATTCCCACAACCAAAGTCAAAGTCTTGGGGCTGGGGATTAATGAGCTGGGTTTCACTGAGGCCTTTCTGGGCCCATCTAACTTCCCAAGAAATCTGCTGGAGCTGGGGATCTTCCCAGCCCTCTACTTACCCCTTCCATAGGGGTACATGGCCAAGAAAGGAGCAGAAGCGATGTCCACTCATTCCTGTCCCACTACAATCCTTTGGAAATGGAACCTGTGATCCTGAGACCAGTATCATATTATGTCAAAATGTAGTTGGCCTCAAGGCTTTCCATCACCATTTTCTTATATGGCCATACAAATATTCAGCCATTCAAAAAAATGGTGACAGCCAGCCCTGAGGCTGGCACCATTTTGACATCACTTTGGTCCTGGTCTCAAGGTCGGGCACTATTTGTAGAGTCATGGTGGGGCAGGAAGAAGTAGTGATTGCTCCTGGCCCTTTCTACTACCAGGGTCTATATGGAAAGGGTAAATGGAGGCTGAGGAGGTCCTCAGCTGATTTCTGGGGGAGTGAGAGGGAGATTGGAGAGACCTGGGGAGGTCCCATCTGAGCTTGGCTCAACCCAGTAAGGTAGACCTGAGCCCCATCTTCTTGATGAGGTGGAGGGTTGGAGGGACCAAGTGCAGTCCCAGGAATACTCCAGGAAGTATCATGTAACTGGGGAGGCCCTATTTGTTTAAATGTTTATTTTGATTCAATAAATCAACTGAATCAAAATAAATATTAATATAAAATAAAAAAAATGAAAACACCCCCTGAAATAAATAACAAATCAAAACAAAAATATTTGAGCTATATATCCTTAACAAATTATGGGGGTAATTTTCTAAAGCTATCTCACGCTTGCGCTACCAGCGCAAGCGTGCAATAGCTAGAAAGCTTAGCGCACTCGTGTGCTAGCTATATCGGGGCGGAGTCGGCCCCAGAAGAGGAGGAGTAGGTGCGTCACCAGGGCCGACTCTGCGAAGATGGCGCAGACAGCGAAACAGTAAGGTGCCGTATCGCTGCCTAGTTCAAGCCGAATAACTACACCTTTTATGGTGTAGTTATTCGGCGTGACGCCAGCAGCGATCGCACCGCGGAGGTGCGATCACTGCCGGCTAGCACAGGACCGCCCCCTGCTTCGTCCCCCCACCCCCTCCGTTAGTGCCGGGATTCACTAAGCCTTGCAGCATTAGTGAATCCAGGCCTATGACGTTTATTCAATTACAAAACACAAATTTTAGCATGGGATTACTAAAAGCTGAAATGAAAAAAGCTATTTTAATAATGATGCAAAAAGATTTAGCATGCTTACCATAAAGAATATCAGAAATATCATGACTATGCTATTCGTGTGCACAGAAACACAAAAATGTGTTGGCTAAATAGCATGCATACCTTACTTTCCTAAGGCAAATTAACAGTATGAGAAAGCTAAACTTGAGCATGCTCAGGTCTCTTTTTCTCTGGACTTCTACTGACTTCCAATAGCTATACAAGTAAGCTTGGCATATAGGAATTGTTTGTCAGTTGTAATAGTACATTTTAGGAGAAGGAAGGATTAAAGAGAAATATTGCATAAGGATGAAGAGTCCTAGGAGTAGAGGAGAAAATTAGGAAAATGCTGATGAGGAAGTAAATGTCAGTGGGTGGTGTTCTGGAGTGAGGGTGGAAGAACTGCAGGATTAAGAGAAAGGCAAAAAGCCTGGGAAAAGAAAGTCTTGGAAACTGTGTCTAAAAGTATGACAATGGAACCAAAATAACAGTGATGAGAAATGTTCCAGTGCTTTAATTGCAAGATACAGTTGAGTGAATCTTACAGGTTATGAAAGGGCAGCAAAGATTGGTTTTCCAATGCCAAGATAGTACAGAGAGGGAATCTGACAGTGAAAGTATGGCCTGTGGAGTGCAATAAAATAGGAAGTTTTTTATTACACAGTGCAAAGGGAAGACATGCAAGATCTACTTATCTTTAGGTAAAAAAAGAAGAGAGGATAGAACCAGGAGTACAAATAACTGACATTAGTGTGGGTTTAGAACTGTACTTACTATTTCAGTAAGGATTAAAGAGCAGAGCGATGATATCGTTGGGGCAGAAGGGAGAATTCAAGGTGACCCATTGAGGAATATAGCCATCCTGACTCAGAAGAGCATAACCATCTGACTATTCCCCCATGATTATCCTGTAGTGTAGGCATTGCAATGGCTGCATCACAGTCGGTTACTGCCTCAAAGCTCACAGAAACCAACTCTGCGTTCAAGGCAAAACTCTGCACCTCAAAAAAATGTTTTTGAGGTGCAGACTACAGTTCAGCCTTAAGACTCTGAATGCCTACGGTAGTCTTTGACTACAATATCAATGTCAATGACAGAAAAGACATTTGTCCTTCAGTAAACTATTGCATGGAAATATGCTTGCCTTTTGTAAAGAAAGGCAGATATATTTTGGAAGCACTCAGATAGGTGTAAATGAATCTCCACTGTCATTCTCTCCTTCTCCTCCATATCTTGCTGCTACCCTGTGAAAACTTACTTATACATTTGATCACACTTCTTATTGCCAAAAAAAACCCCCTACAGCCAACTAGACTAGACAATAGGGATGTGAATCGGGCTTCGGACGATTGAAAATATCGTCGATATTTTCAAAATTGTCAGAAATCGGGGGCACCTCCAAAATGATAGGAAAACCCCACGATATTGATTGTGGGGGTTCCCTTATCATTTTGGGGGAGGGCGGGAAAAACGGCACACAAAAATAACCCCTAAACCCACCTCCGACCCTTTAAAACCAACCCCTTAGCTTCCCCCACCCTTCCGACGCCCCCAAAAATGTTTTACAGGTACCTGGTGGTCCAGTGGGGGTCCCGAGAGCGATCTCCCGCTCCGGGCCATCCTCCTGCTCCCGGGCCGTCGGCTGCCACTAATCAAAATGGCGCCGATGGCCCTTTGCCCTTACCATGTGACAGGGGCTGACCAATGGCACCGGTAGCCCCTGTGACATAGTAAGGGCAAAGGCTATCAGCGCCATTTTGATTACTGGCAGCCGATGGCCCGAATGCAGGAGATCGCTCCCGGACTCCCGCTGGACCACCAGGGGCTTTTGGCAAGTCTTGGGGGACCCTCCTGACCCCCACAAGACTTGCCAAAAGTCCAGCGGGGGTCCGGGAGCGACCTCCTGCACTCGGACCGTCGGCTGCCAGTACTCAAAATGGCGCTGATAGCCTTTGCCCTTACTATGTCACAGGGGCTACCGGTGCCATTGGTCAGCCCCTGTCACATGGTAGGAGCACAAGTTGGCACCGGCCATCCAGTGCTCCTACCATGTGACAGGGTCCAGCCAATGGCACGGATACCCTGTCACATGGTAAGGGCAAAGGGCCATCGGCGCCATTTTGATTAGTGGCAGCCGACGGCCCAGGAGCGGTAGGACGGCCCAGAGCGGGAGATCGCTCCCAGGTCCCCCACTGGACCACCAGGCACCTGTAAAAAGTTTTTTTGGGGGGTCGGGAGGGTGGGGGAAGCTAAGGGTTGGTTTTAAAGGGTCGGGGTGGGTTTAGGGGTTGGTTTTTTTATGTTAGACTAAAATTCAAAATACCCTAATTTTTCAAAGAAAAAAACTTAGAAGTCCCTTCAGTCTTCATTTTGAAAGTTTACATTTGTTTTTGGAATGTAGCATGCACAGTGTTCTACATCCATACAGACACATCTGCCAAAAAGACTCATTTTCCAGAAATATATAATTCTCTTTTTAGCACTTAATACATACAGTTTCATATTTTGCAGTCTTGAGAATGTTAAACATCATCACAATTTATTTGATTGAAGAGACCAATTTCATTTTTGCTCTTATACAATAGAATACAAAGGAATGAATGCACTGCTTGCTCTCGCCCTCCAGCAGTATCCATTTTGAATCAGATTAAACTGAATAAGAATAATTTTAGCCCTTTAAAAGTACCATATTCATTTTTCCTTATTTTCTCCCCTTTTATTTGCCTGGGTACCTACTTTAGCACAAATTACTTTTAGTTGCCTGTAGGTTTAGTTGAAACATTATTTTCCTGCTGCTGCATGCAGGCTCTCTGTATTCATGCTAGACTTATTTTCTGCCAAGTTCCTCAGCTACCTTAATAACCAAGTATCAAGAGATATTTGTCCCTTGGTATTTTATCTCATCAACAGAAATTTTTCTAGGTTTAAAAATTACAGATCAGAGGCCCTGCTTTTCTCAGAAAATCCAAGTAAATGTCCTTTATGTGGGTTTGTAGGCTGGCCCCCACCTGAAATGACCTAATTCATTAGCAGCTTCATTACAATATGCATCACATTCGTAGATAATAAGAATTTTTCACTTAAGGTCAACATCTAGAACTAATTGGAGGAAGCATACAAAGCAATCTTATGCTTTCATGTCAGGTTTGTGCTAGAAGCAAGAAGCAAAAAATGCTCACATTGCATTTATTAAATATTCTTAAAACACAAATGGGTTGATTCAGCCATGGGCTTTAAGTCCTCTATTGATTGATTATAAGCAGATATTCAGGTTTTCCTATATAGAAATTGCCATAAAATGATCTTTTTGGGAGGTATTTAGAGATGACAAACAATATTTAGCAGGGCTTACAAAAAAGAAGGAGGTGGGATACTGTAGATGTTCCATCAATGACCTCTACTCTACCCATAAATCAGCCCACGATGGAATACTCACCCCACACCCTGCCTTCACCCTAAATTTATCTCTCAGGACAGGAGTAAGTCTTTGGCTTGGCTTTCCTCAACCAGGGAACTCCCATTAGAAACACAGAAACAGGATGGCAGAAAAAGACAATGGGGTGAATTCTAAAAGTGATGCTTATGCAAAAAGGCCCAGATATGCAAGAATCTGGGCTGTGCATGAGCAACGTGTATTTTAAAAGCCACAAATTATGCGTGTATATACACAAGTGCAAATTTCTTTTTTAAAAGGGGAGGAGGGCAGGCCCAACAGTTATGAACATAAATCTGTATTTTAAATCCTGTGGCCATAGCACCTGGTGGCTTGGTAGCCACATATATTTACTGCTGCTCCTGATGAAGTGTAAATCTACAGAATTGCTTTTTAGGTTTAACATTTATTTATTTATAGCTTTTATATACCGACCTTAGTGTACAACATCATACCGGTTTACATTAGAACTGCCAGATGGAAAGTACAAATAACAGGAGCGGGGATGGGGGAAAAAGGAGGCAACAAGATTTAAAGCCAGGCAGAGTAGAAAATATAACACAACTAACAAGATAATACGTTAGGGTATAGGGAGAAAACTTTGTACCAAGGTATATACAATATAATATACGATATAATGAATCAACTTATATACAATATAATATGCAAATTTGAAAGTCGAGGCTCATGTCAGAACGGTACGCAGGGGTAGATAAAGGGGTTGCCTGGGAGGGGAGCGGGCAGGGTCTAATCCGGGTAAGCCTGACTAAAAAGCCATGTCTTTAGATTCTTCTTGAATTTGGAGGTGCAGGGTTCCAGTCGCAGTGATGTGGGGAGTGAGTTCCAGTGCTTAGGGCCGAGCCGCACAGCCTGCCTCCATTCCCTCCGAGGCCGCTCCGATTTCGGAGCGGCCTCGGGGGGAACTTTCCTTCGCCCTCCCCCACCTTCCCCTCCCTTCCCCTACCTAACCCACCCCTCCCGGCCCTATCTAAACCCCCCCCTTACCTTTGTCGGCAAAGTTACGCCTGCTGAAATCAGGCGTAACTGCGCGCGCCGGCCGGCAGCCCCGCTCTGTCCTCTGGTCCCGGGGGCTGGTCCGGAGGCCTCGACCATGCCCCCGGGCCGGCACCACGCCTCCGGGCCCGCCCCCGAAACGCCGCGGCCCGCCCCCGAAACGCCGCATCATTTCGTGAACACCCCCGGACACGCCCCCTCCTGCCCCTTTTCGAAAGCCCCGGGACTTACGCGCGTCTCGGGGCTTTATGCGCGCCGGCGGCCTATGCAAAATCGGCGCGCCGGCGCGCGCGGGCCTTTTAAAATCCGCCCCTTAGTGAATTTCTGCAGTGTGTATGGTTGCTTAATTGTTCGTGCTTTGCCCATCCCTGGCTTCTATTCTCCCTTCTCTTTCTGGAAGGCTTGTTTAAATAGCCAGGTTTTCAAACTTTTTCTAAACGTTTTGCTGTCTCTCAACCTAGCTTGATGGAAGCTAGGTTGAGAGAACATTGTACAAATCTCCAAAGGACATTGTACTGTTCTGTCCATTCGTCTCACTCTGCATGTCAAAGTGTCCCCTAACCCCTACATTACTACCTAAACCTTACCTCGAGTTACTAGGTGGGCCTCCTATAGTAACCTAAATAGCTGCTTATTATGGTGTCACCTTCAGAGTCTCTCTCTCTCTCTCTTTTACAAAAACTCCAATCCCTCCCCTTTTAAAAATGAGCATTGCACCATTCATTATGGTGCTTTTCACGTATTAAGGTGTTTTTCGCCTCATAACGCGAGCTGGAAAATGACCCCCTATTGTTGCAGGGCAATGTTCCTTTGTCCTTTTATTTTTTCATATCTCATTGATATAGCGTGTGAAGGAAATGTCTGGACAGAAACTCAAAAGGGTCCAGGGACAGTACTAAAGGTATACACTTTAATTATTTTTAATCTTTCCCCCCCACCCCCCCCCCCCCCCCCCCCCATATCCTTTACGGGCTTTTTGTTCTTTTGAATTTAAATAAACAAAATTAATCAAAATAAAACAAAGGAAGTGGCATTCTCTCTCAGTGCCAGTGCTGCCAACATTTAAAATAAATAAATAAATAAATTGTGGTCCCCAGGCTTTCACCTTTCCTAACCCTCAGACTCTGCTTCCCCCATCCCTGGATATTAGCTTTCCAAATAGAGAAGGAGCAATCCCCAGGCACACCTTTCACTGGCTCATTATTTAAACATGGCACCTACAGATCCTGAGGCCAGTGTTATTTTGTTGAACAAAGTAGTCCGTCCATAAAAGAAGGGACAAAGAAGAAGGGGAATGAAGGAAATGAAATGAGTGGAGAGGTAGTACAGGGAAAAGTGCTAAGCTTGTGGATGTGAGAGACTGCTACTTCTTACAGCCGCATCTCGTGATCTTTTGCTAGAACCCCTGGACTTTACGGCTAACTGACTAGGATTATGGGACCTTGAGGACAGTTGTAGAGTCAGAAGGACAAAGGAAAGCAAAGAATAGCTATGGCCTCTGCCAGCTGCTTACCTGTCATGTGTGCGCAACCCCATCTCGGTGTGCACATCCAGCACAGGTGAGGCCATAAAGTTATTTATTTATTTATTTATTTAGCATTTTTATATACCGACTTTCCAATAACAGAATTACTGATCAACTCGGTTTACATTATAACAGAACAATCACATTTACAAGTAAATGTCTTACAATGAACAGGTAGATAAAACTTGGATAGGTATATATGGGGTTAACCAGTAAAAGATACATTGCCTAATGTATCTTTACCTAATTGCCTAATTGCCTAATATTTACCTAATTGCCTAATATTTATACTTTTCAGGGCAGGGACCCTTGCTTCCCCAGGGATGGATTCTTTTACTAGGGGTAGAAAGGAGTCCTCTCAGGTCCCAGTGCAGAGTGTTTGATGTTCTATGCTGAATTCCCTGGGTTGGATGAATTTCCTCTGTATACTGTGTGCAGGAGTCTTTGGTAAGGCAGGGAATCCCCACCCTGCTGGCTTAGGTTGTTGAGCCGTAGTCCCCTTAGGTTAAGGCTCCTTTTGTGGACAGAATCTCCTTCCGGATGGCAAAAACCACCTCTGCACAAAAAGTAAATCTCTCTCTATCTCCCTAGGATGAGTGAAGTCTCTGAGTTGGTGTCCTCCCTTTAGAACTGATATTTATTCACAGCTGGTTGTCCTTTCTCTGTATGAGGATCCTGGTAGGAGGGATCTTGAATATTTATTTATTTATTTATTTATTTATTTAGGATTTTTATATACCGACCTTCTCAATACAAGTATCAAATCAGGTCGGTTTCCATAGAACAAAACTGTCGCGGTTAAGGCGTTACAATAAAAAGAGTTTCTGAACATAAGAACATAAATAAATATTACATAGACAACAATAACTCGTCAAAATAATGTGAATAAATATAGGGAATGGCTAAAAAAGGGGTAGTGTAACTTGGGAATAGAACTACACGTCCACCAATGGGTAGGAAGAGGGGCAGAAAATCACTTCCTCCCAGTCTTGAAAATAAAGTCTTTGTTCCCCAAAATAGATAACACCAGACGTTCTCTGCAACAGATCACCACCACTCCAGGGGCAGGTCTTCCCTAAACCTGGGCATCTTCAATGCAGGGTTCCCCAGTCCCTGAATCTCAGAAAGGCCAGGCCTTCAGCAAGGGTCCTACTAATCAAAAGTCCAAAAATCTAAATCAGTCCCTGAGCTACCATTCTGCAGCTCTTGTGGAGAGAAGAGCAGTTGGGCAGTTTGAGCAGTTTGGGCTCCAGGTAGGCCCAAAATTAACTCGGGAAAAACCTCCAACCTTCCTCTCTAATGTCCAACTTAGATTGCCCTCAGAGCCCTTTGCAGAGTTCTGCTAAAAAAAAAACAAAAACCCTCCTGCAGGGGATATCCATTAGGGCCCTGCCATGGGAGGGCTGCCAACAAATGGATCCTCCCCCTGATAATATTTCTCTAACTGCACTAAGAGGTCTATTCCCAGGGCTTAATCGTAAACTGGAAACGTGCCTGGGCTACTCGTGCATCCTTCAAGAGACCCAGATTATGACTTTACTAGCATTGATAGGGTGCATTTTTACAGAATTCAGTGGAATGCTTTTTGTTCCCTTCATGTCAGATCTTGTTTCCACTTTATCACATAGAAGTCAAATGTTGCTGAAACATCTTATGCATGGAAGAAACATTACACTCAACCAGCTCATGTATTACCTGCAACTTAGCTTTATGCTGACCTTCAAATTGTCCTACATTGTCATTAAAGCATACAAAATATCAACTTGTTGTTCATGACAAGCCTGCCCACAGTCCTTATAACTCAAGATCCAATAACTGCTCTAGGTTATATCCAAGAGCTTCCTATCCCACAGGAACCTTTCTCCAAGATGACACCTTATCATTTCTGAAGGTTCTAAGCATGAATATACTGTATTTAAAATAAAATTTTTCAGTTTCCAAGTTGGATTTTTTATTTTAAAGAGAGGTTTAACATAATCAGATACACAGGTTCTCTTCACTACAGGGTTTCAAAACTCTAATTCAAGCTCACTCAGAGTATGAAGCATGGATAGTTCACTATCTTTTAGTAACAAGTCCAATTTTGCAAAGGACTTACAACAGATCAGAGATTTCAGTTCCAAATAGATAAGAGTCAGTTCACAGTAGTCACAAACAATTCCAGTTAAAGGTCATTATATTCAAATATTTCCAGTATTCACAAACAACTGCAAATATCAACACAAGCAGTTCACTTCAATACCAAATGTCATAGATCCAGTACCTAGATTGAATAGCATGGCTCACCAGCCCTCAAGTTACTGGGTGTACTCTGGGTTCTCAGCGGTGGGATCTATGTCTCTGCAAGCATGCTCAGTATAAAGTCTCCTCATTTTTATTAGTTTACGATATTTCTGTGACTTGGAAGGCAATGCACTGGGCTTCCCTGCCAGTCAGGCCTCTGGTTCAAAACCCAACAGCAGTGCCAGTTCTAATGCACTTAGACTGGCTAAGGGGATGCGGAAGGAGAAAATAGCAATCTGGGCAAAGGGGAAACAATTTTCCACCATAAATTAAAGGATCTATTTGGGAGGTATTTAGAGATGACAACAATATTTAGCAGGGCTTTAAAAAAAGAAGGAGGTGGGATACTGTAGATGTTCCATCAATGACCTCTACCCATAAATCAGCCCACGATGGATTATTCACCCCACACCCTGCCTTCACCCTAAATTTATGTCTCAGAGCAGGAGTAAGTCTTGGCTTGGCTTTCCTCAAAATACTGAGGCAGGTAAAAACCGAAGTCCATTCAGCTCTGTAGTTAGAAAAAAATAGAGGGTTCTCAAGCTGTTTCCAAGGAGATTTCGTAGTAATGTCATAGCAACCCTGTGTTTACCTGCAGCAGACAGGTAATAAGGTCAGCGTAAACATATCTTAACTGGTCAAAGTACAGTAACATTTAGTTATTTAATTTTACTAAAGGAAAATATTGATGTTGTGAAAAAACCTTTATCATCCCACATACCTGTGCCCTGAGGATTTTGTTTGGGTCCATGGGGTATAAATGGAGTGTTTAAGTAAGGTCAGAGATATTCTACTCAATGACAGCAGCAAGACATGAATATCTAGTCAAAAATACTTGTCAGTGACAGAATGAGAACAGAGCTGCATTAAGAGAGGGACAGAGAAGCACTGTGCTACATGTTTCTGTCACCAAGACCCAATTAATGTGGAAAAAAAGATTCAAAACTGTTAGAAAACACTGAATTAGTGAGATTGAAAGTTACATTGTATATAATCAAAAACAGACAAGGTGGGAGACCTAGGCTAAGATCCAAACAGCAAACAACACAGAGGCACAAAAACTCCCATTCCGTACTTAACAGGTATGGTAAGTTGGCAACAGCATGATCCACAAGGTGGAATAGCAGGGCAAGGCATGTAGGCAGAGTGACAGTAAGATGCCTAAGGTAGAACAGCTGGGGAATGGTGGTTAGACCAAGTATTAGCAGTAAGATCACAAAAGTAGTAAATCTGGTGCATGGCAGATAGGCAGAGTAGTAGTAAGACCCATAAGGTGATATGTCTGGGGCATGACAGGTAGGCACAGTAGCAGAAAGACTGGTGGTGTGCTATATCTGGGGCATGATAGATAGGCAGAATGGTAGAAGCAAGACCTCTATGGTGGTATATTAGGGGAATAGCATATATAACCTGCCCTGACTTTAGCACTTTGCCTCAGCAACGGGTCCTGCTCTGTTTAAATGTGCAAGTTCTGTATTAATTTCTGATCCTACATTCCAACCTTGATTCCTGATCCAGTGTTCCTGCCTTGCTCCTTCTTTTCCTGTACCGTGGCTTCCTGTTCCTCATCACTCTGGATTGACCTCCTGATTTTGACTCTACCTGCCTGACTCTGCTTGACCTCCATTTGCCTGACCTCCGCCTGGTAACCTGACTCTGCTTGACCTCCGCCTGCCCTGGCGTCCAGCTTGTTTCTCTGTCCACGCCTGTTCACTGCCCGCCCTGACCTCAGGCCTGTTTCTGGTTCCATCTGTATGCCGCCTGCCCCATCTTCTGCCTGCCCGATGCCGCTTCATTCAAACGGGGGGTGGGGAGTGAAGAGCCCACAAGCGACGCTGGAGGAAGTCTTGCTGCTACAGCTGCTACCATTCTGCCTCCTCTCCCTGGACTATTGGGCCCTCCAACACCCTCTGGCCCCACTGAGAGAGGAGTGCATGATGGCACCTGGTTGTTCCCACTTGCCCCAGCCCGAATGAAAACTAGGGTTGCAAGCTACACCCCCCAGTGATGTCATTCAAATAGGGGGTGAAGAGCCCGTCAGTGACAGAGGTGCCGCATGCCCATAGGCACGTGCGTCGTCACGCGCATCAAGGAGCACAACGAAGGAACTCCTTTGTTCGTTCCTTCATATGCAATGAGTGCGCATGAGGCTATGGATTCTGCACAACCATCATTGGACTTACAATTTTCTTTATACCACTCCATTCTGGTGATTTGAAGACGCAGCAGATATGGTGACCTTTTAACAGACAATCTCGGATGCTACATAGGCCATCTTCCTTAATTAACATTTTACCTTCGGCTTGTTCCTCATATTTGATGCTCGTTGATGCCAAAGCATTGTTGATAAGCATTCAATTTGTTAAAAAGAAATTTCATCTTTTCTATGATCTAATACAAATGGAAAAAACAGATTTTTTTTGTGTAACGGAGAGTTGGCTCCTTGCTTCTGATATTGTTACTCTTAATCAAATTTATCCTCCCAATTATTCTTATTACTCTCAAGCATGATCTAAGGGCAGAGTTGGTTATTAATTATTTAAAAGGAGAATTGGAATCCTAAATTTGAAAATCTCAATTGTAATACTTCTTATGAATTATTATTTATATACCCTTCCGGTTTTTCCATTTGTCTTACCTATTGTCCATCTAGATTGCTACAATCTAATTTGTCCCCATTCTTTGTAGAACTATTTTTAGCTAAATCAAACTTAAACAACATGGTTATTCTGGGTGATTTCAATCTGCCCTTTAATTCTACTACTCAGCCTGGCTATTGCACATTGTTTTTTTATATTCTCTCTTTTTTAGGCTGGTTGCAATTAGTTTACAGTCCTACTCACCGACAAGGTTATAAGCCAGATCTCATTTTTGTGAATAATTATGCAAGCAACACTCATCCGATACTTTGTTGGTTAATGAAGTGCCTTGATCTAATCATTCACTAATTAGTTTTTCAATCTCTTGGCCTAAAGACTCCGGTGATTCTAAAACTTCTAATCCACAATTTCAATGAGGCTTAATTGATAGTTCCAAATTTACTGATATTTTACTGCCCTTTCTGGATTCCAGGACTTTTAATGATCTTGATGATTTAGCTACTGGTTGGATTGACTCTGTTATTTCAGTGCTTGATAGCATCACTCCCTTTAGACCTGTTTCATACTAAGAAGAGATCCCATCCGTCAGCAGAGATGAGGTACAATGAGGCCTTATGTGCTACCTGCTGTGTCATAGAACACACCTTCTGCCTTCTGAAAAGTCGTTTTCACTGTTTGAATAGGCTGGGTGGATCTTTAATGTATGCCCCACTCAAAGCTGCAAAGATGACATTGCTGTGCTGCATGTTCCATAATCTGGCTCTATGTCACAGAGTACCAATGGACCTATCTCCGGATCTCTCCTACGATCCCCCATATCTCCCTGCAGGAGCTCAGGAGACCACGTTGAATGACAACTAGATTTGACAAAACTTTATACAAAGACACTTTATCTGATAGTCCTCACCTACCAGTTCCCCTTATAGGGAAAGTCCACCTATAGCTTGTTAGCTGCTCCTCTCCTCGCTAGCCCTTTTCTTTCTCTCACTGCTTTGCTGTGTAGCCCACCATGTTGCATAAACCACATATGGGTACTCTGGATTCATATTCACAAAGCACCAGTACACTGTACTTGAAATACAGTTGCGAAAGTAAACATTACATGAAATACATGTCGTTGTCACCATGTATTCTGCATGATAGTGATGGCAAAAGAGGCATGTGTGCCATTATACTTTGTGGCCGACCTAGCATGGTGTGGCATGCAAGCCCTCACCTGTGGAACACATTCTAGCACTCATCTGTGGATAGCATGCAGCCATAAGTGTGATGGCACCTCACATGTTCCTCAACTTTGGAAATCTAGACCTATAGAAATGCTGTAAATTTCAGATACCTGTGAAGGTGAAACACCCATGTGAAAGTAAGAGGTAGACAGTTAAATGTTTGAGTGACTGATTTCCAATACTATACCCTCGATCCAAAGTGCTTAAAGGTGTGCAGGTGCAGTTATACCCCTGTAGTGGATGTGCTTACAGTAAATGGGCATGCTCACATGTTATAAACCCCAGCGGCGGGCTAGCACAGCTGGCCCCCCTACCTTCCTCCGTGGCATCGAGGTCACTGCCGGCGCCTCCCTGGCTGGCCCTTCTTCTCCTCTTCGGGGCAGTTCCCCCGATCGAGTCCCTGCCTTGCTCCCCGGTGGGAGGGGCGCCGTTCGGCTCCTTCTTCATGGTATCGGGCCGCCCTGCAGCACTTCCGGGATCAGGCCTTCCCCTAGGTGCGAGGCCGCGCCTCCTGCCTGCTCTAAAAGGGACCTCGTCACCTTAACTAGTCCCAGCTGCAACAGATAGGGCAGGCTTAGGGGAGTATATAGGAGACTTCCTTTTTCCTGCTCTTCAACTTGGCAACGAGTCTGCTAACTCCCGTGAGTCTTCTGGTGCCTCTCGTATCAGGACCTCTGTCTCTGTTCCTGAACGTGCCTTGGTGTTTGGCTTCGGACTGGCAAGCGGTGATTCTTAGTGTTGGACTTCGGACTGGCAAGCAGCGATCCTCTGGTATTGGACCTCAGAATGGATTGTGACGGGTCTTCCTTCTTCAAGGGCCACTTAAGTCCCAGTGGTCCGGGCCCCTATGGGCTCCTCCTGGGGGGGTCACAGGCTTCAAAGGGTGAAGATCCAGCTGGCCTTGCTTCCACATCATGAAACTTCTTCTTCTCAAGCTTCGCCTAAGTCTCAGCAGTCCGGGTCTCTACGGGCTCCTCCTGTGAGGACCATGGGCTTCCAAGGGTGAAGATCTATTGGTTTCCACTTCGCCTCAGCCTCGCCATTCGACGGAGGACCCCAGGGAGTCGCTTATTCGGGTAGTATCAACTCCTCCTTGGACCAGGGTTCACATCCTCTCAACGTTCACAACATCACAATACATGACAGCAGTATCTAACCACTTAAAGAGCCAATGTACTGTAGTATTTTCAACTGCCTAGCAATTTCCAGGATATATACATCTAGTCCTCGTCTTACTGGCATGCCTGCATGTATTGAGAGTCTTGGATTTGCTTTAAAAAAGATACAGGAAAAAGTAATGAAATGGCAGCAAGTACATACTTCAAAAGTAGGACACGATTAATGTGTCCGTAAAATTTCAGCTATATGACAACAGTATTGCTGTAGGAGCACACTTTCGATTATAGCTTTAGTGAAAACAATTGTGCTACCTGCTGCATTTTTCAGTATGTGCACAGCTCCTTCCAAGGTAGCATTTCTCAATGTGGTTGCTTGCACCCCCACACTCATGTATCCCTACTACACCTAGCTAGGCAATTTAGAAATATTAATGTGCAAAAGGTGAGGGGCTTGCCAGTCATAATGTCATGTAGGTTACCTTGGCTTTCAGGGAGCCTACTGGAGCATACACGTGCAGCTCAGTGAGGGCAGGGTAGAAAGCTAAAATTCAGGGTAGCATTCTCTGAAATGTTCCCTGTTCCATGCACAGGTCACCAGAGGCAGGCAAAGCTCTGGAATCTCAATGCGTGGATGAGACGATGGTGCAAGGGAGAGGGATTCAGTTTTGTAAGGAACTGGGGAACCTTTTGGGGAAGGAGGAGTCTCTTCCAAAGGGATGGTCTCCACCTTAACCAGGGTTGAACCAGACTGCTGGTGCTAACCTTTAAAAAGGAGATAGAGCAGCTTTTAAACTAGAAAAAGGGGGAAAGCCGACAGTCACTCAGCAGTGCATAGTTTGGAGAAATGTATCCTTGAAGGATACTAATGAAACAGGAGAGTTAGGGTATCCCAACAGAGAGGTTCCATTAAAAGAAAACATAGTTCATATGCCTATATGTAAAAAATCACCAAAGCTAATGATTTCCGAATTATCCCAAACAACTGAAAAGCAGGTTGTTAAAACAAGCAAAAACCACACTTTGAAATGTCTGTATGCCAATGCCAGAAGTCTAAGAAGTAAGATGGGAGATTTAGAGTGTATAGCAGCAAATGATGAGATTGACATAATTGGCATCACAGAGACTTGGAGGAAGGAGGATAACCAATGGGACAGTGCTATATCAGAGTACAAATTATATCACAATGATAGGGAGGATCAACCTGGTGGGGGTGTGGCACTTTATGTCCGGGAGGGTATAGAGTCCAACAGGATAAAGATCATACAAGAGAGTAAATGCTCAGTAGAATCTTTCTACATGGGTAGAAATCCCATGTGTGTTGGGTAAGAGTATAGTGATAGGAGTATACTACCATCCACCTGGACAAAATGGACAGACAGATGATGAAATGCTAAGAGAAATCAGGGAAGCAAACCAATTTGGCAGTTTAATAATAATGGGAGATTTCAATTACCCCTATATTGACAGGGTAAATGTAACATCAGGACTTGCCAGAGACATAAAGTTCCTGGATGTAATAAATGATTGCTTCATGGAGCAATTGGTTCAAGAACCAAGAGAGGGAGCTATTTTAGATTTAATTCTTAGTGGAACGCAAGATTTGGTGAGAGAAGTAACGGTGGTGGGGCCACTTGGCAACAGTGATCATATCATGATCAAATTTAAACTAATAACTGGAAGGGGGACAATAAGTAAATCTGCAGCTCTAACACTAAATTTTAAAAAAGGAAACTGATAAAATGAGGAAAATAGAAAAAAACTGAAAGGTGCAGCTGCAAAGGTTAAAAGTGTTCAACAGGCTTGGACATTGTTTAAAAATACAATCCTAGAGGCACAGTTCATATGTATTCCGCGCATTAAGAAAATCTTGAGGGCATCGCTCTCTTGAAATATACAGTACAAGAGAGAAAAAAACGTTTTTAGACTGTAAACCCGGATCGGACACAGTAGATATTTCTCCCGCAGTCCCTGAAGCAGGCACGCGGTGCCGAAACATGGCCAATGTTGGGCAGGCGAATCCAAACCCATAAGAAGTAATGAGAGCAGCAGCCTAGATAAGTGTATGAGAAGAAAAATGAATTATTGGGTTGGATAAGCAGCCAGGGAGAAGGGATAATATTAGTAAAAGTGAAAAAAGAAAAGAAGAAAAGAAGACAACTGTGAATAATAAAGAGTAATACACGGGCTAATATGAGGGATAACTAAAAAGTGGTTATCCTTCAATATAGCTTCCGTACAAAGAAAACCACCAAGCAGGGATTTCCCTTGAATCAGTGGATTTTGCAGATTAATTGCATCAGTAGCATGGGATCTTCTTAGTGTTTGGGAAATTGCCAGGTTCTTGTGGCCCGGTTTGGCCTCTGTTGGAAACAGGATGCTTGGCTTGATGGACCCTTGGTCTGACCCAGCATGGCAATTTCTTATGTTCTTATGTGTTTAAAATCATGAGAGGTCTAGAATGGGTAAATGTGAATCAGTTATTTACTCTTTTGGATAATAGAAGGAATAGGGGGCACTCCATGAAGTTAGCATGTGGCACATTTAAAACTAATCGGAGGAAGTTCTTTTTCACTCAACGTACAATTAAACTCTGGAATTTGTTGCCAGGGGATGTGGTTATTGCAGTTAGTGTAGCTGTGTTTAAAAAAGGATTGGATAAGTTGTTGGAGAAGTCCATTACCTTCTATTAATTAATTGACTTAGAAAATAGCCACTGCTATTACTAGCAACAGAAGCATGGAATAGACAGTTTTTAGGTACTTGCCAGGTTCTTATGGCCTGGTTGGGCCACTGTGGGAAACAGGATGCTGGGCTTGATGGACCCTTGGTCTGACCCAGTATGGCATGCTCTTATGTTCTTACATACGAATGCACTTACAGATCCACATTTTTTCCTGCGCAAATGCATGCTAACACAATGCAAAGGAAGTGATTAGCCAATCAGAGGCAATGCAGGGAGCCAGACTAATGCTAGTGTGGGTTTTGTAATGCAGATATTTTACAGCTACAGTCAGGGCATGAGTTAAATGTCAGTGCCGACGCGGGGGGTGGGGGGGTGGGGGGGTTGGGAGGGCCTATGTCAGCATCCGAGCGTCCTGAAAGCCACCTAGCTGAGCGCCTGTCTCAGCATCTGAGTGTCCAGCTTAGCTAGGCACTTTTCTGGGCACCAGAGCATCCATATTCACTCCCGGCTGAGTGCCTATGTTGGCACCCAAGCATTCAGATTGGTGCCCAACTGAGCACCTATCTCGCTGCTACGCCAGTGTGAATTAGCATCCATGAAAATATTTGCCAGTTTTCTGCAGAACAGTTATTTGAAATATTAAAATTACTTTCCAGGGTCATACTTTCACTTAATAGAGAAACCCTTTCACTTACTCGCTTTTATGTGCAGATTATCTGCGCGGGTTTTGAGCGTGGATGCAGCCACTCATTACAAAGAGCCTTACGTGCTTAGGTACCTGCATTTCTCCCTATTTGCGTGGATTTCAACTAGAAAATAATTTGCATAATATTTTACATCCGTGTGCTTCAACCGTGTGCTGTGATCAAAACCTGCACTCATAACTAGCGCCTGTTTTGCCACGGGTCTATTACATCAGCCCCTTAGTGTTTCCTACTGAGATTTTTTTTTTTATCATTACTTGAAAAAATATTGTTTAGTTTGTCTGTTTGTTAACCACTTAAGAATGTTGGATTATGTGGCATATAAATATTTTCAAGTAAACATAATAGGAATATGGATTCAAAATGATATTTTAAAGTGTTTTTACTATTGATTTGGCAAGCAATGGCAGTGAAATGCTCAGTTGGATTGCTTAACAAATGTGCATTCATTTGAAATGAAATAGGAAATGTCAACAATATTTCCTATTTTGCTTCATTACATTTTCAAAAAGGACTGAAAGCAGAAACATGAATCCCCTGTTAGATGTAACTATCAATTTCCTTTCCAATCTGTAAAGTTGTTACCCCTGATTTATGTAAACCGATATGATATTCGTTTGAATGTCGGTATATAAAAAACTCCAAATAAATAAATAAATAAATAAACAAATTTTATTTTGATTTTCCTTTCATTTCATTATAAAAAAATTGAAACAACTTCATCTCTGATCCAGGGCTCCCTCCTAAAAAATCTACTAGGAGCCAGAACCTTCCCAGGCCACTTCAAACCCCCACAAAATCGTCTCTGGGTCCTAGGCCTCTCTGATCCTCCCCCCCCCCCCGCCCTCATGAAAAAGGGGCTGAGAACTGCCCCAGCCCCCACTTACTCCTTCTGTGGAGGTCCTATTAGTAAAAGTGGCAGGAGGGATGCCCACTTGCCTACTTCCCCTCAGACATCACTTTAAAAATGGTACCTTCCATCTCTGAGACTGGTGCCGGTGAAAATGGCAGTAGTCTCAAGGCTAGTCAGTGCCATTTTATTCTATAACTGTACAAACATGCATTCATTCAACAAAATAGTGCTTCTTGTTTTTAGAGAGCAAGAGAGCAGAACGTGGAGGGGTGGAGCTTACCAAGACCCTCAGTTTTGACATTTATGCCTTGTGAAGGACTCAGTGGTTGAGGTTGAGAGTCCATTAGGATCACCAGGGGTTTGGTACTAGTGGGGGGGAGGATGCACGTTGTGTTGCCCCTTAAAATCCATGTGAACGTCCACTGCCCTAAGCCAGCATGAAAAGTAATTACACCTCATCAGGTCTACAAAGCCTTGTTTGTGCACCCGTTTTCAAAACATTACCAGGTAATTTTTGCATCACAGCAGTTCATCAGTGGGGAATTTAAATAAGCTGTTGTGTGTAGAGGACTACATGGAAAATTTACTACTGTGAATCTCATTTTGAGAATTTTCTCACAAAGGAGGTTTTTGTGCAGAAAATTGTATAAACTGCCTACAATTTAGAGGTTTTATGCTATTTATCACATGAAACCCCTTTTTGTGAAAAAAAATTCACAGATTAGTAAATCAACTTGTTAAACTTCTACCTCTGATGTTTTCCATCTACCTAGGTTTTGATATCAGAATGATAAATGAGAAACATCTATTGACGCTTTATTCTCCACTCTTTATTTGATATAGGATTGTGCATTTATTAAAAAATGCATGGCAAGCTGAGTTGAAATGGCTTTTACTTGATGTGGCAGAAGGTGTTCCCAGGTTAATACTACCACCCTCCCTTGATACTAATGCTAGCAGGTGCTGCTTCTGCAGGTGATGCTGCATAACGGTGCTTGTGAGATGTCCCACTTGCTTCCTGGAACTGATATCCTTCCTGCTGTGAATAGCCTCAGCCAAATATTTGTCTTCCCTCCTTTATAGTGCTTCTAGATCAGGGATTTCTTCTGTGATCCCTTCTCCATATCCTTGGAAGCTGATGCTGGTATTGGAGTTCAGGTGAAAGGTTACACAAAGAAAATATGCCAAGGGTATTTCTCATGTTCACTACCTGTGCTGCCTTCTCTTCCTCGGGTTGGATCTCAAACTTTCAGTATCATTTCTCTCCCCCATCATCTCACTGGAGGCTAAAACACTACTGACTAAATTTCACAAATTCCCTTCAGTTGCTAGCCCTCCAATATCTACTGATTCAGAGAATCTCAGGCTAGATTCCTCCCGAGAAGCAGCTGGTGAAAATACTTCTGGTTTGGGGGTATTACACTTCTGCTTCCCCCTGCCCTCTTAATGACAGTCTTTGATGATTCTCCAATCTTTTCCTTCTTCTCCAAAAGAGAAGGGAGAAGAACAGGCCTGGTGGTACATGCTCAAAATTTCTATATCTTCTGCATTGAGCTGTCTTTCTCTCCTGCCATTCTGGACCTAAAAAAGTCCCTCTTCAATTTTTTTTATTGCTGCCCCTGCCCAAGTTGCCAACCCTGCCAAGATCCCCTCCTCTCCCATTTTCTTACAAGATGGAATTTGTTGGTGCACTGCCTACTGGGGGTATGGATATTCCAAATGATACTGTAACTGTTCCTCTCACTGTATGGAGAACTGTCAGTCACACACACACACATACACACACACACACACACGCGCACACACACACACACACACACACATACACAAATATTGTGTACTCTGTGCACAAGTTCTGACTGAGTCCACAAAAAAAAAATTGTTCAACATTAAAAGACAAGAAAGACTGGCAGTTTGGTAAGACTCATCTCTTCAGCCTCTAAATGTGTACTGATTACCTTACTGGTGTCCAAACAGACAGACACAAAACAAACTATTAGACCTGCTGCTACTACTGCAATCTTATTCTCCACACTGTCTCCAACGCTGACCTTCTTCCAGAAAAGAAAGAATCAAAATCCAAACAATGTTTTTTAAAAGAAAGAAAGTTTATTCCTATTTTTAAAAAAAGAATGGAGCATTTAATTTTAGTGATGTGCATTTGTTTTTACCAAATTAGGCAATTTCAATGAAATTGCCTAATTCAGTATGGTTTGAGGGAACCGAAAAACGAAACATTTTTTCTGAAATTTCAGAAAAATTTGTTTTTTGTGTTAGTGTGCACTAACGGGAGTTAGCATGCCCTAACTCCTGATAGTGCACACTAACACGAAAATTGGGGGCCCCCGAAAAAAAACCCCGAACTGCTGGAAATAGTAAATTTCCCATGGGGTCCCCGAAATGAAGCCCGAGATTATAGGGCTTAACGAAGCATATCTCTATTTAATTTCTGTCTAGATTAAAAACAAATGGATCTAGAAAAGTTCCCCTTGAAGTCATAAGCAGTCTTCACAAGTAGTCTGAAACCATTCAGTTAGCTTTAAATTAAGGATGTGCAGAAATAGTGTGCACTATTTGTAGATGGATCGGCTAATTTTAAATGGAAAGTGCATGTGCTCATAAACACGTACGCTGCAATTTTATATTATGCACTCAAGTATGCGTGTAACATTTACAATCCCCCTGCCACAAGTCTGTGTGCATGTAATCTTAAGAGATGGCTCGAGTAAATGTCCTGGGTGTATTTCTGCTAGGGCTTTAGCAGCTTTTACCCATGTATACAGGCAGATTTAAAAACATGCTCGCGCGATTGAAAAGCCAGCTTTTCAAATTAGCCGACCAGTTTGTCCAGTTGATATTGAACCCTAGAGATGTGAATCGTGTGATCGATTGTCTTAACGATCGATTTTGGCTGGGGGGGGGAGGGAATCGGATCGTGGCGGTTTTGTTTTTTTAAATATCGTGTAAATCGTAAATCGGGGGAGGGCGGGAAAACCGGCACACTAAAACATCCCTAAAACCCACCCCGACCCTTTAAAATAAATCCCCCACCCTCCTGAACCCCCCCCCAAAATGTCTTAAATTACCTGGGGTCCAGTGGGGGGTTCCCGTTTTGATCTTCCACTCTCGGGCCACGAGTGCGTTGATAGAAAATGGCGCCGGCGCTACCTTTGCCCTGTCATATGACAGGGCAAAGGTAGCGCCGGCGCCATTTTGGTTCCTGTCCCCGACGTCACGAGCGTAGAAGATCGCTCCCGGACCCCCGCTGGACCCCCAGGGACTTTTGGCCAGCTTGGAGGGGCCTCCTGACCCCCACAAGACTTGCCAAAAGTCCAGCGGGGTCCGGGAACGACCTCCTGCACTCGAATCGTGTTGCCGTAAAATGGCGCCGGCCGTACGGCAACACGATTCGAGTGCAGGAGGTCATTCCCGGACCCCCGCTGGACTTTTGGCAAGTCTTGTGGGGGTCAGGAGGCCCCCCAAGCTGGCCAAAAGTCCCTGGGGGTCCAGCGGGGGTCCGGGAACGAACTCCTGCACTCGAATCGTGTTGCCGTCCGGCCGGCACCATTTTGGAAAATGGCGCCGGCCATATGGCCATATCGCAAAATGGCGCCGGCCGTACGGCAACACGATTCGAGTGCAGGAGGTCATTTCCGGACCCCCGCTGGACTTTTGGCAAGTCTTGTGGGGGTCAGGAGGCCCCCCCAAGCTGGGCAAAAGTCCCTGGGGGTCCAGCGGGGGTCCGGGAGCGATCTTCTACGCTCGTCGGGGACAGGAACCAAAATGGCGCCGGCGTCATTTTCTATCAACGCACTCATGGCCCGAGAGTGGAAGATCACAACGGGACCCCCCCACTGGACCCCAGGTAATTTAAGACAGGGTGGGGGATTTATTTTAAAGGGTCGGGGTGGGTTTTAGGGATGTTTTAGTGTGCCGGTTTTCCCGCCCTCCCCCTCCCCTCCCCCTTCCCCCGATTTACGATTTTTGATGATAAATCGGGGGAATTCCTATTAAATATCGCCTCTAACAATTTTTGACGATTTAAAATATATCGGACGATATTTTAAATCGTCAAAAAACGATTCACATCCCTATTGAACCCTCTGGTTCTTCATCCTGTAAGTCCTCCACTTGACCCTAACTCTTCACACTGTGCTGAAAGCACAAAAACTGAAGATCTCCAGACTTCCTCCTCATCAGGACCAACAGTAAAGTTACAAAGATAACACGCAGACGCACACCATGGTCAGCCTTTTTAAAATTTGGAGTTATGTGCATAAGTCTTGGCCCCACCCTGGAAAGCACATTCCTCACCCCTTTTCTACCCCTTTGTTCTTGCCACGTGCATAGGTATGTATACGCGTACGTTGTGTCTTCTTAAAATTTGCATTGCACATATGCGGCCCGCATATGCTCGTATGTGGCCTTTTTTGCACAAGCAAAGCTTTTAAAATCTACCTCTTTGTACACTATAGAGATAATCTTCAAAGGGGTTCTATTGTTAAAAATAGAATAAATGCATCTAAGTAACATGTATGCACATATATGCTATTTTATATATGTTGAGAATGCATGCCTATTTTTTTTATTTTACAAGTGCATTTTATTGGGGAAAAAAGAGATTAGAGGCATTCTGGAGTATGATTCAGAAGTACACTGAGTCGTTGCTATGTTTTAAGAACTATGCATGTATACATTTTTGATCTGGTTCATATACTTTTACACCACTTGTGGAAGTGGAATCACACTTGTCTATTGTCTGTTTGGATGTGAGGGAGTATCTGGTGTGGATAATCTTTCAGTAGATTATCAGATTTAAGCAATAATGTTATGATACAAATTCATTAAATTTAGGGAACAGATACTTTTATGAGGTAGTCAATCAGTTTATTAGCAGCATAAGTTAAACAAGGTTTAATATGGTATAGATATTTCTTTTCTTTTTGATTTAGTTTATGACGTTTTTAAGGCACAAGGCAGAGTATTAAAAGATAATCAGAATTTAAGCATTATCTAAGCTCAACGTTTCACTTAGGAATTATGAAAGGACAAACTAATTACACAATTGAAAGGTAATTAAGCCAGTGTTCTCACCCTCCAAGTTACTGCCAAGTCCAGATTTACTCATGTAACAGAATACTGTCTTGACGCCATGGGGTAATCCAACAAATCTCCTTTAGGTGGATGACAGATAAAACCCAAAAGTTCCCATAGACACCTGTGTGAGATATGATGGCAGAAAAAGGGTAGCTTGCCAAAGTCTTTCAAGAGATTTTGGCAAGACTCCTACCACTCAAAGCAGGTTCACTGCAAGCAATCATAGTTCTGTTAACAAAACTATCTTGGTAGAGATTTGGAGAATCTGTTGAAAATGTCATGGGAAAAAGCCCTTAGCAAAGGCTCTTTTGGGTAATGTCCATTTAGACAATGCCCGTTCAGATAGCGTCCATTGTTTCGGAAACTCAGAGTCGTTTTTCTCTGTCCAACCTCACTGAATATTCAGTTCCATAGGTTACGATGCTGATCTTGATTGGATGCCACCACCTCCTATAAACAGAGGAATGGTGGGATGCAAATGATTTTATCCGAGTCCTGATGCATAGGAACATTCTTATATGGGTTAATGAAGTTCAGAAAGTTCATTGGCAAAAGAGGTGCTAGAACAATACCCATTTCATAGCTGGATACAAAGGTCCTAATTTTAAAAAAAACATTTACATGCGTAAAACTGGGTTTTACTGGAGTAAATGCACTTTACTCATGTAAATGATCATTTGAAAATTGCTACAATATATGCCATTGAATTGCCCACAGGATTTACTGTTGTAAGTGCACTTTACTCGAGTAAATGGCTTTTGAAAATTGCTACGATAGCATGTTACATTTACACGCGTAACTCCTTTGAAAATGTGCGTGAAATTTTACACCAAGGACATGTTTCATAGTTCTGGTGTCCAAGTTTCTTAACTCACTTGGAAGGTGATGATAACTCTCTGATATGGAGAAACAAACACAGTATTTTCTCCTCTGTGTGAAAAACAGTCTCATATAAAGTTGCCAAAATCACCACCTGGCTGGAAACTCCATGTTTGCATTGCACTTTTACTCAATCTGTGTGCATAGCAGTAGGCCTCAAGTTCATGATGCAGCTCCTGTTTAGGGTCACTAGCATTTACCCTAGAGATAGAAGGTCT
The DNA here is from genome assembly GCF_901001135.1 of Rhinatrema bivittatum. Classification (NCBI taxonomy): domain Eukaryota; kingdom Metazoa; phylum Chordata; class Amphibia; order Gymnophiona; family Rhinatrematidae; genus Rhinatrema; species Rhinatrema bivittatum. The sequence goes on along the minus strand of NC_042620.1, from coordinate 306,828,185 downwards.
GTAAGAACTGGTGGGAATTCAAGGTGAAGTGTTGGAGGGTCTGGAGAAGGATTGGGTACATTGTTGGAGATATCAGCAAACTCATGGTTCCAAGTACTTGCAAATACATTATTAAATACTTGCTTCTGCTTTTAATTCTGGGTGATATTCATGCAGTGTCAATTATTTTGTATGTACAGTATGTTTATAAAATGGATATGTGCTTTCTTGCATTGGAAATGCACGAACATAGTAAAACATATGCAAGTACTATCAGAGAAGAAATATGAGGTATTTTATAAAACGCATAGCTCCTGTCACACAGTTTATTAAATGTTAGCATTTATCTCCACATGTCTTCTTCGATTTGAAAATTGGGTTCCCTTCAATAGTATACATTATTTGCAAATAAAATGCACTATTCAGAAATAGTTTGTACTATTTTCTGAAAGAAAGAGAAAAAAAATATAGAAACAACAAAATTGAATTTGGACAAGCACCTATTCCCAACAAAACAAAACAAAACAAAATGATATGTTTTGGCCTGCATACCTCTACTGTGTATCCTGCCTTTGCATTTTTTGTTCATTCTTCTTAATGTTACTATTACCTCTTTTACCTGAATTTCTTCCTAGTTCTATTTTCCCCAGACCAGTGTCTACCAATGAATATTTACATACTGTAACCACCTTTTTAGGGTTTTCCCTATAGAAGGTAAAGAGTCACCTTTAGATGCTGGAGAAATGGGAAAAATCGGCTGCAACTCAAAGCAGCCAAACATATCCTTTAAAGACAGTAGATATTTGGGAAAATTCTATAGCTGCTCTTCTGCCAGGAGGTAAATTGAACCCCCAAATTATTTATAGTAACTTGTCCACCACAATAGTCTGAATATCAATTTTTCAGACTATGCAGAATATATTCTCTTTTTATGGATATCTTCACAATATTTGTTTTTATGACAGTTATTATATACATTTTTTTTCTGCTGTTTGCCCTCTGAAAGTCAATTAAAATTTGACTGACATCTTGTCCATGCTGCACCAAAGATATCAAAGTCAGCTTGGGAGTTGTTCAGTTCTGTCCCACACAGGTTTATTGTCATGCATAAGGTCTTTGAATATTGCAGAGCAGAGAGATCTTCCCTTATTGCAGTGAGGTCGGTTGTGCCAATTTAATTCTATTCAATATATGCTAATGCTGATTGTTTCTGAGTGATTCTTGCCAATCTATTTATACAGTATTAACTGGTCTCTTGGAAAGGAAATAATTAAGTGACCTAATCCATTTATAATGAGAGATAATAAGAATAACATTCTACAGCTCACAGTCTCTTGGAATCTTTTCATCTGTTTATATTATCAGTAAGACCCCCACGCGCCATGTAATTTACCTTTTGTCAAACTGTGGAGTTAAATGAGAAATCAGCAAACATGAGAAACAAAACTTCACAGCAGTGGTATTTCAATGAATATTAAAAACTACTTAAAGAGCAGTTCCTTAATTCTGTTTTAGGAAAACTTCCAAAATGATTATAGGTGGTTCATTATATCCAGCTTTTGCCAAAAAGAGAAAAAAAATAGTGCTTCCTTGCCAGCAAACATTCTAGAGATTTTCTCGGAAGAACAAACAGCCTACTCAGTATCTAGGATTCACAGCTGAGCTTGGGAATACCTGGTCCATTGGCTCAGTGTGACAGTGCAGTGCACTGCCAGGTAGAAGAACCTGGGCGCAATTCCCAACCAGGGCTTCTGCTTCCTGTGTCATCCAGGGTCTGAGATGCTGTGAAGGCAGTGTGATAGTCTTTGAACAACAATGGTGATAACCTAGTGGTTGAATTTAGGGTATATGATAGTGAGCTGGACTACATTAAGTTGGGAAACGATATAAAATAGGAGGAAAATCCCTAGATAATTTCAAATTAAGCTCCATGATGCTAGACCCAAATGTTTTTTCTTATTTAGCTAGAAACCCCAAGAAGCAGTAGGAAACTGTTGGCTCAGAAATAATAATAATAATAATAATAATAATAATAATAAATGTTAAGTTTAGATTTCTTGTTCACTAAAGGGTCAATTTTATAATTTTGGAAGCCATAAAATATCCAGATGTGAATGGCTATTCAGGCAGAAAATGCAAATAGCAGGGGTTGTGCATAAACACAAATAATGGCGAAAAGGGTAAATAGAGTTGTTTAATGACAAATTTTGGGGTCACTCAGTTCTGACTCACAGAATGGTTAGCTTCCACCTTTCTTATGCAAGAACCTCATTATTCATTTTCAATCATTCATAGCCACTCTACTGATATTAGTCCCCCTATGGAAAAATGCAGGCTGTGAGCAATCACATAGAAATCAGAATACGCTGTTATTCTACCTCAATCTGATTGATTCTTTTATCAACACACTGGTACCAGCAGGCTGATGTCTGTCCCCCAGACTGCCCCTTGGCCTGCCCACCACAAAATCAAGAGCCCAGCAGCCATACTGGAAGACCACAGCAGGAGCTCCTGCAGCTGAGCCCCAGTCCCAGCAGCGCAGTAAGGTGGCAAAAGCAGTGGGAAGAGATGCCCCCTCCCCCTGCAGGAGAGGGAGGGAAGAAGGCACCGGCACCAGTAGTCCTTCTCCCATCCCCCCAGACTGCCCCGCAACCTTCCCACTACTATTACTGTTGACAATGAAATCAAGAGCCCGGCAGCCACACCGGAGGTGCCTGCACCGGAAGGCACACACCCTTGGCATGCACGAAGGAGCGCAACACTTACAAAGTAGCTATACTTAAATTGCAACAATTAAACATCTATGCCATCTATTGACCACTTGAAATGCTTCAAAAAGACTGTTCACCTCTCATAAAAGCATTAACCAAAGCATTCCTTTCACCCAAATCAACCTTCATAGTAGGTGACTTTAATCTACAGGTTGATAGAACAACCAAATCCTCTCCATGTGAAATCTTCTTAGAAACTATGGAAGCAATGGGGTGGTCACAAGTTGTATCCAAACCAACACATAAAGCTGGGCATAATCTAGATATCATATTCACCAACCAAAACAATTACATGATAAATATCTTTCACACAATTCTGTCTTGGTCAGACCACCAATTACTAAAAGCAGATATAAGCATCCTCAACTCACCAATACTAAACCCAATCATGAACCAGATATTCATCTTCAGAAAAAAGATAGAGCCAGAGCTACTCACTGACACTATAAAAGATAAACTAATTGACCTCAACTTACCTAATGCCACAGCATCATTTGACACATGGGATATCATGGCCAATGAAATAGCGGACAACTTAAGCCCAATCTAAACAAAATCAATTCAACCATATTAGGAAGGGTGACGCACTCATGCGGGGAGGTCCCCCCATTAACATGGCATGAGACCAAGGGGACCTCCCCTTACCTGGTGATCCGGCCGGCGAACAAGGAAGCAAGGGGAAAGGGAGGAGCGGTAACGCGAGCATGACGTCGTCACGTCAACATGGCTGTCAACAGCCTCGCATTGATCGCGAGACTGAAGCCAGCCATATCTCCCCTGCGGGCACCCAGCATTTCCTCTTTGCTTGGCCGGTGCCCGCGTTCCCACTCACCCACCCTGTTATTAGGGCAAAAAAGAAAAAGGTTGGGGGGGCTGGTAAGAAAAAGTTTTTTAGTTAGAAACGAATGTTAGAAAGTTTATGTTCAATCAAGTATGATTGTCACTGTTAGGATAAGTAAGTGAGTGGACACTTTGGCTGAGGTGAGAGGTGGAACCACCCAGGGGGAGGAGCCCTCCTGGGCCTCACCATCGGGAGGCGGAGCCTCAGCTGCGGGATGGAGATAGAGCAGACATAGAGGTGGAGATGTAGAGGGTGACCTTTGGAGGTGGGCCACAGAATGGCAGCACACTGCTGACGTCAGTCTTGCTTGAGATGAGAGTCACAGGACAAAGCGGCGGTGCCGGGAAATACAGTCACTGTAACACACTGAATCAGTGGTGGAGAATGCAGGGAGATTCCTTGGTGGAAGAACACAGTAGTTATCCACAGAGCAGAGTACACCGGTGAGGACTCCTCAGATGATACACGGCAAAGGTCCTCAGAGCAGGGGGAAACCAGGAAGTGAGTCCTCACAGCAAAGGTCCACAGAGCGGGGTACACTAGCGAGGGTTCCTCAGATGATATCACCGTGTGGGTCCGCAGAGCAGGGGAGAACCCGGAAATGAGTCCTCACAGCAATGGTCCACATAGCAGGTTATACCGAAGAGGATTCCCACGTAGCAATCAGAACAGTGATCCAGAAGAGGTACTCACAGGGACAAGGAGTAAGTAGAAGTCCCATAGATGGCATAGGAGAAAGGCTGGCTGGGAACCTGGTGAGAGGCCCTCCAAGGAGCGGATAGCCAAGAGATGAAGGGGGACCCCGAGGAGCAGGTACCCAGTAGTCTCACACCTCGGAAGCAAACCGGAACAACAGCATGTGTATTCATTGCCAAGTCACCGGCTGTCTGGGCAGGCTAGTTTAAATATTAAGGCAGAGTGACATCATCAGGTAGGGAAGCCCCCAAGGTTCCCGCCATGACGCGGTTAAAGCTGGTCGAGAAGCGCGCGCGTGCCTAAGGAACCCCACGGGTAAGATGGTGGTTGAGAGCTTCCATGCTGCTCAGATAGGCCTGGGAACGGAGGCCAAAAGGCCAGTGGTAGCTGACTGAAGCTGCAAGTTTGCCCAATGAAGCCAAAGTTGTGAAAAGGGAGGTGAGTAATGGCAGCTGCAGCTGTCTGTGGCCTCGGAGCATAACAGTCGCAGTTGGGGTGAAGGGCAGGAGTACACGAGTCGGTAGGCAAATAGGGACCTGGAGGACATGGTGTGGACAAACTGGAGGTCCTAGGGGATGGAGTAGTATGTCAAGTGGGAGTGGGCGGCTGGAGGCAATGGCTCCCTTGCTTGGAGCCACGGCAGGGGGCCGGAAGATGTTGGACGGTCTGGTATAACACGGCGGATGCCGGCGCAATACCCGGGTCTTTAATCTTGTTATACACACCAGCGACTCGGGTACCGGTATTGTTATTTATGTTAATGGTGAATAAAAGCTGTGGCCTATTTTCGCCAAAACTAAGTGGTGACAGTGTTTTAATTTTGGTGGGTCATTGTGTTAATGGGTAATGAGGCAGGAAAGGGGAGGAAATGAAGGTGCAAGCTACCGATGTTAATGCTCCTTGAAAGAAAAGAAACCGTGGTACAATGAAGAGTTAAGACGAGAAAAACTGCTGAGAAAAATCTGAGAAACTCTGGCGGAAAAACCAGGCCGCAGAATTACTTAGAAAATACAAATCTCTACTCTCTCAATACCGTGCTTCTATCAACAAAATTAAGAAAGAACACTATGTTAAACAGATTAATGGATTGATTTTTTACTTTAAATTACTCTTTGATGTCATGAAACACCTAATAAAGAACCCATCATCCTCGATCTCAAATGACAACTGCTTCTCTAAGAATGCCTGCAGTGACTATACCAATCATTTATCAGAAAAAATAACCAGACTAAAAAAATCAGTTTTCTGCTTTCCCACCGACCTGAGTAAAAGAAGAAAATCTTGAACCAGTAAAATGGACTATATTTGACAGAATATCTAAACTACAAATCACGCAAGTAATCTCTAAGTTAAAACACACAATTCACCCTCTAGACACCATCCCAGCTAACACCTTAAAACTAATTCATAGCACAATCACTCCAACTATCACATCCTTAATCAATCTCTCGAGGAAGATCTAGTTCCAGACAGGGTGAAACAAGCAGTGATAAATGTATTCTAAAAAACAAAACCAGTTTTATTGACAAATGGGAAAATTATCGACCAATTTCTAACCAGTCCTTTCTATCCAAAATTCTTGAAAAACCCATATTATCACAATTAGAAGACTATCTAGATGACCACTACATTTTACATCCAAACCAATTTGGATTCAGAAAAAATATCTCTACCAAGATTCTACTCGTATCCCTAATGGACCCCAATTAAGGGTTTTAACAATTACGTGTTATGCTCAGGCTTGTGGACTCTTGGGCCGACGGAAGGATAGTATACCTTGGAGGAAGATCCGTAGGTTCTCCCGTTAGATGGCAAGGCAGGAACGGAAGAGGTGACCAGATGACCCTCGGCACGGAAGACAGATGCGACTGTGAAGGCAGATGACGAGTCGTGACGTCAAGGAACGGAGGTGTGTCTTCGCCACTGGAAGATAGGAAGGATAACAACAAAGAATAGATGCCTAAGGGTCTTTTTCCTCACATAAATAATAAATAAATAATTAGAACATACATTAAAATATAAAAATCAAAGTAACATGTCAAAATCAATATAGCATACATATAAAAAAATATAGCATACATAAAAAAAGACATACAGACTAATAACTGAACAATAACTAAGTAAAAAAACATACAGACTAATAACTGAGTAAAAAAAGCATGTGAGCAACATCAATCTAAAAACTATTGTTATTAGACAATAGGAGACCTGTATGTATTTTAGGAAAGGTAAAATCATTACCTTAAACGAGAGCACACTGAATAACTATTAGTTAATTCCAACAACATCCGCATTACAGACGTATCTGTAAAACCGAAAACAATTAATCAAATCCAAGATTAAAAGGAGAAAAAAAGGGAAAAAAAGGAAAAAGAAGAAAACTTGGAAAAATGAATGTAAAAAATTATTATTATGTAGATAAAGCACACCTTGAATAAATAATGTAGCGCTTAAGCTTCTCCCGGTTCCATTCTCAAATGGCGCCGCATACTATGAAGGATTCAAAAAGGATAAATATAATTTATAGCTATTTTATCAGTGCAAACTTATTGAGGAAGACATGGCCTGTGAATCCATTCACAATAGATTTTTATATTTTAATGTATGTTCTAATTATTTATTTATTATTTATATGAGGTTCTTTTTACTATATTTTAACTATTGACTGTTTTAAATGTTTTGCATTTTATTAATTTTTTGACTTATTTTATGATTTTTAATGTATTTATGATTTATCATATTCATATTTATGTTTACTCATAGCCCCTGAGGAAGCCACTGGAATGTGGCGAAACTCGGCGCGAGTCGGGCATTTTTAATCATACGTCTCCACCAATTAAAGATTTGGAAAAAGACCCTTGGGCATCTATTCTTTCTTGTTATCCTCACTGCGTTGTTTGATTGCCTACCTTGCTGTTTCCTGGGGATAGGAATCAGCTGCAGGCAATTAAAAGGATGAGGTCTCTTTAAATCTTGTGAAGGGGCACAGACTCGCGCCTAAGGATGGCGGCGGCCATCTTGGATCCGGGCTCGGAGGAGAGCAGCAGCGGCCGCGAGGGAAGAGCAGAGACGGCTCCAATCCCGGCGGCCAGCCCGAAGGCCCGCACCACCGCGTGGGGGTGCCAAGCTCGGTGCAGGGCAGTCGGCCACGGGCGCGGAACACAACAGTACCCCCCTCTTTAGGGCGCTATCCCGGAGGCCTGGGTTTAGTTAGATGATCTTTGTGAAATTGCTCCAACAATCCCCGGTCCAGGATGTTGGCCAATGGTTCCCAAGTGTTCTCCTTGGCACCGAACCCCTCCCAAGCTAGGAGATACTCCCATTTCTTTCATACTTTCTTATGTCCAAGACCTCGCGGACTTGAAAAGTGAGGTCATCCTCAGAGGCAATAGGTTGGGGAGTTGGAGGTGTGTTGGAGAGCCAAGACAACACCAAGGGCTTTAAGAAGGATACATGGAACGTGCTGTGGATCTTGAGGGAAGGCGGCAGATGAAGCTGATACGACACGGCTCCAACCTGATGAATGATGGGGAAAGGTCCAATAAAACACGGGGCCAGTCGTGTTGATGGCAGCTTCAGACGGATGAACTGAGTACTTAGCCATACCTTTTGGCCTGGCTGGAACAGGGGGTAAGGCCTTCTTCTCTGATCTGCGTATTTTTTAGCGGCTTGACTGGCTTGGACCAATGCGCGTCGTGTGGAGATCCACAAGCGGTGTAACTCGTCTGCCAAAAGTTGAACTACCGGGGATGTAACTGTGATGGGAACTGACAGCGGTGGGCGTGGCTGCTTCCCAATTACAATCTGAAATGGCGAGGATCCGGTAGCAGAGGAGAGGTAAGAGTTGAGTGCGAACATCGCCCAGGGTAGCAGGCTGGACCAATCATCCTGTTTTTCGTTGACGTAGAGTCAGAGGAATTGTTTTAGCGCTTGGTTCGTCCTCTCCGCCAGGCCATTACACTGAGGATAGTACGCTGACATATAGGGGCGGATTTTAAAAGGCGCGCGAATAGCCTACTTTTGTTTGCGCTCCAGGCGCAAACAAAAGTACGCTGGATTTTAGTAGATACGCGCGGAGCCGCGCGTATCTGCTAAAAACCTGGATCGGCGCGCGCAAGGCTATGGATTTTGTATAGCCGGCGCGCGCCGAGCCGCGCAGCCTACCCCCGTTCCCTCCAAGGCCGCTCCGAAATCGGAGCGGCCTCGGAGGGAACTTTCCTTTGCCCTCCCCTCACCTTCCCCTCCCTTCCCCTACCTAACCCCCCCGCCCGGCCCTGTCTAAACCCCCCCCTTACCTTTGTTGGGGGATTTACGCCTCCCGGAGGGAGGCGTAAATCCCTGCGCGCCAGCGGGCCTCCTGCGCGCCGGGCCGCGACCTGGGGGCGGGTACGGAGGGCGTGGCCACGCCCCCGGACCGCCCCGGGCCGTGGCCACGCCCCCATACCCGCCCCCAAAACGCTGCCGACACGCCCCCGAAACGCCGCGACGACCGGGCCCGCCCCCCGACACGCCCCCCTCGGAGAACCCCGGGACTTACGCGAGTCCCGGGGCTCTGCGCGCGCCGGGAGGCCTATGTAAAATAGGCTTCCCGGCGCGCAGGGCCCTGCTCGCGTAAATCCGCCCGGTTTTGGGCGGATTTACGCGAGCAGGGCTCTGAAAATCCGCCCCATAGTCTAAGGTAACGTCGAACTTTTGACAGAGAGCCCTCCAAAACCTGGCAGTAAATTGAGGCCCCCTATCTGACAGGATGCTTCTAGGAAGGTCATGCAGCCGAAAGATATGCTGCACGAACAGCTGGGCCAGCTGGTGAGCAGATGGCAACCCCGGGAGTGGCATGAAATGCGCCATTTTCCTAAACCGGTCAACGACCACCCATATGACCATGTTGCCACTGGATAGCGGCAAGTCGACCACAAAGTCGGTTGCCACATGAGTCCAAGGTTCTGCGGGCGCTGGTAAGGGCTGGAGTAAGCCCGGGGTCGAGCCGGGGATCCTCTTGTGGCGAGCACATGACTGGCAGGACTCCACGTATGCTCGGACATCCTTGTTAACTTTAGGCCACCAATAGTATCGGCGTAGAGTTTGTAAGGTCTGGGATTGTCCGGGGTGGCCCAAGCAGCGGGAGTCGTGGGCCCAGGCTAGGACTTGTTTCCGCAAGTGCGGCGGAACCAGGGTTTTCCCGGGAGGGATGGACGTGGTAGCAGACAGGAGAATACGGGATGGCTCAATGATGAACCATGGTTCCTCAGTACCTTCTGTAGACTCAAAGACACGTGATTGAGCGTCAGCCTTGACATTCTTCCCGGCGGGCCTGTAACGAAGGACAAAGTTGAATCTAGTGAATAGAGCCCAACGTGCCTGCCAGGGATTGAGTCGCTGGGCCCGCTGCAGGTACTCTAAATTTTTGTGGTCTGTGTAGACCGTAAACTGGTGTTGTGCCCCCTCTAGCCACGGCCGCCACTCTTCTAAGGCTACCTTTACTGCCAAGAGCTCCTTGTCACCTATGGCATAGTTCCGTTCTGCCGGGGAGAACTGGCGTGAGAGGAAGGCACATGGACGTAGCTTAAGATTTTTGGAGGTCTGGCTCAGAACGGCGCCTACACCTTCTGAGGATGCGTCCACTTCGATGACAAATGGCCGCTGGGGGTCCGGATGCCGAAGGCACGACTGTAACAGGAACGCCTCCTTGAGGCAACGAAAGGCAGCCTCTGCCACAGGAGGCCACTTTTTGGGGTCTGCGCCTTTCTGGGTCAGGGCTGTCATCAGGGCAACGATGGTCGCATAATGCAGGATAAAAGATCGATAGTAGTTTGCGAAACCCAGAAACCTTTGGAGTGCCTTTAGTCCTGACGGCAGCGGCCATTCCCGAATGGCTTCCAGCTTCTGGGGGTCCATACGAAAACCTTCTCTGGACACTATGTATCCCAGGAAGGGAAGGGACTCCTGCTCAAAAAGGCACTTTTCAAGCTTCGCATACAACTTGTGCTCTCTGAGGCGCTGTAACACTTGTATGACGTGCTGGCGATGATTGGTTAGAGTATCTGAAAATATCAGTATATTGTCCAAGTATACGACCACACACCGATACAAGAGGTCGTGAAGAATCTCATTCATGGTGTTCTGTAACACCGCGGGGGTGTTACAGAGCCCGAACAGCATTACCAAATACTCGTAGTGGCTGTCTCGGGTATTGAAGGCTGTCTTCCACTCATCACCCTCCTTGATACGGATCAAATTGTAAGCTCCTCGGAGATCCAGCTTGGAGAAGATCTGTGGTCCTTGCAAGCGGTCGAAGAGTTCAGAGATGAGGGGCAGCGGATAACGGTCTTTGACTGTAATAGCATTTAGGCCCTTGTAGTCAATGCAAGGGCGCAGACTACTGTCCTTCTTGGCGACGAAAAAGAACCAGCCCCCGCTGGGGACTTTGATTTCCGGATAAATCCTCTCCCCAGGTTTTCCTCGATATACTCTTTCATGGCCTGCGTTTCGGCCGGGGAAAGGGCATAGGTGCACCCTCGAGGAGGCTCCGTCCCTGGGAGAAGATTGATGGCACAATCGAAGGAATGATGTGGTGGCAGAATTCCGGCCTTTTGTTTCAAGAAAACATCCGCATATGCGGCATATGGGGCTGGTAGGTCTGGAAGGCTGGTGGAGGCTATGGGACAGGATACTGGAACCACAGAGCGGAGACAATTGCCCTGGCAATTCGGCCTCCAATGAGCCAGCTGCAAAGTCTTCCAATCGAACTGGGGCTCATGCTCCTGGAGCCAAGGGAGACCTAGGATGATCGGATGGATGGAGTACACCAGGATGTAGAATGACATCGGTTCTTGATGCAGGGCCCCAGCCCTCAGCTGGACGGGAATCATGGTGTGAGTCACCTGTTCAAGAAGAGGCTACCCTTGGATCGAAGAGATGACCATGGGAACAGGGAGACAAACTTGTGGGATCTTTAAATGTTCCACCAGGCCTTTCATTATAAAATTGCCGCCAGTGCTGGAGTCCACTAGAGCTAGCGTGTGGAACTCCCCATCAGTCGCGGTTAACACCACCGGCAACTTTAGTGGAGGTGCGGGTGCAATACAGCCCAGGAAGAGACCTCCTTCAGGTCCTAGGCCCAAGAGTTTTCCGGTCATGCTGGGCAGGCGGCTATTCGATGGCCTGCCATGCCGCAATAAAAGCAAAGTCCTTCCCTGGTGCGCCACCAACGCTCTTGAGGAGACACTCTCCCAAGACCCAATTCCATAGGCTCTTCGGCGGGAGCCCGGGGGGCTCCTGTTGCACTCTTGGTCAGAGATGAGGGCCTTCTTGCTGTCTTAACTACCAGAGGGTGAAACCTCATCCGATGATCCACTCGATTGGCCAATTCTATCATGTCATTGAGGTCGTCCGGGAGTTCTGTCGCCGCTAGCTCATTCTGGTGGCGCGAGGCTAGCCCTTCCAGGAAGATTACATGCAGGCAATCTTCCCTCCAATTCAGCTCTGCGGCCAGGGTGCAGAATTCCATTGCATACTCTGCCACGGTCTGAGTACCCTGTCGCAATCGGAGCAGTTCTGAGACCGCAGTGGGCTTGCGGACAGGTTCATCAAACATCTGCCGGAAGGCAGAGAGAAACTGACTCAAGCTTTCGAAGACAGGGTCCCTTCTCTCCCACAGATGAGAGGCCCAGATCAGAGGTTTCCCATCGAGCAGGGACATAATGTTTTGACATATTGTTTTGACCAGGTCGCTGGGAAACTGCGCAGGCAACAAGGAAAAATGGACCTGGCATTGGCTGAGGAATCCTCGACACAGCTTTGCATCTCCAGTGTATCGAGAGGGTGCCGGGAGTTGAGTGGGAGCTCCTTGCCCCAGGTCGCCCCTGGAGGTCTGAATGGTGTGAGGCTGACTAGCGCGGCCTCCTTGAGCCCCAGATGGAGATGGCAGTGTAGGGTTCATGGGCCCTAATGCCTCGAGGCATTGGGTCAGACCATGTACCGCAGAAACCAGGGCATCGAGGGTCTGTTGTTGATCCTTCAAGCACTGGGCCATTCCGGGAATGGCCTGGCAGGCAGATACCTCCACCGGGTCCATGGACTTGGCAATCTGTTATGCTCAGGCTTGTGGACCCTTGGGCCGACGGAAGGATAGTATATCTTGGAGGAAAATCCGTAGGTTCTCCCACCGGGTGGCGAGGCAGGAACGGAAGAGGTGACCAGTTGACCCTCGGCACTGGAGACAGATGCAACTGTGAAGGCAGATGACGAGTCGTGATGTCAAGGAACGGAGGTGTGTCTTCGCCACTGGAAGTCCGCGGTCCCCTGAGGAGGAGCTCGTAGAGACCCAGACCACTGGGACTTAGGTGGACCTTTGAGAGGTCAAGGAACAGACGTACGGTGCAAGGGCTGTCTGGAGCTTCACCCCTGGAAGCTCGCGGTCCCCCCAGGAGGAGCCCGTAGGGACCCGGGCCGCTGGGACTTAGGTGGGCCCTTGGAGACGATGGTCAGGAAGAGGTTCAAGGTCAAGTGCCAGAGGGTCATTGCTTACCAGCCGGAGTTCACACACCGAGGGATCACCACTTGCCAGTCCGAAGCCACATACCAGAGAATCACCGCTTGCCAGTCCGAATTCAATACCAGGAATCACCGCTAGCCAATCCGAAGTCAATACCAGGAATCACCACTAGCCGATCCAAGGTCCGCAACCAGGAATTCCAAAATGAAACTGGAACAAGAAGTCAAGATGCTGGAACTCACCGAAGCAAGCAGACTCAAACAACTCACACAGGAGACGTTGCCAAGTCAAGGAATGGTCAGAGGAAGTCTCCGTTTGGCCCTGGATATAGGAATCAGCTGCAGGCAATTAAAGGGACGAGGTCCCTTTAAATCTCGTGAAGGGGCGCGGCCTCACGCCTAAGGATGGTGGCAGCCATCTTGGATCCGGGCCGTGGAGGAAAGCAGCAGCGGCCACGAGGGAGGAGCAGGGACGGCTCCGATCCCGGCGGCCAGCCCGAAGGCCCGTGCCGCAGTGCGGGGGTGCCGAGCTCGGTGCAGGGCAGTCGGCCCCGAAGCTGCTGCTGGGCTGGTCAGGAGAAGAGGTAGGGGGCTGTGCTCGCGGCTGTCCACGGGCACGGAACACAACAGTACTCCCCTCTTTAGGGCACCTTCCCGGAGGCCTGGGTTTAGTTGGATGGTCTTTGTGAAATTGCTCCAACAATCCCCGGTCCAGGATGTTGGCCAATGGTTCCCAGGATCGCCTCCTTGAGGCGACGAAAGGCAGCCTCTGCCACAGGAGGCCACTTTTTGTGATCCGCGCCTTTCCGGGTCAGGGCTATCATCGGGGCAATGATGGTCGCATAATGCGGGATCCTTTTATAGGATATAATAGAAGCCTATAGTTGGTAAATCAAAACTCCATGGAACTTACTTCTACTCTGAGCAGAAGTACAAATATTGGAGCTAATGCTCCTAGTAGGGATGAGCTTTCATTTTGAAGCAATATGAAATCATCATTGACATTTGTTATTTCATTTCATCTTATTTTCAAAATAAAATTGAACAAGCAACAGTTTATTTCATTATCTTTATCATTTCAGGTCATGCTAAAACCATTTTGCGTGGATTAAAGTGCAGGCTAAATGTGTTCGGCATGCACTAAATGGTTTTAGATCTCCCTAAAACAAAACATAAACCAAACAAAAACAAGGAATGGAGAACAAAAAACAAAACAGTTTTTTAATGCCTATAACACCTTAGTTTCTTGGAGATAAATAACTTGCATATCTAGCAGGGGCGGATTACTAGTTATGGGCAAGAAAGAGAGTAAAGACTAAGAAAGCAAAGTATAGGAGAAATTCATTTACCACTTGCTTAGAATGTCATTTACCACTTCATTTACCACTTCATTTACCACTTGCTTAGAATGTCTAAGAGGGAGCTATACTTGATTTAGTGCTCACTAATGGAGATAATGTCTCTGATGTCCAGGTGGGCGCTCACCTCAGCACCAGTGATCATCAAATGGTATGGTTTCATATCACACAAAGGATACGGAGAAGAAGCACGAAGACCCGAGTTTTGCAGTTCAAAAACACGGACTTTGATGAAATGGGGAAGTATCTGGAGGAAGAAGAAGAAGGCTGGGAGAACGAGAGAGATGTGGAACAACAGTGGACCAAACTAAAAGGAGCAATTACCAAGGCAACTAATCTATATGTTAGAAAAGTAAAGAAAAGCAAAAGAAAAATGCAACCTATCAGGTTCTCAAAGGAGGTGGCTGACAAAATAAAGGCTAAAAGAACAGCGTTCAAGAAATATAAAGAATCCCAAAGGGAGGAGCACAAAGAAGAATATCTGGTGGAACTGAGGGAGACGAAGAAAGTAATCAAGAAGGCAAAAAGACAAGCGGAAGAAAGGATTGCCAAAGAGGTAAAGCGAGGTGACAAAACATTTTTCAGATACATCAGAGAAAGGAGAAAAGTCCAAACTGGTATAGTGAAATTGAAAGGTGGAAAAGATCAATGTGTGGAGAGAGACAAAGAAATGGCAGAAATATTAATCAAATACTTCAGTTTGGTGTTCACTAAAGAGGACCCTGGAGAAGGACCATCGCTAGTTAACAAGAAACCGGAGGGGAGTGGAATAGATGTAACTCCATTTACAGTAGAGAATGTATGGGAAGAGCTGGGGAAACTGAAAGTGGAAACAGCCATGGGGCCTGATGAGATTCATCCCAGGATACTGATAGAGCTCAGAGATGTGCTGGCGGCTCCGGTGAGTGACCTGTTCAATAGATCCCTGGAAACGGGAGTGGTGCCGAGAGATTGGAGAATAGCGGTGGTGGTCCCGCTTCACAAGAATGGGAGCAGAGAGGAGGCTGGTAACTAAAGACCGTTAGCCTCACCTCAGTGATGGGAAAAATAATGGAGTCGCTGCTGAAAGAAAGTATAGTGAACTATCTACAGTCGGGAGAATTGCTGGACCAGAGGCAGCATGGATTCACCAGGGGAAGATCCTGTCAGACAAATCTGATTGCCTTTTTTGACTGGGTGACTAGGGAATTGGATAGAGGAAGAGCGCTCGATGTCATCTACTTGGATTTCAGCAAAGTTTTTGATACGGTCCCGCACAGGAGGCTGGTGAGTAAAATGAGAAGCTTAGGAGTGAGTGCCGAGGTGGTGGCCTGGATTGCAAACTGGTTGACGGACAGAAAGCAATGTGTGAAGGTAAATGAACACCGCTCTCTCTGAAGAGAGAGCGGTGTTAAGCGGAGTGCCACAAGGATCAGTGTTGGGACCGGTCCTGTTCAATATCTATGTGAGCGACATAGCGGACGAGATAGAAGGTAAGGTTTGTCTTTTTGTAGATGACACTAAGATCTGCAACAGAGTGGACAGCCGGATGGAGTGGAGAGAATGAGACGGGATTTAAGGAAGCTGGAAGAGTGGTCAAATATATGGCAGCTGAGATGCAATGCTAAGAAGTGCAAAGTCATGCATATGGGGTGCGGAAATACGAAAGAACTGTATTCAAAGGGCTGATGTGCATGGAGCAGGAGAGAGACCTTGGGGTGATAGTGTCAAACGATCTGAAGTCGGGGAAACAATGTGACAAGGCGATAGCTAAAGCCAGAAGAATGCTGGGCTGCATAGAGAGAGGAATATCGAGTAAGAAAAGGGAAGTGATTATCCCCTTGTATAGGGCCTTGGTGAGGCCTCACCTGGAGTACTGTGCTCAGTTCTGGAGACTGTATCTCTGAAGGGACAGAGACAGGATGGAGGCGGTCCAGAGAAGGGCGACCAAAAAGGTGGAGGATCTTCATCGAATGACTTATGAGGAGAGATTGAAGAATCCAAATATGTACACCCTGGAGGAAACGAGGAACAGAGGTGATATGATACAGACTTTCAGATACTTGAAAGGTTTTAATGATCCAAAGACAACGACAAAACTTTTCCGTTGGAAAAAAATCAGCAGATCCAGGGGTCACGATTTGAAGCTCCAAGGAGGAAGACTCAGAACCAATGTCAGGAAGTATTTCTTCACAGAGAGGGTGGAGGATGCCTGGAACGCCCTTCTGTAGGAAGTGGTGAAGACCAAAACTGTGAAGGACTTCAAAGGTGCATGGGATAAACACTGTGGATCCATAAAGCATAGAGGATGTGAATGAAGAGAGGGTGGCTTGCAGGAAAGACAGATAAATACCCTTATTCAATAGACATACACACGATTAATGTGACTCCGACAGTGCTCTATGCTTCAACGGCAAGAGGAAATGTGGAAAAATGGATTTGCATTCACAAAAAAGCGGGGAGTAGCTTGCTTGTTATGGCGGTTACTACCCCGAACTAAACAAGCCTGATACTTTACTTTCAATGCATATACATATCCAGTGTAGCTCTCTGCTTCAATGGCAGGGGGGAATGAAGAAAAGATGATTTTATATTCAGACAACAACCAACAAGGACTGAATTACACAGTTTGGGTAAACAAATAAGCATTGGTGTAGCTTGCTTGTTACGACGGTTACTACCCCGAATCAATTAAGCCTGATACTTCACTTTTAATACATATCCAGAGTAGCTCTCTGCTTCAACGGCAGGGGAAATGAAGAAAAGTGGTTATATATTCAGATAGCAACCAACAAAGACTGAATTGCACAGGCTGGGTAAACAAATAAGCATGGGAGTAACTTGCTTATTGCGGCGGTTACTACCCCTATCCAATTAACAGATCGATACTCTAAGGCCGCGGTAGAAACAGTGCGGCAGTGCCGGGCGCACCCTCGTTCCCCGCACGCACAGTTCTCTTCACCTACCGCTCGATACTCTCTTCAAATTGCATTCAAATGCATGCCGCGGCTGCGAAGCGTTAGGCCCGTGCAACCCATTTTACTGTATAGGCGCTAATACAGCGCCTATACAGTATCCTGTGTGTGCTGGTACCTGTCATTTCAAATGACATTTGAAATGACAGGCACCAGGAAGTGGATGGTTCCCCCCCCTCCCGAAGCAAGACGCAGGGCGAAAATTAAAACGGGAATAAAGTGTAAAAAATGGGGGTAAAACCAAAGGGAGTAAAGTGTAAAAAACCATGGACGACCTCCATATTAACATTGCAGCGTAAGTTGTTTATATATATGTATAAATACCTGTCACTTTCCTGTCACTTTCTGAATCCCCCAGGCGTGCGGTCATCGAGGCGGCGGCGGGAGCCGGCGAGCGGGTGGGCGCGCGTTGGATCCAGGCGGTGGTGGGAGCCGGCGGGCACGTGTTCGATCCAGGCCACGGCCGGGTGGGTGTGCATGCATCCAGGCAGAGGGAGCCGGCGGCCTCCGGAGGCCGCTTTCACCGCTGGCTCCCTCTGCGCCGGCAGTGAATGAATGCCTGTGCGATTTCGGCGCTCAAGGTGGCCGGGTGAGCGTGCATTCATCCAGGCAGAGGGAGCCGGCGGCGAAAGCAGCCTCTGGAGGCCGCTTTCGCCGCCGGCTCCCTCTGCCTGGATGAATGCACGGCCCCCGCCGGCAGGAAATGAATGCCCGTGCGATTTCGGCGCTCAAGGCAGTCACATGGCGTGACGTCAAGCGTCGTGACGTCACGCCTTGAGCGCCAAAATCGCACGGGCATTCATTCACTGCTGGCGGGGGCCCTGCATTCATCCAGGCAGAGGGAGCCGGCGGCGAAAGCGGCCTCCGGAGGCCGCCGGCTCCCTCTGCCTGGATGAATGCACGCCCACCCGGCCGCGGCCTGGATCGAACACGCGCCCGCCGGCTCCCACCGCCGCCTGGATCCAACGCGCGCCCACCCGCTTGCCGGCTCCCGCCGCCGCCTCTATGACCGCACGCCTGGGGGATTCGGAAAGTGACAGGAAAGTGACAGGGATTTATACATATATATAAACAACTTACGCTGCAATGTTAATATGGAGGTCGTCCATGGTTTTTTACACTTTACTCCCTTTGGTTTTACCCCTATTTTTTACACTTTATTCCCGTTTTAATTTTTGAACACCACACTAACACCACACTAACACCAAGTAGAGGGTAGCGGTAAACTAACAGGTTAAGGACGCGGCAAAATAGCGGGTTACAAAGGAGATAATCTGAGCGCGCGTCACAGTATCGGAGGGGAAAAGCTAATTCCTTCATTATACAGCTAATTCGTTCATTTACATATCATATATACATGCTGGGTGCGGAAAGGGTTATGCATCTGTTTTAAGAAGCGCTATGGACGCATGAAACTGGAGACTGTATCGCTGGATCGCCTTACGCGTCCGAATTGTGCGCTCACAGCACGTTACAGACGGGAAATCTTCAACCGCACGTTACAGTATCGATCTGTAAGCTAGATACTTCACTTAGAAGCAGTTCCAGCACTGCTCTCTACATTAATGGCAGGGGTGGAAGGGAAATATAACCAAAAGGTTACTAAAGGCCAAGAGTAACAGATAAGTATGAGAGATAAAAAAAAAAGTGTGAAAGCTTGCTGGGCAGACTGGATGGGCCATTTGGTCTTCTTCTGCCATCATTTCCTTGTTTCTATGTTTTTGGACACTTCATAGTGGTTAAACACAAATCTGCCTGAGAAGATTTTCATTGCATGATACCTTTGTTGCCCATTCCTCTACTCCCAGGTGCTTTAAAAAAAAAAAACAAAACCCTCTTGAAAAATATCTGACATACCCCTGAGACCCTACCACCCAACCCTCCATGGAGTCCTCTTCACCAATCTGTGGCATATACAAGGCAAAATAGAGCAGAAGCCAGCCCTGAGGACAGCACTAATTTTATTGCATGGCCCTGAGAATGGGAGAGTTTCCTATTATTTTTCCCACCAAGGAAGGAAAGCTCAATAATCTATAAGCTCTTTTTTGTGAATGGATTTCAGTGAAATGCTATAAATCCACATTTGTGAGTCATATTCCATTTTTTTCAAGAGAAGTTGCTGAGGACTCAGTGGATGAAACCTTTGGAGGGCATCCATCTCAAGAAGGGGAGCCTTTTTTGAAGAACAGAAACACTTAGATACACAATGAATCTATAATTGAGACAACACTTGTAATTGAATTTGTGATGATCTTAGAAATAAATGAGGCCAGGAAGGACCTCTGAGATCAATTACATTACTCTTAAAACATTTGGGGAGCTTTTGTACATTTTTTCTGGGTGAACTGTATTTTATTTTGAAGAATCCAAAAGTCTGGATTGGAATTTGTGTTATTTGCTACTTCTTTATGTTAGGAATTGTGAACCCTTGGCCCGAGGTGAGCTTGTTGCTACCTGAGGAGTTGGGCCCCACAAATCCCCATCGTCGGGAGGTGAGGCTGACTGGGAACAGAGGCAAGCTGGAATGTCATCTGTGCTGACCCTCATTCCCCACAGGTTGAGCCCTTGCGTGCTGGGGCCGGTAGGACTTAGGAGCACCCCTCTGTGGCTGGTCCCGGAGAGGGTAGGCGAGTGCATGCAGAGAGTGTCAGAGAGCTTAGGCACAGTTCGAGACAGGGAACACTCCAGGAGGTGAGAGGATAAAGAGTCTCAGGGAGTGCAAGACTACTGTACTGAAGAGAGTAGAGCCAGGCCACGTGGGAGTGGTCTCAAGATAAGGAGATGCAGATGAAGAGGCACGACCTGTAGTCCACTGGACAAAGGCTGGAGCTGGGAACCCGCTGAAGTATGTGCCTGGAGGGTGCAGTGCTGGAGTACAGCCCGGGGCATGGCAAGCTGTTGACAGGATCCTCTGTGGTGGTAGCGTTGAGGGATGTCCCGAGGAGCAGGGCACAGAGGCTCAGTCTGGAGGTGTACTGGGCTGATCCTACTCCTGAAGAGAGAAGGCACTAGGTCCTCAAGGAGGAGTATCATGGGGATTCCAAGGAGCTGCGGGTACTGCGGTTGGAGCTCACAGGTAGAATGGCGCTGAGCCTGGTTCCGAAGAGCGGGAACCACTGAGAGAGAGTCCAGGTAGGGTTTTGCTGAGCCAGGACCCGCAGAGAGGGAGCGTTGAGAGAGAGAGATTCCAGTTAGAGTGCGCTGAGCCAGGACTCGTGGAGCGGGAGGTGCTGAGAAGGAGTCCGGGTAAGGTTGCGCTGAGCCTGGCCCCGAGGAGCAGGAAGTGCTGAGAAAGAGTCCAGTGAGGTTGTGCTGAGCCAGGACCCGCAGAGCGAGAGACGCTGAGAGGGGAGCCCGGAAGGAGAAGCGCAGAAGTCCAACAACAGGAACAATCCAGTTCGTGGAGAGAATATGGCACCAATTAGGAACCATGGAACTCGTTGCCAAGTCGGTTAATGGCGGCTAGAGATAAAGCTTAAATACTCCAGGTCAATGATGTCATCAGCTGGGGACGCACCCGGAATTCCCGCCATAGGCCCTTTAAATGAAGGGCAGATAGCGAGCACACGTGCCTAGAGAGGCCCAGGATCGGGGTGCTGGTCTGCGGTGTCACAGCTGCCACGTGGAGTGGAGGAAGACTAGAGTAATGCGGCGGTGGTGACTGGCCACCGCCGTGACAGTACCGGAATTGGAGAGCCAAGCATAACTTGACGTGAGTAGAACCTGCTGTGGCCGGTCATAACACTATAATTTTCAAAAAACTATTTTGGTTTTGGAGCAACACATTCTGGTGAAGTGCTTTTTTAAGTAACTGTGGGTGATCCCCTTGGGCCTTACAGCAGAAGTTGTCCCTCAACTGGAAAAATCTTCATTTGGGTTTGCAGTCAGTTTTCTTCAACTAAGCAGTCCCAAAGCTGGCCCCTTGACTGTTTCAGAGAGTGCCCAGAAAAGGGGATTACATTTATGGGTTTGTTTTTTTTTGCATTGAATGTTCATTTTATTTTATAAAATAGAGAAACCAAAATAAGCATTAAATGAAATGATTAGTAATAAGAAATTAAAAAAATAAAACAAAATATTTTTTCTGTGCACATTGTTTCAAGATTATTTTTTTCTATGTTCATAAAAATTATACCATAAGCCTAAAATATTCATATAAACATCCACAGGGCCAACCAAAGGGCCAAGCAAAGGGACCGGCAAAGGGACCTTCACCGGCAGCCTAACAGTGGCCATGATAGGTGTGATTTCTAGAAGGCCTCATATTATCGTGCGTGATAATAGCTGTGATCAGTACTAATGGCTGCATATCTGCGATAAATACTTTATTCCCTGTACCACAAAAAAAAAAAATTGGTGTAGTTATTTCTATCATTAAATCCTGCATTATTGTGCATTAAATGGTCATGAAATGCAATAGAAGAGTCTATTTTGCATTAACTCTTCCCACTTGTATACCAAATTTCAAATTTTCAAGGGATCAGCCTGTGCTGTCACATCCAAGAAGTGCTTTCATTCTCTAGATATTATACACTAAAAGATGAATTTTAAAAGCCTGACATGCGCTGAAATTAGGGAATGTGCACCAAGCGGATTTTAAAAAGTGCCCAGATATGCATGTAAATGCTGCTGTACACACATCTAGGGGCAGGGCATGGCCATGGTCTAGGTGGGGCATGGGCGATACATGGGCGTTTCGGGACTTTCACCAGAAGTTTGTGTGTAAATGCTTCATCAGAGGAGTTTAAAGAGTCTGGAGTAACTGGGAGGTATAAAGACTATCAAAGATGGGGGTTGGAGGATCTGTCTGTTAACTGAGCAAACTGGGAATGATTTTATAACGCATGTTATAAAATCGGGCGTAGATTTGTGCACGCCATGTTGCGCGGACATAAGAACATAAGAAATTGCCATCCTGGGTCAGACCAAGGGTCCATCAAGCCCAGCATCTTGATTCCAACAGAGGCCAAACCAGGCCACAAGAACCTGGCAATTACCCAAACACTAAGAAGATCCCATGCTACTGATGCAATTAATAGCAGTGGCTATTCCCTAACTAAACTTTATTAATAGCCAGTCACAAATCTATGCCCGTGCGTACCTCTTAAAATCCTGCCCTATGAGTTCACTTAGAGGTTGGCCTGTGGTCTTCAAACCAGTCTGTGAGGAGAACTCAGAATCCACTGCGGCCTAACCTCTAATTACATCCTCAAACAGAGCAGCCAGAATTAATTTCATTACAAGTTAAAAAAAAAAAAAATTCACAAAACACAAGTAAAATCACATAGTTCAAGAACAAGTCATAAAGTCTTTTAAGAGTTGCAGAATGCCAATTATTGATTGCTAACTTTTTTACACGATCAGCAAGTGCTCTATTTAGGATACAAAGTAATTGGCAGAACGTCAGCTAATCTGATTTTGCAGCTTTTTTTTAACTACCCAAAACACAACATAAGAGACTAAAACAACTTGACTTCCAAATGTTGCTCTTTTTCTCTTTAAAATGTTGGGATATCACTAAGTTGTCTTTTAAAATTGAAAGCATAATAATACTTCGATTTCTGTTGGGTAGAATGTTATGTTTTCAACTCAACACCTTGTAAGGGACCATCATATAAACCCCTCACTTTAATATCTTTTAGAGTCTTGCGTGTGTATCGATAAAGGAGTACAGTTTTAATCATTGGTCCAAATTTTTTAGGATTTTTTTAAAGGATTTTCACAAAAAATATTATTAAAAAAGTACACTACTTCCCCATTAGTTGACGTTAATTCATGCCCAACACAGTACCATGTTTCGCAAAACTGCTGCTTCAGGGGCTGGAATCAGGATATCTCAAAATTCAAAGAGTTCTTTCTTTTCTTTTCAGTCCTGTTATTATTATTAATTGAAACGGCTGGCCATTTCTTCACAAAGCATTTTCACCCACCAGAAACTCGGCGTTTTAACTATGGTGACGAGCCAGGTTTTTTAAATGTTCTACATGATGACGTGATGACGTGATGTCTGTACCCCTTTGATTTATCGATGGAGCACACGCAAGGCTCTAAAAGCTATTAAAGTGAAGGGTTTATATGATGGTCCCTTAGAAGACTATTTTTTCATTGTTATTCTTTGGTAAATACGTCTTGTTGCAATTGATTATTTTATTGTATTGCCCAATAAGGCTTTTTTCTATACTATTCAACTGAATACCTGGCATCATTTATACCCCGAGGAGCAAGAATCAGTCACGCCAACATCATAAAAAAATGTGTGCCTGAGAAAAAGAAAGCAAATCTCGAGTACTTGCTGAGAGAGAGAAGCTGTTACATCATGACAAACTGTTACAGCCAACTGAAAGAAATGAAAGTGCTTGCAATTTTAGATCTAATTCTCAAGAGAGGGAGCAATTTTAGATCTAATTCTCAGTGGAGCACAGGACTTGGTGAGAGAGGTAACAGTGGTGGGGCCGCTTGGCAATAGTGATCATAATATGATCAGATTTGATTTAATGACTGGAAAAGGAACAGTGTGCAAATCCAAAGCTCTCGTGCTAAACTTTCAAAAGGGAAACTTTGATAAAATGAGAAAAATTGTTAGAAAAAAACTGAAAGGAGCAGCTACAAAAGTAAAAAATGTCCAAGAGGCGTGGTCATTGTTAAAAAATACCATTCTAGAAGCACAGTCCAGATGTATTCCACACATTAAGAAAGGTGGAAAGAAGGCAAAACGATTACCGGCATGGTTAAAAGGGGAGGTGAAAGAAGCTATTTTAGCCAAAAGATCTTCATTCAAAAATTGGAAGAAGGATCCAACAGAAGAAAATAGGATAAAGCATAAACATTGGCAAGTTAAATGTAAGACATTGATAAGACAGGCTAAGAGAGAATTTGAAAAGAAGTTGGCTGTAGAGGCAAAAACTCACAGTAAAAACTTTTTTAAATATATCCGAAGCAGAAAGCCTGTGAGGGAGTCAGTTGGACCGTTAGATGATCGAGGGGTTAAAGGGGCACTTAGAGAAGATAAGGCCATCGCGGAAAGATTAAATGATTTCTTTGCTTCGGTGTTTACTGAAGAGGATGTTGGGGAGGTACCCGTAATGGAGAAGGTTTTCATGGGTAATGATTCAGATGGACTGAATCAAATCACGGTGAACCTAGAAGATGTGGTAGGCCTGATTGACAAACTGAAGAGTAGTAAATCACCTGGACCGGATGGTATACACCCCAGAGTTCTGAAGGAACTAAAAAATGAAATTTCAGACCTATTAGTAAAAATTTGTAACTTATCATTAAAATCATCCATTGTACCTGAAGACTGGAGGATAGCAAATGTAACCCCAATATTTAAAAAGGGCTCCAGGGGCGATCCGGGAAACTACAGACCGGTTAGCCTGACTTCAGTGCCAGGAAAAATAGTGGAAAGTGTTCTAAACATCAAAATCACAGAACATATAGAAAGACATGGTTTAATGGAACAAAGTCAGCATGGCTTTACCCAGGGCAAGTCTTGCCTCACAAATCTGCTTCACTTTTTTGAAGGAGTTAATAAACATGTGGATAAAGGTGAACCGGTAGATATAGTATACTTGGATTTTCAGAAGGCGTTTGACAAAGTTCCTCATGAGAGGCTTCTAGGAAAAGTAAAAAGTCATGGGATAGGTGGCGATGTCCTTTCGTGGATTGCAAACTGGCTAAAAGACAGGAAACAGAGAGTAGGATTAAATGGGCAATTTTCTCAGTGGAAGGGAGTGGACAGTGGAGTGCCTCAGGGATCTGTATTGGGACCCTTACTGTTCAATATATTTATAAATGATCTGGAAAGAAATACGACGAGTGAGATAATCAAATTTGCAGATGACACAAAATTGTGCAGAGTAGTTAAATCACAAGCAGATTGTGATAAATTGCAGGAAGACCTTGTGAGACTGGAAAATTGGGCATCCAAATGGCAGATGAAATTTAATGTGGAAAAGTGCAAGGTGATGCATATAGGGAAAAATAACCCATGCTATAATTACACGATGTTGGGTTCCATATTAGGTGCTACAACCCAAGAAAGAGATCTAGGTGTCATAGTGGATAACACATTGAAATCGTCGGTTCAGTGTGCTGCGGCAGTCAAAAAGCAAACAGAATGTTGGGAATTATTAGAAAAGGAATGATGAATAAAACGGAAAATGTCATAATGCCTCTGTATCGCTCCATGGTGAGACCGCACCTTGAATACTGTGTACAATTCTGGTCGCCGCATCTCAAAAAAGATATAATTGCGATGGAGAAGGTACAGAGAAGGGCTACCAAAATGATAAGGGGAATGGAACAACTCCCCTATGAGGAAAGACTAAAGAGATTAGGACTTTTCAGCTTGGAGAAGAGACGACTGAGGGGGGATATGATAGAGGTGTTTAAAATCATGAGAGGTCTAGAACGGGTAGATGTGAATCGGTTATTTACTCTTTCAGATAGTAGAAGGACTAGGGGACACTCCATGAAGTTAGCATGGGGCACATTTAAAACTAATCGGAGAAAGTTCTTTTTTACTCAACGCACAATTAAACTCTGGAATTTGTTGCCAGAGAATGTGGTTCGTGCAGGTAGTATAGCTGTGTTTAAAAAAGGATTGGATAAGTTCTTGGAGGAGAAGTCCATTACCTGCTATTAGGTTCACTTAGAGAATAGCCACTGCCATTAGCAATGGTTACATGGAATAGACTTAGTTTTTGGGTACTTGCCAGGTTCTTATGGCCTGGATTGGCCACTGTTGGAAACAGGATGCTGGGCTTGATGGACCCTTGGTCTGACCCAGTATGGCATTTTCTTATGTTCTTATGTTCTTAACCTTAGAAATGGATTGAAATTAATGGTCACATATGCGATTATGGGAATCAATGGAGTTTAAAAAAATGTAAAAGAGATATTTTGAAAGGTAAACAGGTGTCTGCTTTCTTTTCAATAAATAAACAGGAATGATGTTACTAGGTGAACATGATATACAGAACTGGATAAAAAATACATAGAACTGGCAATCCCAGAATAATGTATGGACTCTTTCCCTCAAACTTCACCTCATTTGTGCAAGCTATAGTACCAAGGTCCAATTAATAGCCAACAGAATTGACATTTGGAATTTCAGACCCAACAATGAAAATAAAATTAAATAATTACAGTATGTAATATGCCACTGCAGTAAAACATGTGTAAGGGACCGTTGTGATTCTATTAGCTAATGTGACCTAGCAGGGCTACTTGATAACTATGAATTAGGAGCCTCTTTTAAAATTGAAGGTGTATAAATATTCCCCTTAGGCACCTCTATGAATGCAGTCCTCATGTTTCGATGAACACTATTGCTTCTCATGATGAAGAAGATATAACATCCAAGGAACAATAACCCCAAGTTAATCATATTTTACCTTTAGGTAACAATGACTTTCCCCAACTGCTCTCCAAACTGCTACACATTTGTATGAAGTATTTGGTTTAACAGTAATATTTTTATTCAGAAAAAAAAATATTTGATATGCTGTGATTGACAATCATCTATTTGACCCACAGGTACATTTAGCAGCAGTAATGCTAGGCCACCTTCTGTTCATCTTAGTTCATGCATGACTGTTGCAATCATAACTTCATTAAGCTTCCAAGGCAGAAACATCTGGCAAGGATCAGAATGATAAACTGTGAGCATACTAAAGATATCATATTGAAATATTTGTTTCAATATCTATGTGTCAGTCTCAGAGACAGAGCAGTCTTTAACCTTTTCCATTACTGCATAAGATTAAAACTGGACCAAAATTATAAAGCATTTTTTTCATAGACATAGAATAGGGAAAAATCCTCTGATAAACAAGCCCATTCTTTACTGGCTTTAGTCAATGCCACTTTGAATTTACTCCTAACTAGCTTCCTTTGGGAGCAAATTTTCAAAAATGTACTCAGAGGTTGTGTGCGTAAAATCAGCACAAAGGCACGTAAGAAAATCTTGAGTGCTTGTTAAGAGAGACAAGCTGGTGCCTCTTGACAAACTAACCTTCCAAAAACTAGAGTTCTGAAGTCAAAATAAAACAGTTTGCAACATATATTAGGAATTGTGCAGTAAGTGAATCTTAAGAAGCACTGGAGTATGCGAATACTGTTCTTGTTTTTGAATGGCATTCTGGATTGGGGTTAGAAGTACACACATGTTATCTAATATGCATACTTGCTTTTATACCTGATAATCAAGTCATGAGTACTAAATTTGGCTTATTTTGTCTGAAAGCTTTAGGTGAGGGCTCTGGAGCAAGTGATAGAGGGTATGGATATCTCAGCAAACTGGTGCTTGGAAGTACTCATGCAAGGAAGTAGTTTCATACATGAGATAAGCACATACATCAGCCAACTTTATACCTGCCTCAGCATACAGGGCCAAACATGTAAATAACGGGGGTTATGCGCGTGGCCGGGCCTTGAGTTTAGGAAGGGCCCAAAGCGTGCCGAAGTGCTGGGCCTCTCCAAAGGGGGTGGGCTGGGGGACGGGGAGGGGCAGGGGATGGGGCAGGGAGCAGTCCAGGACAGCGCCATTAGCCTCCTCCGGAGCAGAAGTCAATATGAAAAAAAAAGGGGTTAGGTGGAGATAGTTTAGGGGTCGGGGAGGAGAGGGGAAGATGGAGGAAGAATAGGGTTAGGGGTAGGAAAGTTCCCTCCCAGTCCGCTCCTTAATTGGAGAGGACTGAGAGGGAACTGGGAAAGGCCTACCTGTGTCGCAGTGCGTATTTTTTTTAAGATACCCTCCCATTGTGCGCATGACAGACATCCGCCCGCACATATGTGCTCCGATTATAAAATTGGGCGTGCATGTGTGCACGGATATCGTATTTTATAACATGTGCGTGTGTTATAAAACAGCCGCGTCCATGTGTTTTGTTTTTTTTTTTAAATCAACCCCAAACTGAGATTTACTACACGCATATGTTACAATTATTAAACATACAAACTATATGATGGTAATCTTCAAAGGGATGAGTGGGCACACATTGATGTATATGCGTTAGCGCACTCCCAAGGACATTGGCTATTTTATAATATTTGGCCACATGCATGCATATGTTATAAAATAGCCTGGGCGTACATATATGTGCGCCCTATTTTGCAACTGGCCGTGCACAGACACGCACATCTGGCTATGAGCCGCGCAAGTGGCGGAATTTTATAACCGGCGTGTACATATATGCCATCGCCAGTTTCACCAGTTCGTCCACCTGTTCGCTGAGTGTAGAGTCAGGTCCTCTAAACTCTCCTGGTTTAACAGCCTGCACTTCTCCCAGTTACTCCAGACACTTTAAATCCCTCAGGGTTAGCTGTTTTTTTTGTTGTTGTTGTTGTTTTTTAAACTTACGTTTCCTCCATAGCAGATGTAAAGTTATGCGGCATTAGACCTGGGTACGTGCCCAGGCGCATAAGTATTTGTGTGCACATCCCTGGAATGCCCCCTCCCCAGCCAGCCACACCCCATCCTCACCATGCATCTTCTTGAATCGGACTGAGATATTCAAGCCATGGGATATGTGTGCGCATGTAGGCTGCTTTTAAAATCCACTTTGCATGCTCATATCCTGCATGCGTGCACACCTCCCGATTTTGGCACATGCCAGGCTTTTCAAATTAACTCTGTGTGTGCACTTTTATAAAATAGGCATGTAAACTATGTGGATCCTTCCAATTAAAAAAAAAATGTGAGTGCACTAAAACATACACCCTTACTTTTGAGGCAGTGATATTTGATACTTTATAAAATATGCAGTTCCCACTGCACAGTTTATAAAATGAAGCTTAACATTAGACGCAACTGCTGAGTTATGCACATTATTGAAAATGACATTTCCTATGTCTATCAGTATTGTTAACATCAAATTATTAATGACTATATTTGGGGATGTAACTTAATTAATCAGTAAAAATGATAAAATAATGAGTAATTAATGTTTCCTTAAGAAGATAGCATATAAGCAGGCATTGTCCTTTCTTTTTTACTTTCATATTTCATATTCTGGACCTAATTGATCTCATTTTATAGAGTTTTATTCTGCAGCAGTTCAATCATCAGTATATTGTGAATTTTTTGTGACCCTACTGGGAGATATTAAGTCTGCAATCATATTCTTTTGCCCTGGTGTTGCTTGCAATCAGTACTTTCCAGTTTCCACAGTACAAACTGTATGCTTTCCAGATCTGAGCAAAGTAGTTTGTATGGACTGGCATGCAATTCTAAAGAGTTCATTTTGAGTCTGTAGCCTGGAGTGACTGTTCTGCATGGCTAGTTACTGTTCATTGAATATCTGGTGGTACAATGCTAATGAGGTAGAAACCTTCTACAGTGTAATGATGACAGAGACAGTTAGTAATGATTCTGCAAAATTCATTCAGCAGTGGATTAATTGTCTTTGCATATATAGATTTCTCCCATTGTCAGATCATCTGTGGGGGATACTCAGACAGGATCCCAGGTATAGGCATCTGAGAATATAAAAATATAAGAGATGCCATATTGGATCAGACCAAAGTCCATCAAGCCCAACAACCTGTCTCTGACAGTGGCCAATCCAAAACACAAGGGCTCAATGGCCTCCCAAAGAATAGATCCAAACTTTCTTGCTCATAACAAGGGATAACCAGGAATGTCTACATGTCTAATAATTGTTATTGATTTATCCATATGGAATTTGGCTAAACCCATTTTAATACAGTTATGCTAATAGCTTTCACCACCTACTCTGGCAATGGATTCCAGATTTTGATTTTGTGCTGCGTAAAAAAATGTTTGATATGTTTTAAATGAACTACTGATTAGCTTCATGGAATATCCCCTAGTCCTACTAATATTTGAAAGAGTAAACCATTCCTTATTTACCCATTCCACCTTACTCAAGATTTTATAGACTTCTATTGTATCTCCTCACAATCATCTCTTCTCTAAGCTTCAGAGCTTGTTTAGCATTGCCTTTTTTATAGTTAGAGTTTTTATGTTTTAGAATGGGAGGTTTATGATATCGCAATTGTAATTCAGTTTATTCTGGACTTTCTGAGGGCAAAGCCCACACCCAACATGCATTCTAAGTGAGAATTTTGCTTTTTTCCAGAATTGTGATATTTTTACCTCAGAAGACTATACTTTCAATATCCTTTTTCATGTAAAATGTTATCATAAATGCAGCATTTTTAATTGTGTGTGGTGAGAACAGAGGGGAGCAGGCCCAAGCCTGTAACGTTCAGCTAGGGGGCCTAATGTCCTTACTCTCTCCGGGCCGGTGCATGCCACACACAGACTCCCACCATTCCCCTGTCTCTCACTTCTCCAGGGGGAAATGCTGGGGTAAAAAGTGGGAGGCCGGTCTTAAAGTTCCTGGGAGTGTGGCAGGTTTACCAGCTTCCCAGAAACATTATGACTGACACCCGACCTGCCACTCTGCTTTCCCTCTTCTGCAGCATTTGAAATCACCAAAAGGGCCAGACTACAAAGAGAAATCCCATCCCTCTGTGCCCCTCATGATGATTTGAATTGTGCCATGCTTTGGGCAGCGGGCCCCATCTCTTCTCTCACCTGAGGACCCAGATTACCTTCAGCCACTCCAGCCCCCAAATGTTATTTCATTCGTTTTGTTTATTTCAGTTCATTTGCCAAACTGAAATAAACATATAAAAGCCTCTAAAAATAATAAAAAATAAAGGGGCATCCCCGGTTCCCTCCAAACTGTTGCTGGAGTCAAAGGATTTTCGCAGCCCTACTTACTCCTTCCATGGGGTCCTGGTTAGTGAAAGAGGCAGAAGGGATTCCCACTTGTCTTCTGCCACTCAGACATCACTTGAAAATGGTGCTAGCAGGCCCTGAGATTTGCACGATAGTGATATATGGCCATATGCTTGTATGATCATATAACAAAATGGCTCTAGCCAGTCCTGAGACCAACACTATTTTGACGTCACAATGGTGCTGGTCTCAGAACTGACCAGCACCATTTTTAAAGAGATGCACAAAAAGGGTAAGTAGGGCTGTGGAGGTCCTGGGCCTAGGCGACATTTTGGAGGGGCTGGGGCCCGGGTTCCAGAACCTTTTTTGGGGAGAGGCCTCAGGGTGCCCCAAGGAAGCATTGGGCAACCCCACAGAAGTCTGAACTAGTAATGGAGTGTTTGTTAGTTTTTTTTTTTAATTTAGCAGCCTTTATTTTCAAAATGAATGCAAAGGAAAAACAAAATTAACAACTTGTAGAAAATCACATAAATATTGTTTGACGAATGAGTGACAATGATAAAGAGTATGAAGACAACTCACTGACTACCTTGTGAATGCTATTTAAAAGGAAGTAATATATCATGAATTACTATTATAGCAATCTAGTTAACATGTTTTGATGTTGTGTTGACTTATAATACGAATGTTGCTTTTGTAAACGTGATCTTCTTTTGGAAGGATAGTATATAAAATGCCTAAATAAATAAATGAATACATCAACAAAAGGAAAAGCTACAAATTAAAACCAATTATAATGAATATTAAGTGGCAAATGTTCTGATTTATCCCGATTAATTTTCTATCCAGATATTAATGAGAAATCTTTAATCACTTGCAAAAAGAAGCAGGTATGGATAGAGATGCATGGATTACATATGTCATCAGAATAAATAGACATCTTATACTGGAAACTTTGCATAATGATCTGAACTGCACCCCATTCATGAATAGTGATGGCTAATAGTAGAAGTGCCAAAATAAACAGCAAGAGAGAAAGGGGGGAGCCCTGTCTAGTGCCTCTTGTTAGTGAAAAACTGGATGAAAAGCAGTCATTTATAAACATTTGAGACTTAGGGTTAGAAATCTTTTTTATTTTATTTATAATATTTAATCACATTACATTTATTTTTTATTTTATTTATTTGTCGAGTTTTATATATCATCGTTCGGTTTCGCCATCACAACGGTTTACATGATTTGACTGATAGAGCTATACAGAGATAATTGTAGTCCAAGAAAAGATACACATACATCAAGTGAAATTTAGAAGAAAACAAAAACATATATATATATATATATGTATATAATACATCATTAAGTCCACATAATTTGGGGGACAAAAGATTTCCAAATTTAAAAAAAGAAATCAAAAGAATATTAAATCAGAAGGACCCACCCTAGCTAGGATCCATAGTTTCAGCCCCAGAATTTGTTCTCTACATAAGAATCAAAGGGGTAGATTTTAAATACTTGCACGATCGCGTACTTTTGTTTGCGCGATCGTGCAAGTACGCGTAGCCGGGTGTATCTTATAAAATCCGGGGTCGGCGCGTGCAAGGGGGTGCACATTTGTGCAACCTGCGCGCGCCGAGCTCAGCACGCGCTGCCTGTTCCCTCCGAGGCCGCTCCGATTTTGGAGCGGCCTCGGAGGGAACTTTCCTTCGCCCTCCAACCACCTTCCCCTCCCTTCCTCTACCTAACCCACCCACCCCCGGCCCTATCTAAACCCCCACCCCTACCTTTGTCGGCAAAGTTACGCCTGCTGAAAGCAGGCGTAACTTTGCGTGCGCCGGCCGGCAGCCCCGCTTCGTCCTCCAGTCCCGGGGGCTGGTCCGGAGGCCTCGACCCCGCCCCCGGGCCAGCGCCATGTCCCCGGGCCCGCCCCCAAAACGCCACGGCACGCCCCCGAAACGCCGAGTCGTATCAGGAACGGCCCCGGACACGCCCCCTCCCACCCCTTTTCGAAACCCCCAGGACTTACGCGCGTCCCGGGGCTTTATGCGCGCCGGCGGACTATGCAAAATAGGTGCACTGGCGCGCGCAGGCCTTTTAAAATCTGCCCCAAACTGTTTATACTGAAGAAATGTTTCCAAATGAATAGGATTCAGAAAAGAATGCCCATAAGATTTACATTTTTTGGCCACAAAAATACTGATCTCTATACTTAAAATATTACTTAAGAATTAGTTCTTTGTCTGACTCTAATAAACAAATTACATTAAGAGTAGCCTTGGCTAGAATAAACAAAAATACCATACTTACAAAAGTATCCTGAAACCCAGACCTGCTGATCACAGGATTTCTCTGTATCCAGAAAGAGTGCTAGATAATTGAGATAATTAAAGGTGATTTTTAAAAGCCACACTCATCAATTAGGGGATATGCAAATATGTTGGCCAGCGCATGCGAGCGGATTTTAAAAGCAGCCCAAATATGGGTGTATCTCCTGAAGCACCCACAAATGCAAACTTCAAAAAGGAGTCAGAGTGTGGGCATGATCTGGGTGAGGCATGAGCGTTCCTGGATTTTAACTTCAAATTAGCTCATAAATACTTACACGCGCTCTGGGATCCCCTGCTGGGTAACTTTACTTCTGCTAAGGATGATGTGTAAATTATAAAATAAATAGATTTGCGGGGTTACATGAATCGGGGCTGACAGGAGAGAAGGGAGGTTATTAAACTAGGGGGGCGAACTGTGAACTAACCGAGAAAACTTGTAATGGTGTCAGCGAACATATCTAGTAAAATCCCCCACTTGCGAAGTAGAAACATCATTTGCATGCACATGTGCTCGCAGTGAGGCTATTTTACAACATGTGCGCATGTTATAAAAGGCTGCATGCCTGCGTGCAGGCCGATGCTCATGTGCGCACACGCGCCTGTTTAAAAGTTGCCATCCCTACTACTGAAATTAAATGACCAAAGAGTCTTACAACATCAGAAGCAAGTCTCTTTTTCATAAAGCCAATTTGTTCTGAATGAATAAGTTTCACAAT
This sequence comes from Rhinatrema bivittatum, assembly GCF_901001135.1. Classification (NCBI taxonomy): domain Eukaryota; kingdom Metazoa; phylum Chordata; class Amphibia; order Gymnophiona; family Rhinatrematidae; genus Rhinatrema; species Rhinatrema bivittatum. The sequence goes on along the minus strand of NC_042620.1, from coordinate 306,794,339 downwards.
AACTGTGGCCTTTCTAATTGCCAGAAACTTTGCGTATACTATATTATGCAAATCTTTACCAAGCTTAACAAAATAGCCTCAGAAATAGTACCTCGTCCAATCCATTCTTCAGAAGACTGGCATATATAAAATTGGTCCTGAACCTAAAAAAAAGCGAGATTATATTATTAAATAGAAAATTGACATTGAAAAACTCTCTCCATTTTCAAAAGGACTCCACCAAAACTGAAATAGATAGTTATGCACGTGATCTAGGAATAACAATTGATAGTGACCTGAACATGAAAAAATATATTAGTTTGAAAATTAGAGATGGGTATTACAAACTTCATACATTAAAATATTTAAAACTTCTCCTCACTCATGAAAACTTTCATACAGTACTCCAGATGCCAATATTTTCTAATTTAGATTATTGTAATGCCCTTTTGTTTGATCTCCTAGCAAGTACAATAAGACCGTTGCAGCTTCTACAGAATGCTACAAATAGGGGCGGATTTTCAGAGCCCTGCTCGCCTAAATCCGCCCAAAACCGGGCGGATTTAGGCGAGCAGGGCCCTGCGCGCCGGTAAGCCTATTTTACATAGGCCTACCGGCGCGCGCAGAGCCCCGGGACTCGCGTAAGTCCCGGGGTTTTCGGAGGGGGCGTGTCAGGGGGGCGTGTCGGGGCGGGCCCGAACCGCGCGGCGTTTTCGGGGCGTCAGGAGCATTCCGGGGGCGGGCCCGGGGGCATGGCTACGGCCCGGAGCGGCCCGGGGGCGTGGCCGCGCCCTCCGGACCCGCCCCCAGGTCGCGTCCCGGCGCGCAGGAGGCCCGCTGACGCGTGGGGATTTAAGCCTCCCTCCGGAAGGCGTAAATCCCCCAACAAAGGTAAGGCGGGGGTTTAGACAGGGCCGGGCGGGTGGGTTAGGTAGGGGAAGGGAGGGGAAGGTGAGGGGAGAGCAAAGGAAAGTTCCCTCCGAGGCCGCTCCGATTTCGGAGCGGCCTCGGAGGGAACGGGGGTAGGCTGCGCAGCTCGGCGCGCGCCGGCTATACAAAATCCATAGCCTTGCGCGCGCCGATCCAGGTTTTTAGCAGATACGCGCGGCTCCGCGCATATCTACTAAAATCCAGCGTACTTTTGTTTGCGCCTGGAGCGCAAACAAAAGTAGGCTATTCGCGCTCCTTTTAAAATCCGCCCCATAGGGTCTTAACCGGGTGTAGAAAGTTTGATCATATTACACCAGTTTTAATTTTTTTTGCATTGGTTGCCAGTAAAATACAGAATTGATTTTAAAGTTCTTTGTTACACAAATTTATTAACAGTGATAAAACAGAATGGCTCAATGTGGCTATACATCTTTACACCCCACAGAGAAATTTAAGATCGGCAAATAAAGGCCTTCTGCTTGTCCCCTCTATATGAGCTGCACATTTAAGGGAACTGAGGGAGAGAGCCATTTCAATAGCAGGCCCTAAACTATGGAACTCTTTACCTATTAATTTAAGGCTGCAAACAGATTTTATGATTTTTTTTTTTTTAAATCTAAAAATATAGCTCTTTAAAAAAGCTTTTGAGGGAACTGATTAATTTGATATCATAGCAAGGAAGTTAAATAATTTTTCTGAAGAATGAGGCATGCATTTTAATTCATTATGTGTTATTCATGATTTATCTCATACTTTTGTTTTTATAATTTTATTATTTTAATTCTTGTAATTTATTTGTTTTTTTCTAAGATATTTATTGTGATTTTAATTCAATTTTATGATTTATTGATTTTATCATTTTATTTCTTGTAAACCATTGTGATTGAATACAGAATGACAGTATCCAAAAGCAATAAATAAATAAATAAATAAATAAATATAAGCCTTGTAATTTAGGGACTAAAAGAAAACTAAATTTCAGATAAAACTCAGCACTATACCTAGGGTCCTTCGTATTCAGTTTAAACCGATTCTTACCCATAAATTCCCAGTCTGATGACACATGGTACATTTATTACATGGATGGTGACCCGGCCTCATAACACATGTTATGTTTACATAAAATGTTTGAAGCAGATTCCATGTTCTCTTTGCATGAGGTGAAAATATTAGAGATCAGTTGATACATTCCAAATACCATGAGATTATATCTTTTTCTTCTGATATGGGGACTATGAGGCTGGGTCACCATCCGTGATAAGGGAAACTTTTGTTTGCATTCCTCAACTGACTGTGCTTCTATTGGAGTTATTTATTATATTTGATGTCCTTGTAATCTTTCATATATAGGTAAACCCAGATGGTGTTTGCATGTACATATGATAGAACATCGTAGTGCCATAAATTGTGAATGCACTGAAGCTCCATTATTAGAACACTGTTTATTGCAAGGACAAGGTTTTTCCAATCTTATGTTTGCAATAATTGAGCAACCTAAACCTTCCCTGCGAGGAGGGGACTTTGATAGAGTTTTGTTGCAGAAGGAGCAAAAGTGGATTTACTATGTTGGGACTGTGGAATCAAAAGGATTAAAAATTGAAAAAGATTGGCCAGTTTTTCATGATTGACATGGTCTCTTTAAATGATTGATATTCTTTCATCATTTGACATTGTTTCCTATATTTGGTTAAGTGGTATTATCTCTTTAAAGAGGAAGGGATTTCCCTTCACTCTGAACGTGTCTGCCATCTTGAACATAACCATCCGAATGATTAAGGGTATGTGTGTGTGTAGGTTTTGTTTCCTTTTTTTGAGTTTTAATTTTATATAAGAAAGATGTTGATTTCATTTTTATTTTTATTTGTAGATGATAATATAAATAAACCCTGAAGAAGGCTTTGTTCACTGAAACATGGACCATTTTGGGTTTCTTTAATATAAAATTGTGACCGGATACTAAGCTAACTGTTCAATGGGCTATTTTTGAAAATTGATAGTCGGTACTGCCATTGAAAATTTTAATAGAGTTAGTTTCTATAATATAAGTTAGATTTTGTGTTCATTAAAATAAAATGAACATAAAGAATTTTATAGTTTATTCAAATTTGAGGTTTGCGGTATATGATTTTAACTGGTAGTATATATTTAACTAATTCTATCTGAGGCCCATTGCGGGCGAGAGACAGTGGATTACATCCGGTACACGAGCTTTTCTGATATTACTTCCCTCATTTACCCCTAGATAAAAAGAAAAGGGGCGGGGCCAATAGTAGGCAGTTGCCACATCATGGCAGTGCGGTTTCACCCACCATGGTGTGGCCGCACTGCCCACTATCACTCCACAGAGCCACGGGAAAAGGTGGTGTTATTTCCCATGGTGCTTCCGGTAATAATGTGAAAAACATTATCACCAGCAGTGCTGCCAGACCATAACTCCACCCAAATCCTGCCCACACTCCTCCCCTTCCCCTAATTTGCACGGCATTGCCGCAACGCAGCCGTTATCATATGCGGAAGGGTCTTATCACGTGCGATAAGGCCCCAACACATGCGATAACGGCCCATCGCAGAATAATTTGACCCTGTTTGTTTTTTATTTTATATATTTTACAGATTTCTTAATTGTTTTTGTATTCTCTCTCTTTCGTGATTTATGGCCCCTAAGTATATCTATTACCACCTGGGGCTTAGGAGCATAAATCTCTAATATCCAGAAGGACTAACAAATCATTATCTGTTACTCAGTGGGCAGACTCTGAATGGTGAATCCTGTATCCCAAGGCATCAAACTGTGTACTGGTACCAATGCTGCAAGAAGAGTACGGCAGCAGCCAAAGGGAAGAAACCAGAACCAGTTATGCGTAATGAATATTTATACCAAACCAGCCACAAGAAAGATTTTTCCTGTTATTATTACAAAGTACTATTACTACACGGAAACATTTTTCACGTCATGCTGTGCTGAAGTCAATAATATGAACATACTCAGTAGCAGGCCTCTACCCCTTTTTATAGATGTGCTTGATATTGGTTGGGACACCTAACTTATATGTGATAGTAAGAGGAAAGCCATTTTAATATGAGAAATAACCTACCGAGCTGCCAAGGCAATTATTATTATTGTGTGATTAGTTAGACATGCATTGCAAACATGGAATAAGTAGTCGTGCTTTTTCAGTCTAAAGCACTTGATTTGTTCTGCCAGATGTTATGAGGCCTTCTGCTTTGTTGTTTTCCAATGCACTGATACTAGCTTCAGGGTGAATGGCTTGTTGCACCCAGGATTATGTTGGCATTGATTTCAGCTGAGCTGAGGTTTGGATTCCTGCTCCATGCATGTCTGTTGAAGAGCAGCTGGTAATTTTCAGTTACACTGCAATGCTGTTTTTCTCGTTATGGTTTAATTGCTGAATTTGTCTACTGTTATCCTTGCCTTCCTACTGTTATACATCATAACAGTTGATATAGTAAGAGTCAGATAGCATTTTCAGTGTTCCTCTCCGAAGGCTGGCACCCAGTTCTTCCAGTGCAATCAAAAGGAGATGACTCATGCTTCTGCTTTATTTCTCATATTGTTTTTGCAGCTACTGATTTAAGGATGAGTTCAAAACTTTTGGCTACAACATGTTTCTTGCAGATGGCATTATAACTCTCCCAAAGTGGTCATACATTTGATTTAGAATATAAATAAGCAACATTTGGTCCTCAAGAACAATAAAAAAGTTTTCCAAATAATCCAGTGGCGTAGCTAGACAATTTGGCGCCCGGGGCAAGAGACTTCTTCGGCGCCCCCTCCCTCCATCAATGATTTGCATCTTGCGTAAAAATTGACGGTAACATTGCAAGTCAATGCAAGAACTTAGCCCCTGCTCTGATTCATAATGTACAGTATTTACTATAACTACTAATATTTCTTTCTACCTAGGTAATTTACATGATGAAAGCACCAAAGTTGCTGCACTGATCTTTCTTGGAAAGCGCGCTATTTAGTCACCACCCTGATGTAGAGCAGAACAAATGTTTCAAAATGACGGTGTAGTTGTAAGAGAAAGTGCACGGTTTTTATTACAAAAATATAAACACCTTCTGAGGTCAACTCTGGCAAGCTATTCAGTGAGCTAGTCGGAGCGGATGAACAAAGCAATAACAGATCGGCAAACCCCAGGAACTGCGACTTCCTGATGTATGAGGGAGCCAGGCCTGGTTCTGCTTATCGCCGAGAAAACAAGAACTACAAATCCCAGCAAGCCACCGGGTACAAGCAGACCTAGCCTTGCTGACCAGGTACCCTCCACAGTATTATAGTATTACTATTACTGGTTTAACATACTCCCAGGATCTGTAGTAATGCACATAAACTAATCCGCACACAGTTACACCTGTATTATGGAATACACTCAAACAGGAGCAACCCTATCTATGAAAAGGCAACACTACAAATATTAAATCAGGTCCTAAAAACCAATACACCTCTTATTAGGAAAACAGAACTAGCCAAGCAGCTATAGATCTCCACACAGAAATAACTGTATAACTATACTAATAAGCAGAATAAATGTTTCAAAACAGCTATGAACAGAATAACATCCAACAATTAAAAACTCATAAAAACTATTAAACATTCTCCAAACACCAATAAAATATTTCAAAAAAGCAGACATCACACAATTAAAATGGCAGTCAATCAAGAAAAATAAACTTAAAAAGCTACCTTTACTTACCCCCTCCAGCAGCTCTTCTACTCCCCTTCCCTGCAGGCCGTGGCACACACCAGAAGCAGCAGAAGCTAAGCTCTATACTTATGGTCCTCTTCCTTAGTGTCACAACAGAAGAACCAATACAAATTTGTGTATAATCCCCAAAAATTCAGACGCTGTGACTGGTGATGAATAATATCTTATATTTTCATGACCTTCATAATAGGCTTCATCGTGTGAGCTTTCGCATGTATAAACTCAGCCTTATATATAATCATCGGTGAGCGAAAGCTCACACGATTTATTTATTTATTTATTTATTTAAAGGCTTTTATATACCGGAGTTCACGATGAAGCCTATTATGAAGGTCATGAAAATATAAGATATTATTCATCACCAGTCACAGCGTCTGAATTTTTGGGGATTATTCACAAATTTGTATTGGTTCTTCTGTTGTGGTATATTTGATCTCCGATACAGTTTGGAACAAAATTGGTTTATATCCTCACTTTGATAACCCTTAAGTTTACCTCTTCCTTAGTGCCCATGTCTCTCACACACACACCATACCAGTCATGCCCCCATGACCAGTTTCTGTCTCTCACACACCAATCATCTCCCAAACAGTCTTTGGCACACACACACCAGTCACCTTCCTGAACAGTTTCTCTCATGCCATACACACACACACAGGCTTCCCACTCCCATGTTCTACTTACATATATGGGCTTCTCACTCTCATAATCACTTTCTCTGTCTCTCTCTCTCACACACACACACACACACACTCACTCACCAGTCTCTCACTCCCATGCTTGTTCTTTCCACATGCACAGGCTTCTCATTCCCATAATCACTTTCTTTCTCTCTTTCTCACTCACACACACACACACACACTTGCCAGTCTCTCACTCCCATGTTCTAGTTCAGATATACAGGCTTCTCCCTCCCATGATGTGTCTCACACACACCCAGGTTTCTCACTCCCATGCTTACTCTTCACGTGCACAGGCTTCTCATTCCCATAATCACTTTCTCTCTGTTACACACACACCAGTCTCCCTCATTTCCATGCTCACTCTCCACGTGCACAGGCTTCTCATTACCTGAATCACATTCTCTCACATTCACACACACCAGTCTTTTTCTCTCACACACACCGTCACCTTACCAAGCAGTCTCTCTCTCTCATGCATGCACACTCACCCAGGTTTCTCACTCCCATGCTTTTTTTCACCCCCACAACACCAGGCTTCTTACGCCCATGCTTTCCCACATACCCAGACTTCTCACTTCCATGCTTTTTCTCTCTCACACACACACACACAAACACACACATCAGTCACCTCCATGACTAATGTCTCACACTCTCACATACACATCAGTCATCTCCCTAAGCAATCACTTTCATTTTCTCTCACATACACACACACATCAGCTCTCTGACCAGTCAATCACACACAGGCTGGCTGGCTGCTTCTCTCTCTTTCTCTCACTCACTTCCTCTCCCCTACCCCGGAGCACAAATGGGAGCTGCAACAGCCCCCGCAGGCTAAGAAAGAAGAATCCCATCGGCCGCGGGAGGCTCATGCTGCTGACTCCTTTCTCGATTACCGGCTGCTTCAATTGCTCGGGGATCGATGCTGCAGCCGCCGCTGCTACTTTATCACGCGGCACGGCTCTTTCTCCTTCCCGCGCACCGCGTATCACTTCCTGTTCTGGGTCCAGTCGCGGGAAGAAGAAAAGGCCAGCCGCAGGTGCCACAGCTTCTTCTAGCACTGCTGCCGTTCCCACTGACCTTGAACGTGCTGACAGCCCGGCGGCAACAGCAGCGGGACAGACCGGGAGCGCGCGACACACCTGCCGGTGCTTGGCGGCGCCATGGACCGGCAAAAAACTCCCACGGCCCGGTCCCGGTCCGCGGACCGGTGGTTGGGGACCCCTGGGCTAGAGCACAGGCGCCCCTAAGTAAATTGAATTACCATTACTATAAATCTCTCATAACAAAACAAAACAAAAAAAAGACGATCTGCCAGTATTCAACAACACTTACATCTGGGCTTAAAATACTAATTTCTTTTTTTATTTAAACAGCTTTTTGGCGCCCCCTTAGACCCGGCGCCCGGGGCGGCGGCCCACCCTGCCCACCCCTCGCTACGCCACTGCATGCCCCTTATGCTAGAAAAAGCACATGCTTATAAAATATAAAGGTCGTTTATCCTTGATTTTGCTGTTGGAAGAGGATGAAGAGCTCTGGAGCGAGCTCCTGGAGCTTGCAGTCTGAATGATAGGAAACTCACTGAGTAACATTATACTCGTGGCCAAAATAACCAGAAGGATCAATAGTTTCTAATCTCCTGTATAGTTCTGAAATTGCAGATAACTGGATAACTGCAAGTTTGATATCTTTTACAAGTCATAATATTGTTCTTCTGAAACCCCAGAAGAGCTAGCTAGTAGTCTGATTTACAGTCCTAGAATTTTCAAACTATTCAAAGATTTTTCCATAGCATGACGATAGATTTCTATTCGAAATTTTCTCTGCTTTTCTGAAAAGTTGGTATGGCAAGAATCTGTCACTTGAGCATTTTATTCTTTTTGATAAATCATCTCAATGTCTTTCTTTATATGCTCAGTTTTCAATGAATCTTATGCCCAGATTAATTTAAATGCTGATAGCTACTGCTGGATTTCAATTAAAATTAGTTTATTTTAATCTGTATTAAAAATCCCCTACTACCAATTCTCTTATTTCCCTTGAGTTTCTTCATGCTTTGCCAGGCTAGTTAAAGCAGGACTGACCAGGGATTTTATCAATTTGATATTTAATTACTATCATATACTTTTACTAAGAAGCTCAAAAAGGATTCCATGCCAGATATACATTTGTTAAAAGCGGAAAGGTTTATCTAGAGAGCTCAAAATGCCAACTTGCCAATTTCTCAGCTTTGTTGCCTTACCTCCTTGCTCTTATTCCTAGGCTTTCCTTTCCTTTCATAAAAATATATTTTATCTCATCCATTTTTTTTGTCTTTTTGGGAATAAAAATGGTTTACACTTTCTTCATCTCTTGTTTTTAACCATCTTTTCCTGCATCCACTTTTCAGTTCCTTATGCAGTAGTCTTTCTTTACACAAATCAGTCTTATAGCTGCATTACGAGAGAACACAATTTGACACAGCTACACCCTGGTTCTCTGAAATCCATAATACTCAGACAAGATGAGCTTTGAAAACCTTTAAACATAAATAGAATTTAGGAATGCAGTATAACTCAAGGTGAAATAGAGAAGTATTTTTTGTTGTTCATTTTAACTATTAATTGAGTTAATGGACATTGTTTTTTGACAATAATGCTGAATTATGATCACTATAGTCTTTATGTATATTATTTTGAAAAAAAAAAAAAGACAAAAAAGGGAAAACTTTGGTGTTGATTTTGTGTCCTGAAATGTATGGTTGTCTGAATTTATTTTTAATCATGTTTCAAGTCACTGCTAGAATATTTATGCTAGGTTAGTTTGGCCATGCACACAGCATGCCAGTTGCTAAGTGTCATGCTGATTAGGTTTATGAGGTTCTTAATTACATCCACATTTATATGTACTACTACTTTATTTTCTGCCTGGTGCCAATGATCTTTTTAAGAAAACCACACATTTATTGTATAATGACTTTAACTTACTTGTTCAGTTTAACTGTGCGTTGTCAGAATCTGATTCTTTGGACATCTTTACATTTCCCTCTCTGAGTCTCGTCTGTAAAACAGGGAATCAACATTTGGTCCTGGGTTCCACAAACAGAGGCAGCTGAACAATCAAAATCAAAACAAGAGACAAATGTTCGTGTATGGAGTAATATCCAGCAGCACAGCCCACGTAGCTGCAAAGTCCATGGGTACCTTTACACATGCACTTTCCACGGGCTTTCTGAGGGAAAGTACAATCCTATTTTCTCTTTGAAAATTGCCTTGGGAAAAAGTACCTGCACAGATTTACCTTATCTATTTTATGCCTGAGTGTTGATGTCTGCTCATTCCTTTATCCTGAGAAAGGATGGGCAATGTTCAGTCAGTTTACCTGGGTAAATGGCTTCTGAAAATTTCCGAGGTAATGAGTTTATCTGATGCACAATTTGATTAACTTCCTGATAGAGGGTTAGAGTCCTGATTACATAAGGCAAAATATCTATGCGTATGGTCAGCCTGAAAAGCAGTCTATATTGCTAGGCCATAAGCCTCATGGTCAGTTTACACTCGTTGAGAGCCATATTCAGCCATTATGCAGTTCGGCTACATAGCCCATAAATTCAGTGGCATGGCCATGCCTCTGAATGTTTTCAACTATCTTAAAGTTAGCTGAATAAGTATATCCCGCTGAATAAGTATATCCCGCTAATTTTAGGATGGCCCTAAGGGTCGACCAGACTTAGCTGGATATGTTATCTGAATATCTGAGTTAGCTGGATAACTTACTTATTGGGGTAAATGGCCATTTAGCAGGGTCAGATATTCAGCCACCACCACTTAGCTGGATAAGTCTAAACTTCTCTGGCTAAGTTGCACTGAATATCAACTTCCACATATACACTTACTGCCAAATAGGCCTTTTCTAATGAACAATTGCTTTGTTCTCACAAAAGCAAGCAATTGCTTTCAGCTGCCATCAAGAGCATCGTTAACATCAGGCACACACAAAACCCATGGCCAGAGTCAAAGGATCAGTGCAGTGAGTCTCAGTGGCTGCACTGTTTTTTATATTCAATCACAAATTACCCTACTAGCAGGCTGCCACTGCAGGCAGCACCTCACCATTAATCACTGCTGTGCTGTGCTGCACAGCTCTACAACACTCTGGGATCAGAGGTGGTTAGAGAAAGTCAAAGCCACCCAGGCTCCATTAGGTTCCCACTCCCACACAGCCAAAAAAAGGTAGTTATTGTGTTGGCTGGGCTTATAGCTGAACCTAAGGGGAAGCTGCTGTATTGGATAAGCCATGCAGCTGAAGAGAGAAGATAGCTACATCCTAAAGAACCTGCATGCTGAAGAAAAGATGCTACTGTCTCCAGCCAACATTGGAAAAACAGGAAGCTTCCACATCAGCTGGGCTACGTGGCCAAAGAGAAGAGGCTGCTGCTGCTGCCTGCACCCTGCACATTCTGGAGAGAGAGAGCGAGGGAGAGAGTGAGAACAATAGTATGTGAGAGCGTATATATATATATATATATATATATATATATATATATGTGTGTGTGTGTTTGTGTTTGTGTGAGCAACAGTATGTGTGAGAGCATATGAATGTGTGTGAGCAATAGTTTGTGTGTGTGTGTGTAATAGCATATGTCAAGAGTATGTGTTTTATGTGTATGGACAATGCTATATGTGAGAGCATGTGTGTGTGTGTGTAAGCAATAGTATGTGCAAGAGCATGTGTGTGTGTGTGTGTGAACAATAATATGTGAGAGAATATGTTTGTGTGTGTGTGTGTATGTGAGCAATAATATGTGTGTGAGCAATAGCTGGTGTGAGAAGATGTGTGTGTGTATGAACAGTATATGTGAGAGCATGTATGTATTTTTGAGCAACAGTATGTGTATTTGAGCAATACATACACATACTGTGAGTGCCTATGTTTGTGTGTGTGAGAGCAATAGTATGTATGAGAGCATGTGTGTATAAGTGAGCTTGTGTGAGAGACACTGCATTGGCCCAAGGAGAAGACTCTCTACTACCTGCACGTTCCAAAGACAAAACGAGAGAGAGAGAAGAGACCTTATGAGGACATATGGAGAGAGAGATGGATTATATGAGAGAGCTTGTGCATGAGCATGTCTGTGTGTGTGTGTGAGAGCGAGATCACTTTTGTGTGAGAGATGCTGCATGGACCCAAAGAGTGAACTGCTGCTGTCTGCTGCCTATAAGGGGAGAGAGAGAACGAGCATGTGTGTGTGCATGAGTGTGTGAGGGAGAGAAAGAGCACATGAGAGAGCTTTTGTGTTTCTGTGTATGTGTGTGCATTTATGAGAAAGAGAAGGAGCTTGTGTGAGAGAATTTCTGTTTGTGAAAGGGAGAGCATATGTGTGTGAGAGATGTAAATAGGTCTATTGGAGTCTGTTGCTGTCTCTATGTTCCGGGTAAACAGAGAAAGAGAGTGAGAAAGCTTGTGTGAGAGCATGTCTGTGAAAGAGAAAACATCTGTATGTATGTGTGTGTGTGTGTGTGTGTGTGTGTGATTGTGTGAGAGAGAGTGTGTGAGAGCGTATATGAGAGAGAGCATGTGAGAAAATATGGAAGAGAGTGAGAGCTTATGTTTATGTGTGTGAGAGAGCACATATGGGAGGGGGAGAGAGAGAGAGAATGTGTGAGCATGTGTAAGTAACAAGTGTGTGTGTCTGTGTGTTTGTTGGAGAGTTTGTGTGTGAGTGAGGAGAACATTTTTGCTCCCCCCATTAATCTGTGACAATCTCAGGGTGAATGGAAATCAAAAGTTCCTGATATGAAGAGCAAGGGATTTTTAAAATCCTTATTTGTTTTAATTATTGCATGTTATTTGATGTGTTTGCTGTTTTGAAATATTTATTAGTGTACAGGAAATTTTAAAAAAATTGTATGCGTTTTTAATTATTAGATATTCTTTTCATCAGTTGTTTTGAAATATATATATATTATTTTTATGAGTATGGTTTTCTTACCATAATTTTTTGTATTTCTTGATTTAACTGTTTGTTATTTTAGGGGAATGGTGATGGTTCTGTTTTTCCATTGTTCCACTGCATACAGAATTGCCCTGTGTGATTTCCAGTTCAGTTTTTGTCTGTACATTCCTGTTTAAACATTGTAGTCTTTTTCTTCTCTGTTTGGTGAGAATTTGTCTGTTTTCTGCATGTGTGCTTACTTGTAGTTCCCATGTAGGAATCTATAGCAGCTCAGCTTGTTCTATTTTCCTATTATGTAGTGTATTAGTGTTTTAGGACCTGGTGTAATATTTGCAGTGTTGCCTTTCCATATGTAGAGTTGTGTGAGTGCTAGCAGTTAGTCCTGTTTTGGTATGGGAAGTTTACTGTATTGTAATTCAGTTTTTCTCAGAGAATGTGCTGCCAAATTGTTTTCAGCATCATAGACTGCACAATTTTTTAATTTCTATGATTCTGTATCCCAAAGGCTGTATGTAAGTGGCTGTGTATTATGCTATGTTGTGTCTGAGTTTCTCAGCCAGCTGTTGGGAGTGCTTTAAGAAGAAATCAGTGAAGATTGTGGATGATTGATACACTCATAATATTTCCATAACATTGGGAAAAATGAGCAATGCACCCATAATACACATAACACACACGCAATTAATGGAATCCAAGCATCTATGCAGATTATGCTGTCATTCTAGTGTTGTTTCTAGTTGATTAATGATTGGATCACTCATCATTGATCGCCCAGTTGATTCTATTGATCTATTAGTAGATTGTTGATTGTGACTGTTCTGGGAATGCTGGAACAGAGGAACAAGAATGAGGAGGTTGATTCAAGGCCAGTGGTGGCAATTTTACGCAAATAAGGAGAGGATCAGATAGTCAGAATTTCTTCCTGCCCCAGTCCATAAAAGTCCAGTTCTGGCATGCACAAAAGTGAGCAACCCTGGAAGGAAGGGGAGAAGGAGGAGGAGGAAAGGACTTTGTGCCCACGTACCGGTTCTTTCAAGTACTTAGCAATGCCCCTGGCTATTGTTGCTTGGCGTCATTTCTTTATACTTTGTTGTACGATTATCAGAAATGTCCTATGAATCATTACTCAGACCTGGTCCTACTTATGCTAGGGGAAGGGAGGGGAAGGTGGGGGGACCGAAAGAAGAGTTCCCTCCAAGGCCACTCTGATTTCGGAGCGACCATGGAGGGAACAGGGAAAGCCATCGGGGCTCCCCTCAGGCTCGGCGCACGCAAGGTGCACAAGTGTGCACCCCCTTGCACGCGCTGACCCTGGATTTTATAACATGCGCACGGCAGCGTGCGCATGTTATAAAATCGGGTGTATATTTGTGTGCACTGGGTAGCGCGCACAAATGTACCCCGCATGCGTAAGATTTAAAATCTGGCCCATTGTGCATATTTGTATATACTGAAATTAGAATTCTGAGTTGTAGATTAAAAATCAAATAAACTCACTGGTTCTCCATTGATAGGATCCCAAACAGAGGGAAAACAGAGAAGAATAAGTGGTGAATCTGAGGGAGATGAGGAAAAATTAGGAAAGCAGAAGGTCAAGTGGAAGAAAGTATTGTCAAAGAGGTAAAACGAGGTAACAAAACATTTTTCAGGTACATCAAAGAAAGCAGAAAGGTCCGAAGTGGTACAGTAAAATCAAAAGGTGACAAGGAACAATTTGTGGAGAAAGAAGACGAAATTGCAGAAATATTAAACAAATACTTCAGTTTGGTGTTCATCGGAGAAAAACCGTTACTGGTTGACAAGATCATGGGGATGGCACTGGGTAGATGGAACCCCATTTACAGACGAGAATGTATGAGGAGACCTAGGAAAACTGAAAGTAGACAAGGCCATGGGGCCGGATGAGATACATTCCAAGATACTAACAGGTAAATTTTAAAACACTGGTTAGCACCAATACCAGGAGATAAACATGTAACCAGGCCGCATGCACACTGCACGCATTTAAAGCATCACAGCCACGCGTTTGAAAAAAAGGGTGGGCCAGGAGAGATGTCGGCAGGGCATAGGCAGGGCATGAGCACACCAGGACAGCACCAATAGGCCATTAGTCGCTGTCCCACTGAAGTGTGCACCGGCAGCCAGCCTGCCAGAACAACTTACCTCTGCTCCGTAGAACAGGTAATTTGAAAAACAAACAAAAAAAGGGTAGTTAGGGAGGTTTTAGGGGTCAGAGAGGATAGAGGAAAAAGCAGGCAGGTTAGCCCAGAGAGGAAATTAGGGGAAATGCTCTACTGCATCGTATACGTGTTTCTAAGAAAATTCCCCCTCTTGCGCACATGAGCCGGCACTTGTGCGCACATGCACATGCCGATTTAAAATCGGGTACGCATGTGTATGTGGGTAGCTGATTTTATAGCATGCGCGCATCAATGCACGCATGTTATAAAATTAGCGCATCCATGTGTGTGCACCGGGAACTATGCACCCATGGACACTCACATGGTTCTTTTAAAATTTACCTTTACGGGAGCTCAGAGATTTGCTGGCAGATTTTCTGAAAGACCTATTCAGTAGATTCCTGTCAAATAGCGTGGCTCCACAAGATTGGAGAAGAGTGTTTATGGTACCACTTCTCGAAAATGATAACAGAGAGGAGAATGGAAACTATAGGCCAGTTAGCCTCACTTCAGTGGTGGGAAAATTAATAGAGAATCTGCTGAAGGAAAGGATATTGAACTATCTATAATTTGGTAGGTTGCTAGATCTGAGGCAACATAGATTCACTAGGGGAAAGTCCTGTCAGACAAATCAGATTTATTTTTTTGATCAGGTAACTAGAGAACGTGATAAAAAAAGAGTGCTTGATGTGATTTACTTGGATTTCAGCAAAGCTTTTGATATGGTTCCACATAAGAGGCTCAAAAAACAATAGAGAAGCTTGGGAGTAGGTACTAAGGTGGTGGAGTAGATTACAAACTATTTGACATGAAACAGCATGTGATGGTAAATGGAACCTTCTCTGAAGAGAGAACAGTGTTAAGTGGAGTGCTGTAAGGATTGGTTAAGGACTAGTTATGTTTAATATCTTTGTAAGTGATATTGTGGAGGGGATAGAAGGTAAAGTTTGCTTTTTTTGCAGATGATATTGTTCTTCAACAGAGCGGAAAAACCTGTAGGAGTAGAGAGAATGAAAAGTGATTTAAGAAAGCTTATAGAGTGGTTAAAAAGTTGGAAACTGGTATTCAAAGCCAAGAAGTGCAGAGTCATGCAATTGGGTGCAGTAATCCAAAAGAGCTTTATTCGATGCAGGGCAAAAGACTAATGAATACAGACCAGGAAAGGGACCTTGGAGAAATAGTATCTGGCGATTTGAAGGCAGTGAAGCAATGTGACAAGGCAATAGATAATGCGAGAAGGATGCTAGGCTGCATAGCAAAAGGGAAAACAGGTAATTAAAAGGAGGTGAAAATGCCCTTCTACAAGTCCTTGTTGAGCCTCACTGTTGAGAGTGGCCTCGAAAGGCCTTGCATTCTGTTGAGATTCTGGTGGTTTCATGTGCCCATGGGCCTCAGCCCGACCCAGACCTTCCGGACCGAGCCAAGGGTTGACGGTGGCTCCACGTGGCTGAACACTCGTGCCCTCGGCCAGGCCGGCAAGCTCCCATGGCCAACATCCAAGGATGATGGAAGGTGAATGGTCCTCCGACCATTCCGGGCCCTTTCGGACCTGCTGCGAGCAGCATGGAGCAGCAGGCCTGGCCTGAGGTTGAGGGAAGACGGACCTTGACACAAAGACATGAAGATTGATGCGACGGCATCCCAAGGCACGAAGACTCAGGGTTGATGCAACGGCATCACATGGCACGAAGACACATGGCTGATGCAACGACAACCATGGCGAAGACTTAGTTTGATGCGACGGCATCCATGGCAAGACACATGGCTGATGCAACGGCATCCATGGCACGAAGACTCAGGGTTGATGCGACGGCATCACATGGCAGGAAGACTCTTGACATCCACATAGGCAACGCAAGGCATGGACATTGGCACTGTCTCTCAGGGCACCCTACTCAGGCCACCCGCGGGACTGAGTCGCAGACCATCCTGTCCGTTACGCGTCCTACACAGCCCCAAAAGGCTGGTCACGGACCACGATGGGAGTGGGACAGCACAGGAACACACATCCAGGACATGACGGCTCAGGAGCACAGGACAACCATCCACCGGCAGGCTAGTCCACTCAGGAGTACTGCATCTGAGGGACCCGAAGGCTCGAGCCTTCTGAGGGTACCAGAAGGCTCGAGAGCGAAGACGAGGCGTGGCGTAGGAAAGAACATCAAGGAAGGCAGGAACACTAGGATGTAGAAGATCACGAAGACACCTGGACATGGACCTCAGGCACAAAGACTTGACATGGCATGACAAGAAGACATCACGGTGAGGAGCTCCACAAAACTGGAAGACCTTACAAGGGCTCTGGCAGGTAGGAGCCTCCAGAGCGAAGACTCCATAAGAACATAAGAACATAAGAAATAGCCATGCTGGGTCAGACCAAGGGTCCATCAAGCCCAGCATCCTGTTTCCAACAGAGGCCAAAACCAGGCCACAAGAACCTGGCAATTACCCAAACACTAAGAAGATCCCATGCTACTGATGCAATTAATAGCAGTGGCTATTCCCTAAGTAAAATTGATTAATAGCCATTAATGGACTTCTCCTCCAAGAACTTATCCAAACCTTTTTTGAACCCAGCTACACTAACTGCACTAACCACATCCTACCTTACCTTGTCTTCGGCGCTTCCCGGCTTCGTTCCGGGCGGTCTCCGGCTGCGGGGGGGAGATGCAAGGCCAGGAACAACAGACGGAGCAGCCCTTTATAGGGCTGAGCAGGAAACAGTCATCAAGGGGGGGCCCAGACACTTCCTGTGTCTGACCCTTTAAATATTGAAGAAAAACGCGGCCGTGCGCCTAGGAGGAGAGCAGGAGCAGTGCAGGACCACGGACAGTGGCCTGCACCGACGTACAACGTCAGAAGAGGCAGGGCTGGCCTGGGATGCAGGCCTGACGTCGGCAGCAGCTCCAGCCGCTGCAGGGAGCCTCGGGGGCGGCTCCAGCTGCTACCCCAGCCAGGGGCTGCGGCCTTAGCGCCGCGAAGAGGAAGTCAGCATCGGGTGCGGTCCCAGCCCCGAAGAAGGCCGCGGCTCCGGCCGTGGAGGACAAGATGGTGCAGGGCGGCCTCCGGGCCACGTGGGCAAGCCAACGGCGGTGTCCTGCCACGTCGGCGAAGAAGGCATGGTGAGGTAAGTGAGCCTGCTCGCTGGGGAAACCTGCGGGGAGCGCGATTCATGACACTCACCTGGAGAATTGTGTTTAGTTCTGGAGACTGTATCTCAAAAAAGATAGCAAAAGGATGGAAGCCATCCATAGAAAAGCGACCAAAATGGTGTGGAGGTCTGTATATATGTATATCCTGTAGGAGAGGAGATACAGGAAAGATATGATACATAACTATGGATACTTCAAAGGTATAAATGATGCATGAACTTCAAAACCTTTCAGTTGGAAAGGAAACTGTAGAACTAGGGGTCACAAAATAAAACTTCAGGGAGATTGATTCAGAATCAACATTAGGAAATATTTCTTCACAGAGAGGATGGGGTTTTCTGGAGGAGTGCCCTTCTGGCAACCACCATGGTGAGGATGAAAACAGTAAATGAATTCAAATGGACATGGGACAAACATTTCAGATCCATACAGGCTAGATGCTGGAAATGAAGAAAGGAGTACATGGGGGTGACATGCATGGAGCAGCAGTTAGTCCCAGTTACTATCATGAGCAACTTGCTGGACAAACCGGATGGCTCATTTGGTCTTTATCTGCCATCATTCCTATGTTACTAAGGCGCTATGGTAGATTCTCTTGTCCCACTGTAATAATGTGAGCTCCATGGCAGTCTCTGGAGTGAGCAGCCTGTGAAATACTAGAGCAAAGACATTGATTTTCTTCATCAGGATGCAGTGTTTAAACCCATCCCACCAATATAGCCTCTGGCCATTCTATTGTGCAGTAGAAAAGGAGTCTATTTCCTATTACTTCTTTTTTTTTTCAATTTTCCAAAATACATCAAAAAAACAATCTTGTGTAGATAGCAGTTTCAACAATCCAACATTTTACAACTTAACACATAACATCTTTTCCCTAAACCATCTGCTTTAAAGTCCTCATCGACAGGGAGAGATCCATTACTCTACCTCAGGAATACAACATTTACAATTAACGAAATGAAAGGGTCCTATACAGGAGATTTCTGCTATTACGGATCCAGCTGTAGACTAATAGTACTTAGCCTTCCAAAACAGGAGAGGAAGTTATTATATCTAATGAATACATTTTTAGGAAATTCTCCAACTGTTCATGTTGAAAAAATATATACAAAACATTTTTATATTTTATGTAACATTTGCACGGATATTTAAGAATATACATGGCTCCCATTTTTTGAGGTCTCAGTCTCAGAAATAATTTTCTTCTTAGCTGGGTGCTTCTCGCCAGATCTGGAAATATTCCAACATTTAAACCAAGGAATGACTCAGTCTTGTTACAAAAGTATAATCTTAAAATCCAATCTCAATCTCATTCAAGCAAAAACGTAACAATAAGAGTAGCTGGCTTCACTTGTTCTCTCTGGATTGTTTTTAACAACTTTGTTACATCCAAAACTGGAGTTTCGGTTGTATTTGATATTAGGGATGTGAATCGTTTTTTGACGATTTAAAATATTGTCCGATATATTTTAAATCGTCAAAAATCGTTAGAGGCGATATTTAACAGGAATTCCCCCGATTTATCGTCAAAAATCGTAAATCGGGGGAAGGGGGGGGAAGGGGGAGGGCGGGAAAACCGGCACACTAAAACAACCCTAAAACCCACTCCGACCCTTTAAAATAAATCCCCCACCCTCTCGAACCCCCCCTCAAATGCCTTAAATTACCTGGGGTCCAGTGGGGGGGTCCTGGTGTGATCTTTTACTCTCGGGCCTCCGGTGCGATGTAGAAATGGCGCCGGCGCTACCTTTGCCCTGGGAAAAGGTAGCGCCGGTGCCATTTTGTTTTTTGTCCCCCGACGTCAGGAGCATAGGAGATCGCTCCTGGACCCCCGCTGGACCCCCATGGACTTTTGGCCAGCTTGGGGGGGCCTCCTGACCCCTCCAAGCTGGCCAAAAGTCCCTGGGGGTCCAGCGGGGGTCCGGGAGCGATCTCCTTCGCTCCTGACGTCATTTTGCCGTACAAAATGGCGCCGGCCATTCGCTGTATGGCCGGCGCCATTTTGTACGGCAAAACGATTCGAGTGCAGGAGGTCGCTCCCGGAACCCTGCTGGACTTTTGGCAAGTCTTGTGGGGGTCAGGAGGCCCCCCCAAGCTGGCCAAAAGTCCCTGGGGGTCCAGCGGGGGTCCAGGAGCGATCTCCTACGCTCCTGACATCGGGGGACAAAAAACAAAATGGCGCCGGTGCTATCTTTGCCCTGTCATATGACAGGGCAAAGGTAGCGCCGGCGCCATTTCTACAACGCACCGGAGGCTCGAGAGTAAAAGATCACACCGGGACCCCCCCTCTGGACCCCAGGTAATTTAAGGCATTTTGGGGGGGTTCGGGAGGGTGGGGGATTTATTTTAAAGGGTCGGGGTGTGTTTTAGGGATGTTTTAGTGTGCCGGTTTTCCCGCCCTCCCCCGATTTACGATTTTCACGATATTTAAAAAAACAAAACCGTCACGATCCGATTCCCTCCCCCCCCCAGCCGAAATTGATCGTTAAGACGATCGATCACACGATTCACATCTCTATTTGATATCACTGGAGTTAGAAGTTGAAAATCTTTTTCTCCTTCCTTTTCAACTTTTTTAAGAGTTGGTATATAATACAACTTAGTAGTAGGAGGAATCAATTCCTCTGAGATCTTTAATATTTGTACCAAATATTGCCTCCACATTTCTCGTGGGGTCACCATAGGGTCTCTGGGAAAATTTATTAAGCGTAAGTTTCTCCCTTTTATTTGATTTTCCATGTTTTCTAAACGGTTCATTATTATGGAGTTTTCTTTTATGTACGATACAGCCTCCAACAGAAAGGAAAGTACTTTTAACTTTACCTAAAAAGAAAAAATTAACAAAACCAGATACTTTCTCTTTAGAGAAGATATGGGAAGCAATACAAATAGTAAATGATAATCTTTTTAATCAGATAAATCCTCTGGCTTCAGTGCTAAATACAACCATGGTGAGAATGGGAAAATTAGAGGAAGGTATGAATAAGTAAATGGAAAAGTATGAAAAGGTTGCGAATAAAGTGAAAGAAATGAGAAATCTTCCTATTACTTCTTTTTGAGACAACTGCAGTTGTTCCAACCAATGGGGGCTGATGCAAAAAAAAAGCACAGAAAACGGGCGCTAAAAATCAGCGCCTGCTTTCTTAATGTGCGCATGGCAACCGCAAGGGGGGCGCCATGCTATATTAAAATTAGGGGGTCACATTAGCAAGGAGGCATTAGGGTCGCGCAAGCAGTCCGCCAGTTATGAAAACCGACGCGGAGCATATTGGTGTCGGTATTCTTAATGCGGCCGGCTGAGGGTTTGGTTTTTTTTTAACTTTTAAAAAGAAGTACAGAAAAGCAGTTTTTTTCTGCTTTTCTGTACTTCTTTTCAATGCGCTCAGCTATTAACGCCTGCTCCAGGCAGGCGATAATAGCTGAGTGATAAATGTGCGATTGAGGCGCACATTTATTTTTTTGCATTTGGGGTGAATGAGTAATAGACTCATTCACATGCATTTGCACGTGATGAGCGCTATCGTTATTCACTCCGCTTTGGATGCGTGTTAAGTAGGCGCTAATTCCCCTATTGCATTAGGGGGTGGATTAGCGCCTATTTAACCCACGTCCAACTGGGGTTATACAGTGTGCTCGGCTGAGCGCACTGTATTGCATCGGCCCCAATATTTGACAAAAGGAGCTTTGTGACAATCATTTATGCAACTGTAACTCCCGGCACTGAGATGCCCACCCTCAATTCCAAGGGCTTAAGATATTCACACTTCCCATAGTATTGAACCTGCATCGTGGCTAAGTATTTCTGATTATTCTTGAAGTTGTGTAGAAAGCTTCTGTGCCTATTTATAGTGTGTTTCATTTCTTTATAGTAAGAAATTATTCCAGTAAGTTCATTTGCTGTTTGCTTGCACAGGGCTTACTGCTTTGTATTTGTGCAGAAAGCCTCTGTGCCTAATTCCTGACTGTTTTAATTTTCTTTATAGTAAGATAATAATTTTCTAGTAAGTTAAATTGCTGTTTGTTGCACAAAGTTAGAAACCCCCCCCCCCAACAAATACTCTCTCCAGCTTGTAAACTGTTATAATCTCTCTGATTTGGGGTTAGCTGGCAGAAATAATCTATTCAAACTAAAATATTGGGGCATAAAGACTGTTTTTTAAAACAATTGACCAGAAAGCTAAGATAACCGTCCAGAAGTGACGTAATCTAAGTGAATTGGGTGTGTCTCAGGCCTTGAGGAAGGTAATCAGAGTAGGAGAAGCCATTGTCCTGTGCACACGCTGGAGTGTTTTCCCTTGGAGGACGTGTATATTCATTGTGCAACCTGCATTGTGGCTTAAGTATTTCTGCTTATTGCTTTGAACCTGCATCGTGGCTAAGTATTTCTGATTATTCTTGAAGTTGTGTAGAAAGCTTCTGTGCCTATTTATAGTGTGTTTCATTTCTTTATAGTAAGAAATTATTCCAGTAAGTTCATTTGCTGTTTGCTTGCACAGGGCTTACTGCTTTGTATTTGTGCAGAAAGCCTCTGTGCCTAATTCCTGACTGTTTTAATTTTCTTTATAGTAAGATAATAATTTTCTAGTAAGTTAAATTGCTGTTTGTTGCACAAAGTTAGAAACCCCCCCCCCAACAAATACTCTCTCCAGCTTGTAAACTGTTATAATCTCTCTGATTTGGGGTTAGCTGGCAGAAATAATCTATTCAAACTAAAATATTGGGGCATAAAGACTGTTTTTTAAAACAATTGACCAAAAAGCTAAGATAACCGTCCAGAAGTGACGTAATCTAAGTGAATTGGGTGTGTCTCAGGCCTTGAGGAAGGTAATCAGAGTAGGAGAAGCCATTGTCCTGTGCACACGCTGGAGTGATTTCCCTTGGAGGACGTGTATATTCATTGTGCAACCTGCATTGTGGCTTAAGTATTTCTGCTTATTGCTTTGAACCTGCATCGTGGCTAAGTATTTCTGATTATTCTTGAAGTTGTGTAGAAAGCTTCTGTGCCTATTTATAGTGTGTTTCATTTCTTTATAGTAAGAAATTATTCCAGTAAGTTCATTTGCTGTTTGCTTGCACAGGGCTTACTGCTTTGTATTTGTGCAGAAAGCCTCTGTGCCTAATTCCTGACTGTTTTAATTTTCTTTATAGTAAGATAATAATTTTCTAGTAAGTTAAATTGCTGTTTGTTGCACAAAGTTAGAAACCCCCCCCCCCCAACAAAAACTCTCTCCAGCTTGTAAACTGTTATAATCTCTCTGATTTGGGGTTAGCTGGCAGAAATAATCTATTCAAACTAAAATATTGGGGCATAAAGACTGTTTTTTAAAACAATTGACCAGAAAGCTAAGATAACCGTCCAGAAGTGACGTAATCTAAGTGAATTGGGTGTGTCTCAGGCCTTGAGGAAGGTAATCAGAGTAGGAGAAGCCATTGTCCTGTGCACACGCTGGAGTGTTTTCCCTTGGAGGACGTGTATATTCATTGTGCAACCTGCATTGTGGCTTAAGTATTTCTGCTTATTGCTTTGAACCTGCATCGTGGCTAAGTATTTCTGATTATTCTTGAAGTTGTGTAGAAAGCTTCTGTGCCTATTTATAGTGTGTTTCATTTCTTTATAGTAAGAAATTATTCCAGTAAGTTCATTTGCTGTTTGCTTGCACAGGGCTTACTGCTTTGTATTTGTGCAAAAAGCCTCTGTGCCTAATTCCTGACTGTTTTAATTTTCTTTATAGTAAGATAATAATTTTCTAGTAAGTTAAATTGCTGTTTGTTGCACAAAGTTAGAAACCCCCCCCCCCCCAACAAAAACTCTCTCCAGCTTGTAAACTGTTATAATCTCTCTGATTTGGGGTTAGCTGGCAGAAATAATCTATTCAAACTAAAATATTGGGGCATAAAGACTGTTTTTTAAAACAATTGACCAGAAAGCTAAGATAACCGTCCAGAAGTGACGTAATCTAAGTGAATTGGGTGTGTCTCAGGCCTTGAGGAAGGTAATCAGAGTAGGAGAAGCCATTGTCCTGTGCACACGCTGGAGTGTTTTCCCTTGGAGGACGTGTATATTCATTGTGCAACCTGCATTGTGGCTTAAGTATTTCTGCTTATTGCTTTGAACCTGCATCGTGGCTAAGTATTTCTGATTATTCTTGAAGTTGTGTAGAAAGCTTCTGTGCCTATTTATAGTGTGTTTCATTTCTTTATAGTAAGAAATTATTCCAGTAAGTTCATTTGCTGTTTGCTTGCACAGGGCTTACTGCTTTGTATTTGTGCAAAAAGCCTCTGTGCCTAATTCCTGACTGTTTTAATTTTCTTTATAGTAAGATAATAATTTTCTAGTAAGTTAAATTGCTGTTTGTTGCACAAAGTTAGAAACCTCCCCCCCCCAACAAAAACTCTCTCCAGCTTGTAAACTATTATAATCTCTCTGATTTGGGGTTAGCTGGCAGAAATAATCTATTCAAACTAAAATATTGGGGCATAAAGACTGTTTTTTAAAACAATTGACCAGAAAGCTAAGATAACCGTCCAGAAGTGACGTAATCTAAGTGAATTAGGTGTGTCTCAGGCCTTGAGGAAGGTAATCAGAGTAGGAGAAGCCATTGTCCTGTGCACACGCTGGAGTGTTTTCCCTTGGAGGACGTGTATATTCATTGTGCAACCTGCATTGTGGCTTAAGTATTTCTGCTTATTGCTTTGAACCTGCATCGTGGCTAAGTATTTCTGATTATTCTTGAAGTTGTGTAGAAAGCTTCTGTGCCTATTTATAGTGTGTTTCATTTCTTTATAGTAAGAAATTATTCCAGTAAGTTCATTTGCTGTTTGCTTGCACAGGGCTTACTGCTTTGTATTTGTGCAGAAAGCCTCTGTGCCTAATTCCTGACTGTTTTAATTTTCTTTATAGTAAGATAATAATTTTCTAGTAAGTTAAATTGCTGTTTGTTGCACAAAGTTAGAAACCCCCCCCCCCCAACAAAAACTCTCTCCAGCTTGTAAACTGTTATAATCTCTCTGATTTGGGGTTAGCTGGCAGAAATAATCTATTCAAACTAAAATATTGGGGCATAAAGACTGTTTTTTAAAACAATTGACCAGAAAGCTAAGATAACCGTCCAGAAGTGACGTAATCTAAGTGAATTGGGTGTGTCTCAGGCCTTGAGGAAGGTAATCAGAGTAGGAGAAGCCATTGTCCTGTGCACACGCTGGAGTGTTTTCCCTTGGAGGACGTGTATATTCATTGTGCAACCTGCATTGTGGCTTAAGTATTTCTGCTTATTGCTTTGAACCTGCATCGTGGCTAAGTATTTCTGATTATTCTTGAAGTTGTGTAGAAAGCTTCTGTGCCTATTTATAGTGTGTTTCATTTCTTTATAGTAAGAAATTATTCCAGTAAGTTCATTTGCTGTTTGCTTGCACAGGGCTTACTGCTTTGTATTTGTGCAGAAAGCCTCTGTGCCTAATTCCTGACTGTTTTAATTTTCTTTATAGTAAGATAATAATTTTCTAGTAAGTTAAATTGCTGTTTGTTGCACAAAGTTAGAAACCCCCCCCCCCCCCAACAAAAACTCTCTCCAGCTTGTAAACTGTTATAATCTCTCTGATTTGGGGTTAGCTGGCAGAAATAATCTATTCAAACTAAAATATTGGGGCATAAAGACTGTTTTTTAAAACAATTGACCAAAAAGCTAAGATAACCGTCCAGAAGTGCCCTGCTTTACCCAGCTTGTCCCAGGCTTAACTGTTTAACTCCCACCCACCCTACCCCTCTACCCACCCACCCCTGGGGCTTGTTTTCTAATAAAGACTGCCTAACTTGCCATTGGCAGCGACATAAATTAGTACATTGGTAACAGTCAAGGACATACAAATCATAAATTACCAGGATGAGAACTATCCAATGTAACTGCTGTGGAGCCTTTATTCTGAGGGAATGCATCTGGAAACTTAGAGCTTGCCCAATTTGTGCACAACTCTCTTCCCTGAAAAAGGAGTTGACTGACATTAAAAATCAATTAGCTTCAATTAAAAATAATACACCCACATTGCATTACTCAGAATATAATTCCCCAATATCACAGAAAAACCAGGAGTCAAGAAAAGGAAATTCATTAGGCTCAGGAAGGACCCACAGTCACCCATTCTTGACAGAAGAGCAGTCAACAGGTATACCCCCCCCCCACTCAAACAGGTCATTAAGAAACTCTTTAAAATCCAGGAATACAGTGGGCTCTGGTAGAATTAGACCTGTGATGAGGAGACACACCATGTACCAAATGCAAAAAGAACAAGCCTTCTCTATATTAAAAACTGAAGAAGTTCATGAGAAAAACATTGAAGTGTTACCAGAAAAGAGGGAAAAAACACAATGCATGCAGTATTTCAGGATCCATAACCAAAAGAAAAATCTAATTGAGAGGAATAACTCTGTCAACAGTGGCACAACTACAAAAAGAAAGAGTGAAGTGAATAACAAATCTCAACTAATATCTTATAAGGAGTCCAGGAAATGCAATAACCTTAAAGAGAGTACCTGGAAGGTAATGACCACAAATGCTCATAGTTTGGGAAACAAAATCCCAGATCTGCAGGCCCTAATGGCTGAGGCAGAATTAGACATTGTTGCTATAACAGAAACATGGTTCACAGAATCTCATGAATGGGATACAACAATACCAGGCTACAACTTGTTAAGGAAGGACAGAAAGGATAGAAAAGGGGGAGGTGTGGCTCTTTATGTCAGACAAAACATCCAAGCAACTGAGCTACAAGGAAGTTGGGGTAAGGAAGAAGCTCTATGGCTCGACCTAAAAAAAGATGACGGAGCATCCATTTATATTGGAGTGGTTTACAGGCCTCCAAACCAAAAGGAAGAGCTGGACAGAGAGCTGGTTGAAGACATCCATAAGATAGGTAAGAAGGGAGAAGTGGTGATCGTGGGTGACTTTAATATGCCAGATGTAGACTGGAAAATCCCATCTGCAGAAACTAAAAATAGTAGAGCGATAGTGGATGCCATGCAAGTATCTTTGTTCAAACAAATGGTGTTGGAACCCACGAGAGAAGGAGCTATACTCGACTTAGTGCTCACTAATGCAGATAATGTCTCAGATGTCCAGGTGGGAGCCCACCTCAGCAGCAGTGACCATCAAACGGTATGGTTTAATATCAATAAAAGAATAGGGAAAAGAACCACAAAGACCCGAGTTTTACAGTTCAAAAACACAGACTTTGAGGAAATGGGTAAGTACCTGGAGGAAGAACTAAAAGGATGGGAGAACGAGAGAGATGTGGATCAGCAGTGGACCTATCTAAAAGGAGCAATCACCAAGGCAACTGCTCTATATGTTAGAAATGTAAAGAAAAGCAAAAGGAAACTGAAACCTATCTGGTTCTCAAAGGAGGTGGCTGACAAAATTAAAGCTAAAAGAACAGCATTCAAGATATATAAAAGATCCCAAAGGGAGGAGCACAAAGAAGCATATTTGAATCAACTGAGGGAGACAAAGAAATTAATCAAGTTGGCAAAAAGTCAAGCGGAAGAGAGGATTGCCAAGGAGATAAAAAATGGTGACAAAACATTTTTCAGATACATCAGCGAAAAGAGAAAGGTCCAAAGTGGTATAGCAAAATTGAAAGGTGGTAATGATCAATGTGTGGAGAGTGACGAAGAAATGGCAGAAATATTAAACGAATACTTCAGCTCTGTGTTCACTAAAGAAGACCCTGGAGAAGGACCATCTCTACACAACAAGAAACTGGAGGGAAGTGGAATAGATGAAAATCCTTTCACAGTAGAAAATGTGTGGGAAGAGCTAAAGAACCTGAAAGTGGACAAAGCCATGGGGCCTGATGGTATTCATCCAAGGATATTGAGGGAGCTCAGAGATGTTCTGGCGGCTCCACTGTGTGACCTGTTCAATAGATCCCTAGAAACGGGAGTGGTGCCGAGTGATTGGAGAAGAGCGGTGGTGGTCCCGCTTCACAAGAGTGGCAACAGGGAGGAGGCTGGAAACTACAGACCAGTTAGCCTCACTTCGGTGGTGGGAAAAGTAATGGAGTCACTGCTGAAAGAGAGAATAGTGAACAATCTACAGTCCAGAGAATCGATGGACCAGAGGCAACATGGATTCACCAGGGGAAGATCCTGTCAGACAAATCTGATTGACTTTTTTGACTGGGTAACCAAGGAATTGGATCAAGGAAGAGCACTCGATATCATATACTTGGATTTCAGCAAAGCTTTTGATACGGTTCCGCACAGGAGACTGGTGAATAAAACGAGAAGCTTGGGAGTGAGTGCCGATGTGGTGACCTGGATTGCAAATTGGTTGACGGACAGAAGACAATGTGTGATGGTAAATGGAACCTTCTCTGAGGAGAGAGCGGTTATAAGTGGTGTACCGCAAGGATCGGTGTTGGGACCGGTCCTGTTCAATATCTTTGTGAGCGACATTGCGGACGGGATTGAAGGTAAGGTTTGTCTTTTTGCGGATGACACTAAGATCTGCAATAGAGTGGACACGCCGGAAGGAGTGGAGAGAATGAGACGGGATCTAAGGAAACTGGAAGAGTGGTCGAAGACATGGCAGCTGAGATTCAATGCAAAGAAATGCAAAGTCATGCATATGGGGAGTGGAAATCCGAATGAAATGTATTCGATGGGGGGGGGAAGGCTGATGTGCACGGAGCAGGAGAGGGACCTTGGGGTGATAGTATCTAATGATATGAAGTCTGCGAAACAATGCGACAAGGCGATAGCAAAAGCCAGAAGAATGCTGGGCTGCATAGAGAGAGGAATATTGAGTAAGAAAAGGGAAGTGATTATTCCCCTGTACAGGTCCTTGGTGAGGCCTCACCTGGAGTACTGTGTTCAGTTCTGGAGACTGTATCTTCAAAAAGACAAAGACAAGATGGAAGCGGTACAGAGAAGGGCGACCAGGAAGGTGGAGGATCTTCATCGGATGACGTACGAGGAGAGATTGAAGAATCTAAATATGTAAACCCTGGAGGAGAGGAGGAGCAGAGGTGATATGATACAGACTTTCAGATACTTGAAAGGTTTTAATGATCCAAAGACAACGACAAACCTTTTCCGTAGGAAGAAAATCAGCAGAACCAGGGGTCACGATTTGAAGCTCCAGGGAGGAAGATTCAGAACCAATGTCAGGAAGTATTTCTTCACGGAGAGGGTGGTGGATGCCTGGAATGCCCTTCCGGAGGAAGTGGTGAAGACCAGAACTGTGAGGGACTTCAAAGGGGCGTGGGATAAACACTGTGGATCCATAAAGTCAAGAGACCGCCAATGTAGAGTGGGTGGCTCACCAGAACGATGGCTACTGCCCGGAGACAATACCCTTATTAAATAAACATACAGATGCTTACTGTGACTCCAACATCGCTCTAAGCTTCAACGGCAAGAGGAAATGTGGAAAAAAGGATTTGCTATCACAAAGAGGGGAGTAGCTGGCTTGTTACGGCGGTTACTACCCCAAACCAAATAAGCCTAATACTTCACTTTCCAAGCATATACAGCATAGTTCTCTGCTTCAACGGCAGGGGAGAAGAAAAGAGGGTTCGCACTCACAAAGCGGGGAGTAGCTGGCTTATTACGGCGGTTACTACCCCAAACCAAATGTGCCTGATACTTCGCTTTCGATGCATATCCAGCATGGCTCTCGGCTTCATGGCATGGGAGAGGCTGATACATCAAGCATTTCCAGCATAGCTCTCTGCTTCAACAGCAGGGGAATAAGAAAAGCTGAGGCTTCACGCATATCCAGAATAGCTTCAACTGCAGGGGAGAAGAAAAAAAAAAAAAAAGGATTTGCACTCACAAAGCAGGGAGTAGCTGGCTTGTTACGGCGGTTACTACCCTAAACCAAAAGGGCCTGATACATCACTTTCAATGCATAACCAGCATGGCTCTCCGCTTCAACGGCAGGAGAGAAGAAAAACAACCAATAGGGGCTGTATGACATAGTCTGGGTAAAGGGAATAAACATGGGTGTAGCTTGCTTATTGCAGCAGTTACTACCCCTACTACCCCTAACTAATCAAGCTAGGTATTTCACTTGGATGCAGCTCCATCACTGCTCTCTACATTAATGGTGGGGGTGGAAGGGAAATAGAACTAAGAGTTAAGAGAAAATGATAAGTATGAGAGAAAAAAATGTGTGAAGCTTGCTGGGCAGACTAGATGGGCCATTTGGTCTTCTTCTGCCGTCATTTCTATGTTTCTATGTATCTTCCAGGGTTCCCTGTTGGGGGGATGGGGAGAGGGGAAGATTGATCTCCAAGTCCCTGAGTGTTGTTTAAATGTCTGGAAGATGAATGTGGTTCCAACTTATTTTTACTAATATTTATTCCAGAAATGAAGTGATTACATAATTCAGTTCCAATAAATCTGACTTTTTAATGGTGTCTTACTTTGGTCTTCTGTTTCCACATCCCTTTCCAATTGCATGGGCTTTTTTGGAGCTCTCTTCTAGAATTGGGAGAATAAGACTGTTCACTAAGGGCCGGATTTTAAAAGGGTTACGCGCATAAGGTATGCGCGTAACCCTTTTAAAAAAAACCTGCGCACGCCGAGCCTATTTTGCATAGGCTCGGCGGCGCACGCAAGCCCCGGGACGGCGTAAGTCCCGGGGCTTGCCTGGGGGGGGGGGGGGTGTCGGGAATGACGCGGCATTTTCGGGGCGTGTCCGCGGGCGTGTTTCCGGCTCGGGGTCGTGGTGAGTGCCTCGACATAGCGGCCTGTGTCGGGGCCTGCCGTGCCGGCGCGCGTAAGTTACTACTGCCCGGAAGCAGTAGTAACTTTTAAGATAAAGGTAGGGAGGGGGTTTAGATAGGCCCGGGGGGGGTGGGTTAGGTAGGGGAAGGGAGGGGAAGGTGCGGGGGGGTGAATGGAAAGTTCCCTCCGAGGTCGCTCCGATTTCGGAGCAGCCTCGGAGGGAACGGGCAGCGCGCGCTGGGCTCGGCACGCGCAATGTGCACAAATGTGCACCCCCTTGTGCGCGCCGACCACGAATTTTTTGATATGCGTGGCTACCCCTAAATGTAAGTAGTAAATAGAGATGTGCATCATTTTTTTTAAATCATTTTGGGCTTCATTTCGGGGCTCCCCCGTGGGAAATTTCATTTTTCCTGTGGTTTGGGGTTTTTTATTTTGTGGGCCCCCTGATGCAGATGACTACTCCTTATCCAGACTCTTTCAGTTTATCCTCATAATATGATATGGTTAACATTGAATAGGTGCCACAGTTCTTCTTTTCACCATTTTCTTTCCTGCTCCCAGAAATGAATGTGAATCCACTCTTTCTGTTGACCTTGGATCTCTCTGGGTGAGAGGCTCCTTAAAAACTAACTCGTGTCCCCTTTCACATGGCAGGGGCAAAGGGCGGCCAGCACCATTTGGACTAATGGCAGCCACCGGCCCGAAAGAAGGATGTCACTCCCGGGACCCCCGCTAGACCATAAAGGATTTTGGTGAGTCATGTGGGGGTCAGGAGGTTGAGCTAGGGTGGGTCAGGGGATCCACTGGTGGAGGGCTCCATATTTTAATAAATAGAAAAGGTTAGGGTGGGTTTAAGGGGGAGGGTGGTTTAACATGGTTTTTTAAAAAAAACGACAGGATAAACAAAACAAAATGTCATGGGTTTTTTTGCCTGAAATGCAATGAAATAGGAAATATCATCTTTATTTTCTATTTCATTGAATGCCCACCCCTAATAAGGAGGAGCCAACACAGCAGCCCACATGAGGGAGCTGTTACGAAACTAAAGACATTTCAATTCTACCTATACAGTTGGTACAATCCTTCGAGAAGAGACCCAGTAGGATTTTCTACACAGCCTTAATCTCTCATCCTGATTATAGCAATCTGCTATATTTGAATTTATAAAAAAGGACCTTGCAAATGCTACAGATTATCCAAAATTTGTTGGTGCAATTATTGACAAGACTTAATTGAAGTGAGCATACCTTTCCACTTTGTCCAGTTTACATTGGCTGCCAATTGAGGAAAGGATTTTCTTTAAGGCTTTAACCCTGAGGTCCAAGTTATTGAGACAAAATTGAAAACATATCCTTTAGTCCTCTTTATGCTCTCAGGAACAACATTTGTTGGAATTTCCCCCATTAAAGAAGGGATGGTCAGTGAAATGTCTGTTGGGTTTATTCTTTGGTTGTTCCAAATTTGTGGAACAGTATTCTACGAAAGATTAGACTGGTGGGTAAATTAATGAGGTTTAGATGAGCCTTTAAAACATGGTTGCCTAGGTTTTCAGGTGTTCTCTGAAAGGTACGGTGGTTATTTAGTTGGAATGATTTTAGAGTGGTCTACTAAATGGATGGATATAAATGCATTTTAGAATTAATTTTGGAACTGATTATTTTTATTGTTCATCAAGATAATTGGTCTTTAATATATGTGCTTATGAGCATATTTCTGTTATTATGGTCAGTTACTTTGCATTATCTGTATGCTGTTTTGAATGCTGCAGAAAGATAGCATATAAATTCTTTAAATAAATAAATAAAAGAAAAAATATGCTAGACCAAGAATAAACATCATAATTGAAGATGTTTACAGGTGGAATGAAAGATGTCCTTTATTTTACAAGAGCTATTGCTGCATAATAGCTGGAACAGAGAGAACCACTTAGTTTCAATTCTGTGCATTTTTAACCTCAAGCCATAACAGGTATCATTAACTTCTAAAATGGGCATGTGGCAGCACCACTAGACGTAGATAATTTGTGTTATAAGAACATTGTGTTTTAAAGAACATCTTTATTTCTGTAACGAACAAGTTCCTGACCCCATAAGAGGTTGTACTTACGAACTATGCCCTGTAACAAGATTTTAATAAATTAAATCCACTGTATTATTTTCTCTTAAACCTGTCTCAGATATTTCTTTAATGGTCTTTTAGTTTTTACCAATTATGATTTTATTTCATTATAACTGTTTTTATTTTTTTTTCTTAATTTCTTTGAATTTCAACCTTTTGAAACAGAAGTGTGAACCATTTATTTAAGTTGCACTCCCTGCCTTTCAACATCATTTTTTCTATCTTCACTCTTCAGTTATTCTAACATATTCATCCAATTAGAGTCTCCTTTTTCCATCAAAAAAAAGTGAAACTGAAGAAAAGGTACCAAATTAGCACTGTATATATTCAGTATTTCCCTAGCACTGCTGCCAGCTTCAACTGCCAGATTTGTTGATAAGGATGCATATGAAAATAAACACAGTTTACAGCAATGAGACTGACTCTTCCCCACATGCCAGCTCCCATCAGTAAACAACAAAGATGTTTTCAACTACTCTCCTAGAATTGTTTCATTTTTCATAAGAAACAGGAAGAATTTAACTTGCAAGAGAGCTATTTAACACTGTATTCATATTTTGATTTGGGTGGGCCTTGAGATGGTACTTTACTAGCTTACGTTACTAATCATGTACCACATAGTAGCACCCCATCAGAGTATAAGTAGCCTCACAAAAGGAATTGTAGGGTTATTGCTACCACATAATGACCAACCAGAGTTTAACTGGAGCTAATTGGTAACAGAAAAACATTAAATCTTGCTCTGATAGAGTATAATGAAGGCATAAAAAACAGTTAAACTAATTAACAAAATAATTTTGCTGTTCTATTTTCTAATAATAATTCATGCCTTTGGCAATGAGTTTTATCACAGAGTTGCCCGTGCAGTCTTTCAGCAGTGCAAATTTAAATTTTCAAGAGGGCAATTATCTGACCTTAGGACCAATGGCACTGGTTCTAATCACTTGTGAGGCCAATATTAAGTAAACCAGAGAGCAGCAAAGTTATCCAGCTAAAGTTACCTGGATAACTTTATCCTAATATTCAGTGGGACAAAACTCCTGATTAAAGTTACTCCTGGATAAAGTTATCTGAGTAACTTTGCCACTCTCTGGCTTACTCAATATTTGGAAAATAAATTGTTGTGGCCCTAGTAGCCAATCCACCCCCTCACACACACTTCCTCTATATTTTAAAGATAAAAACTGGGACAAATGCACCAGATCTCTCCCATCTCACCCCGAAAATTGTGCAGGCTAAGGAAGCCCAAGCCACCTCTTCCTCCCAAGTTTTAAAAATAAAAATTATTACTGTTGCCTGATGTCCCCTTCCGCTTTTGAAAAAATAGATTACACTATCCTCAGCCCCTGAATGCCCACATGTATCCTCCATCCCAGTAGATGAATGGACAAATCCCCATTTAAAACTAGAGATGTGCTTTGGGTTGCTATATTGTGTCAGGCTTTGTTTCGCCCCCCCCCCCTCCCCCCATGGGAATTTTGTTTTTCCCGCGGTTCGTGGGTTTTTTTTTCAGGGCCTCCTATTTTCAGGGTTAGTGCGCGCTAACTCCCCATTAGTGTGCGCTAACTCTGCCATGTTAGTGCGAGCTATTGGGAGTTAGCACGCACTAACCCGAAAATGAATTTTTCTGAAATTTCGGAAAGAATTCAATTGTTTTTCAGTTCTCCCGAACCATTCTGAATTAGGCAATTTTGTTGAAATTGCCTATTTCGGGAACAATGATTGCACATCCCTATTTAAAACTGAGTTCTGAATGAGGATTAGTCAACTGTTAATTCTCTGATTTATCCATAAGAAAGTGGCCAGAACATGATGTGCTGGATAATGTGAGCAATATCTTCATCAAAATTTCTGTATTGCTAATGCCATTGCTCTAAGCGATGTACAATGGAACATGCATAAAAACAATTTAGATCAACATAAGACAGGCACAATATATATCTTGGGCAAGAACCCGATATCTGCATTCTTTCAAAATCGTAAGTGTTGGCTGTTCATAAAGATTCCATATATCAGGCTGCCTCTAATAAAAGTTAGTGCTAGAAATGCAAAGAAACTCATGGCTCTTCATGAAGATCAGAGATAGGCCAGTCTGCTGCCAGTGCCTGTCAATGTTGCGCCGGAGGTGGACCCTTGGGCTGAGGTGGGGTTGACGCAACCCATAGGTAGGTAACTACGTATTCCTGCCGTCAGCAAGCAGAGTGGGCTGATGGACAGAGTCCAGCTGGAGCTTCTCCACTACCAGCCCTCATTCCACTTGGGTTGAGCCTTTGGGTGCCAGGGCTGGCTGGACTTAGGTGGGCCTCTGTGTAGAGGTGATATGGAGATCGGTTCAGCCCAGAGACAGCAGGTGAAATATGGTATTGTCTTATGCTGGACGAGGTAGGGTACTGGAATTTTGGGTGCCAATGGAACAGAAGCAAACAGGGGGTGCTTGAACTAGAGTAGGTCGAAGCCTGAATGAACCAAGTCCAAGCGATAAGCTTAAGAGGCATCAAGGTACAGGCTTGAGTCAGGGCTGGCGGCAATCTAGAGATGGAGGCAAGCAAGGCAGAGGTCTGAACACGAAGGTCAATGAGTAGACAGATGATGCAAGGTCTGGATCTGAGGATAGGCAAGAGCGTAGTCAGGCAAAGTGGAGGTCTGGGTCTGGAGATAGGCAATAGTGTAGTCAGGCAAAGCAGGGATCTGGGTCTGGAGTTAGGCAGTAGCTTAGTCAGGCGAAGCAAAGGTCCAGGCTTGGAGAGAGTCAATGGCGTGGTCAGGCAAAGCAGGGCTTGGAGAAAGTCAATGGCATGGTCAGGCGAAGCAGAGTCAAAGTCCGTGTAGGCAATCCGTAGAAAGGAGCAAGGCAGGAATGTAGGAACAAAGAGACAGGAACCAGGAACAATGAAGAACAGCAAAGTAGAGATGAATCTCTACGAGTACTCGACCAGCGAGGAGTCCTGTTGCAAAGGCAAAACTAGGGAGCGGAGCCTGCGCTTAAATACAGTAGCTGTGTTGACGTCATCATCCGGGGCTGCAGCTAGGTTCCCGCCGCAGTCCCTTCTTAAGCAATGCTGAAGCACATGCGCGCACCTAGGGAGGGGTGCGGCGCTGAGAGGGAGTGTCTCCCCACAGGCCACGCGGAGAGGCCGACGAGAAGCAATTGACGCTATGGCTGGACCAGGAATGCCAAGGACTGCAACGGGGCCAAAGGCACCGGGGGAGGCCCAAGGATGGAGCTGACGGCCCACTGCCGCCAGAAAGGAGGAACCAGGAGTTGGAGATACTGTAGCAAGGTGAGGGGACCGTGCCACGGGTCTGCTGCAGATGGCACACGTAACAGTACCCACGCTTTACACACCCCCCCCCCCCTTGGAGGTTGGGGTTTGCCTGGATGGGCACGATAAAAGCTCAGGAGGAGGGTTTTGTCCAGGATATGTTGAGCTGGTTCCCATGAATTTTCTTCAAGTCTATAACCCCTCCCAAGAAAGGAGGTATTCCCACCGGCGGCCCATATGGCAGACGTTGAGGACTTTATGCATCTTGTAGGTCATATCGGTCTCAGCCACCAAAGGAGGTGGTTCAGGAGCCTTTCGGGAAGGTCAGGTCAAGACCACTGGTTTTAGCAGAGATAAGTGAAACGTATTATGTATTTCCAGTTAGGAGGCAGCTGAAGTTGGTAAGAAACTGGTCCAATGCATCGGGTGACCATAAAAGGTCCAATTGGAGCAAATCGGAGCAAATCGTTGAGAAGGTATCTTGAGTCTGATATATCGAGTGCTCAACCAGACTTTCTGGCCAGGAAGGAATTCAGGAGCCGAGCGTCGGTGACTTTCAGCAGTTCTCTTGGCCCAGGAAGCAGCTTGACGTAAGCGAAGATTTGTCTGTTCCTATAAAGCCTTGAGGGCATCTGCAGTAGCCTGTGCCGCAGGGAAAGGCACTGACAGAGATATGGTCAGTGGTGGTCGTGGTTGCTTTCTATAGATGATGGAGAATGGAGATGTGCCTGTAGCTGTGGCAATGTGGGAGTTGTGAGAAAACTCGCCCAAGGGAGAAGTTCTGACGAATAGTCTTGGCGGTCGTTGATGTAAACGCGTAAGAAGGCCTTTAAAGAGTGATTCATTCGCTCAGCTTGTCCATTGGCTTGAGGGTGGTAAGCAGTTGTTAGACTTATGTTAATGCCGAATATTCAGCAGAGTGCGTGCCAATATCTAGCAAGATATTGTGGACCTCTATCAGAGACAATGTCCTTGGGTACGCCATGTAATCTGAATATGTGACGAAAGAATAGGCATGCCAGTTCAGGAGCAGATGGTAAGCCCGTTAGAGGGACGAAATGGGCCATTTTTGAAAATTGGTCTATGGTTACCTATATGACGGTTTTTCCCTTAGATGGAGGCAAGTCCACGATGGAATCCGTAGACAGGTGGGTCCACGGTTCCTCGGGAGTTGAAAGTGGCTGGATGAGACCCCAAGGTCGGCCAACCAGGGGTTTTTGCTGTGCATACATGTTACAGGATTCGACATATGCTTTCACATCAGAGACTATAGTGGACCACCAGAAGAACCACTGGAGCAGCGCCAAGGTTCATGCTCGCCCTGGGTGACCAGCGAACTTAGAATCATGAGCCCATCGAAAGACTCTTTCTCAGAGTCGTTGAGGCACGACAGTCTTCCCAGTGGGAATTGGGTGAGTAGCGGATAGACAAATACAAGCAGGGTCTATTATGTGACCAGGTTCTTCTAGAGTATCTTCAGGCTCGAACGAGCGTGAAAGGGCATCTGCCCGGAGGTTTTTCTCAACTGGATGGTAATGAAGCTCAAAATTAAACCTGGAGAAAAATAAGGCCCATCGGGCCTTACAAGCATTGAGATGCTGGGCATGGCTCAAATGTTCCAGGTTCTTGTGATCAGTGAATACGATGAATTTGTGTTGCGTACCCTCTAACCTTGGGCACCATTCCTCGAGGGCTGACTTGATGGCGAGCAATTCGCAGTCTCCGATACTATAATTCTGATCTGCAGATGAGAATTTATGCGAGTAGAAAGAACATGGGACTGTAGATCTGGAGGCAGTTTATTGGCTCAAGACTGCCCCAGCCCGGATGGTAGAGGCATCCACTTCCACTAGGAATGGGTGATTCGGGTCTGGGTGATGGAGGCAAGACCCCACCTGGAAGGCTTCTTTAAGGCGGTGAAAGGCATTGATGGCTTCAATTCTGAGTATCTTGGCCCTTGTGAGTCAGTGCAGTCAGAGGGGCAGCCAGACTGGAATAGTGTGGAATAAAATGGTGATAGTAGTTCAGGAAACCCAGGAAGTGCTGGAGCTCCTTAAGGCCCAAGGGCTGTGGCCAATCCCGGATTCCTTTTATCTTGGCAGGGTCCATGGAGAGTCCTCGTTGGGAGATATATCCGAGGAAAGACAGGCTAGATTTCTCAAATAAACACTTATCCAATTTTGCAAATAAGTGATTTTCACGAAGGCGCTAGAGGATGGTACAGACATCAGTGCGATGTGTGGCCAGATCCTTAGAAAAGACAAGGATATCATCCAAATAAGCCACAACCTTGGCACGTTACAGAGGCAGAAGGGTATCACCAGGTATTCGTAATGCCCGTCTCATGAGTTAAAGGCGGTCTTCCAAATATCATCGGGGTGGATCTGCACCAGATTATACGCACCGCGTAGATCCAACTTAGTGAATTTTGATGCTCCGTGCAAATGGTCGAATAATTCCGAGATCAGTGGCAGAGGGTACTTGTCTTTATGGGTGATGGAGTTCAGGTCGCGATAGTCAATACACGGCCTAAGTGACCCATCCTTCTTGGTCACAAAAAAGAATCCTGCCCCAGCAGGAGAAGTAGAGGGGCGGATGAATCCCTTCACGAGGTTTTCTTGGATGTACTCTGTCACAGCTTTTGTCTCAGGAAGAGACAGAGGATAGGTGCGCCCTCGGGGAGGCGTGGTTCCAGGTAGACAGAAGATCAGCCTTTTGTTTGGAGAATACATCTTCAAAATTAGTGTAAGGAGCAGGAATACCTGAAGAGGTGGTAGCCAGAGGAACCATGGGTGGCAGTAGCACTTTCCATAGACGGGACTGGTAGCAGGCAGGACCCCACTCCACCAGTTGCAGAGAACCAATATCAAATTGGGGTGAGTGATGTTGGAGCCAAGGTAGCCCTAAGACTACCGGGTGTATCGACTTTTCCAATATCAACTAGAGATGTGAATCGTGTCCTCGATCGTCTTAACGATCGATTTCGGCTGGGAGGGGGAGGGAATCGTATTGCTGCCGTTTGGGGGGGTAAAATATCGTGAAAAATCGTAAAATCGTGAGCCGGCACATTAAAACCCCCTAAAACCCACCCCCGACCCTTTAAATTAAATCTCCCACCCTCCCGAACCCCCCCCCAAATGACTTAAATAACCTGGGTGTCCAGCGGCGGTCCGGAACGGCAGCGGTCCGGAACGGGCTCCTGCTATTGAATCTTGTTGTCTTCAGCCGGCGCCATTTTCCAAAATGGCGCCGAAAAATGGCGGCGGCCATAGACCAACACGATTCCACGGCAGGAGGTCCTTCCGGACCCCCGCTGGACTTTTGGCAAGTCTTGTGGGGGTCAGGAGCCCCCCCCCCCAAGCTGGCCAAAAGTTCCTGGAGGTCCAGCGGGGGTCAGGGAGCGATTTCCCGCCGCAAATCGTTTTCCGTACGGAAAATGGCGCCGGTAGGAGATCGACTGCAGGAGGTCGTTCAGCGAGGGTTCCGGCGCCTCGCTGAACGACCTCCTGCAGTCGATCTCCTGCCGGCGCCATTTTCCGTACGGAAAACGATTTGCGGCGGGAAATCGCTCCCTGACCCCCGCTGGACCTCCAGGAACTTTTGGCCAGCTTGGGGGGGGCCTCCTGACCCCCACAAGACTTGCCAAAAGTCCAGTGGGGTCCGGAAGGACCTCCTGCCGTGGAATCGTGTTGGTCTATGGCTGCCGCCATTTTTCGGCGCCATTTTGGAAAATGGCGCCGGCTGAAGACAACAAGATTCAATAGCAGGAGCCCGTTCCGGACCGCTGCCGTTCCGGACCGCCGCTGGACACCCAGGTTATTTAAGTCATTGGGGGGGGGGGTTCGGGAGGGTGGGGGATTTAATTTAAAGGGTCGGGGGTGGGTTTTAGGGGGTTTTAGTGTGCCGGCTCACGATTCTAACGATTTATAACGATAAATCGTTAGAATCTCTATTGTATTGTGTTCCATAACGGTTTAAGACGATATTAAAATTATCGGACGATAATTTTAATCGTCGAAAAACGATTCACATCCCTAATATCAACAGTTCATTCCTCCGTATGGAGAGTGCCAGTGCATAATTGAACTGGCTCAGTGGTGAGAGTGATCTGGCCAGGTAAGAGTTCTCCGTAGATGGAAGCTATACACAGGGAGGTCTCCAAAGGATGGGTTTTTATACCCAGGAGTTGAACTAGATCCTTAAGGATGAAATTAACTCCTGCTCCGGAATCCACCAGAGCAAGTACTGGAAAGGACTGGAAGTCCCAGATCAGGGTAACTGGTACAGACAATTGAGGGGGCGGAGTTCAGGACCCCTACTGAACTTAGGACAGGAAGTTTCCCGGATGGACAGGGCAAGTCTGTAGATGGTGGCCAGGTGCTCCGCAGTACAGACACAGACCAGTTTGTGTCCACCGGAGGCGCTCTTCTGGGGTCAGCTGTCCACGGCCCAACTGCATGGGCTCTTCTGTCTTGGCCACAATAGCGACCCTACCTGAGGCAGGGCTGGTAGTCGGTGGCGAACGGGATCGAATCCTGGAGGGCATCTTGGGCATCCGACTCTCCCAGTGATGCTCTTGGAGACGATGGTCGATTCAGCCTGTCAAGTCTATAAGGTCCTCGAGCGAGGAAGGGAGCTCCCTTGCAGCAACCTCGTCCTTCAGGTGCACGGAAAGCCCATCCAGGTAGATAGCTCATAGGCAGTCTTCCTGCCAGGCGAGCTCAGAAGCCAAAGTCCAAAACTCAATAGTATAGTCAAAGAGGCTTCTTTGACCTGGATAGAGGTGCAACAAGTTGGTGCTTGCCACGGCATGCCACCCAGGATCCTCAAAAGTCCATCGAAACACATCCACGAATTGACAGCTCCCTTAGGAGAGAGTCTGAATTTTCCCATAAGGGTGAAGCCCAAGCCAGCGCCTTCCCCTCAAGATGCGACAGAATAAAGGTGACCTTGGTTAATTCGTCCTGGAAGACAGAAGGCTGCAGAGCAAATTGCATATAGCATTGGTTGATAAGCCCTCCGCAGAACTTGGAGTCACCTTTGAAGTGTGGGGGTGCTGGTAGGGCCAGCAAGGCACTAGGCGTCAATGATGATGGCTGTGGATGAGGAAGTGTCGGCATAGAAACTGGATTACTAGTAAGGGCATCAAGCTGGGCATGAAGACAAATAATGGAGGAGGCCAGTGCCTCAAGAAACTGCTGCTGTTCTTGTACCTTGGATGCCAGGCCTGGGATGGCCTGGAGGGCACACGGCTCCACCGAGTCTGTTATGATTTGAGGTGTTTGAGTGGATTCTCAGGGTACTGTGGAGGTGACCACACCCACAGGGAGGAGCCCTGTGAGGAGCCACAGTACCAGGCTAGACTCAGGATGCACAAACACAGAAATTTGTCTTTTATTAAACAGCTGATGAGTTCCACCAAAGGTGGCAGTAGTGAGGCAATCCAGAGAAAGCAGTCCAGGGATCCTCAGCAGAGGAGACCCGTCTCACAGAGATGGTTAGGGAAGTCCGGTTGCAGGTTCCCAGTGCAGCAGAGCTGTAGATGAGACAGGCTGACAAGTTATATTACTCACTAAGTTGGTAGCTAATTGTAGTGATTCCAGTAGGCAGAAGTAGATGGTTACAGGCACCGAAGCAGGGAGAGCAGGCCATCGAGGAGCGAGTACCTGATCCCAGTAAAGCATCTGAAAGAAAGCAAAGGGCCCCCAAAGAGCAGGTACCCAGGTAGAGAAATACCCCGAAGGGCAGGAAGAGCTTCCAGTGGCAGCAAGGAAGCGGCAGAGTAGCTCAGACCAGAGGCTTTCATCCAACACGATCCTTGCTAACTCAATGAGCTAGCAAACGGCAGGCTAAATACCTCCAGGAAGGGGCAGAGATTAGTGGTAGTAGGCCGGCCTTCCTGTGCTGATTCTTTTTTTAAAAAAAGGCTGGCTTCGCTGCGCACATCTAGAGGACATCGGAGGGTGGGCTTCCGCTGTGACGGCATCCCGACTGCAGAGGTAGGCCTTTCGACTTCGCAGCAGCCCCCGGGGTTCTGTAGCAAGTCGGAACGTGACAAGAGGGGGTAAGGTGGGCCAACTTCCTCAGCTGACCAGCATAACAGATTCCATGGCCTTTGCAACCTGTTGCACCGGAGATGGACCTTTGGGCCGAGGTGGGGTTGAAGCAACCAATAGATAGGGACCTATGGGTCCCCATCATTGGCAGGTGGAGTGAGCTGATGGAAGAGGCCAGCTGGAGCTTCACCACTACTAGCCCTCATTCCCCTTGGATTGAGCCTTTGGGTACCGGGGCCAGCTGGACTTAGGAGGGCCTCTGTGTAGAGTCGATGTGGAGATCGGTTCAGCCCAGAGACAGCAGATGAAAGATGGTATTGTCTTATGCTGGATAAGGTAGGGTACTGAAAAATCGAGCACCAATGGAATGGAAGCAGACAGGGGGCGCTCAAGCAAGAGCAGGCCGAAACCTAAATGGACCAAGTCCAAGTGATAGGCTTAAGAGGCATCAAGGTACAGGCTTGAGTCAGGGCTGGCAGCAATCTGGAGACAGTGGCAAGCAAGGCAGAGGTCTGAACAGAAAAGTCAATAAGTAGACAGATGATGCAAGGTCTGGATCCGAGTATAGACAAGAGCGTAGTCAGGCAAAGCGGAGGTCTGGGTCTGGAGATAGGCAATGGCGTGGTCAGGCGAAGCAGAGTCAAAGTCTGTGTAGGCAATCCTTAGAAAGGAGCAAGGCAGGAATGTAGGAACAAAGAGACAGGAACCAGGAACAATGAAGAGCAGGAAAGTAGAGATGAATCTCTACGAGTACTCGACCAGCGAGGAGTCCTGTTGCAAAGGTAAAACTAGGGAGCGGAGCCTGCGCTTAAATACAGTAGCTCTGTTGACGTCATCATCTGGGGCCGCAGCTAGGTTTCCACTGCAGTTTCTTCTTAAGCAATTCTGAAGCGTGTGCACGCGCCTAGGGAGGGGCGCAGCGCCGAGATGGAGGGTCTCTCCACAGGCCACACGGAGAGGCCCAATGAGAAGCAATGGATGTGGTGGCTGGATTGGGAACGCCAGGGACTGCAGCGGGGTCGGAGGCATCGGGGGAGGCCTGAGGATGGAGCTGACGGCCCACTGCCGCCAGCTAGGAGGAACCAGGAGCTGGAGTTACTGTAGCAAGGTGAGGGGACCGTGCTGCGAGTCTGCCACGGATAGCACGTGTAACAGTCAATAGTACTGGCATTTAGACATTTACCCTTTAAGGAGAGGAAAGACCTTCTTCCCCTCCAGATAGGTAAAGACACTTTGGGTGGGGTGGCGGGGTATTAGAACATAAGAACATGCCAAACTGGGTCAGACCAAGGGTCCATCAAGCCCAGCATCCTGTTTCCAACAGTGGCCAATCCAGGCCATAAGAACCTGGCAAGTACCTAAAACCTAACGGGCGGATTTTAAAAGCCCTGCTCGCGTAAATCCGCCTGGATTTACGCGAGCAGGGCCTTGCGCGCCGGCGCGCCTATTTTCCATAGGCCGCCGGTGCGTGCAGAGCCCCGGGACGTGCGTAGGTCCCGGGGTTTTTGGAAGGGGGCATGTCGGGGCGGGACCCGAT
Source organism: Rhinatrema bivittatum (assembly GCF_901001135.1). NCBI lineage: Eukaryota > Metazoa > Chordata > Amphibia > Gymnophiona > Rhinatrematidae > Rhinatrema > Rhinatrema bivittatum. The sequence goes on along the minus strand of NC_042620.1, from coordinate 306,751,043 downwards.
GACGCGGCATTTCGGGGGCGGGACCGGGGGCATGGCGCCGGCCCGGGGGCGTGGCCAGGCCTTCGGACCAGCCCCCGGGTCGGAGCACGGCGTGCCAGCAGTCCGCTGGCGCGCGTAGATTTACGTCTGCTTCTCGCAGGCGTAAATCTACGGACAAAGGTAAGGGGGGGGTTTAGATAGGGCCGGGGGGTGGGTTAGGTAGAGGAAGGGAGGGAAAGGTGAGGGGAGGGCGAAAGAGAGTTCCCTCCGAGGCCGCTCCGATTTCGGAGCGGCCTCGGAGGGAACGGAGACAGGCTGCGCGGCTCGGCGCGCGCCGGCTGCCCAAAATCGGCAGCCTTGCGCGTGCCGATCCAAGATTTTAGAAGATATGCGCGGCTACGTGCGTATCTTATAAAATCCAGCGTACTTTTTTAAAAAATCTACCCCTAAGTCTATTCCATGTTACAGTTGCTAGTAATAGCGGTGGTTATTATCTAAGTCAACAATTAATAGCAGGTAATGGGCTTCTCCTCCAAGAACTTATACAATCCTTTTTTAAACACAGCTATACATAAGAACATAAGAAAATGCCATACTGGGTCAGACCAAGGGTCCATCAAGCCCAGCATCCTGTTTCCAACAGTGGCCAATCCAGGACATAAGAACCTGGCAAGTACCCAAAAACTAAGTCTATTCCATGTAACCATTGCTAATGGCAGTGGCTATTCTCTAAGTGAACTTAATAGCAGGTAATGGACTTCTCCAAGAACTTATCCAATCCTTTTTTAAACACAGCTATACTAACTGCACGAACCACATTCTCTGGCAACAAATTCCAGAGTTTAATTGTGCGTTGAGTAAAAAAGAACTTTCTCCGATTAGTTTTAAATGTGCCCCATGCTAACTTCATGGAGTCCTTCTACTATCCGAAAGAGTAAATAACCGATTCACATCTACCCGTTCTAGACCTCTCATGATTTTAAACACCTCTATCATATCCCCCCTCAGTCGTCTCTTCTCCAAGCTGAAAAGTCCTAACCTCTTTAGTCTTTCCTCATAGGGGAGTTGTTCCATTCCCCTTATCATTTTGGTAGCTAACTGCACTAACCACATCTTCTGGCAACAAATTCCAGAGTTTAATTGTGCATTGAGTGAAAAAGAACTTTCTCCGATTAGTTTTAAATGTGCCACATGCTAACTTCATGGAGTGCCCCCTAGTCTTTCTATTATCTGAAAGAGTAAAAAACCGATTCACATCTACCCGTTCTAGACCTCTCATGATTTTAAACACCTCTATCATATCCCCCCTCAGCCGTCTCTTCTCCAAGCTGAAAAGTCCTAACCTCTTTAGTCTTTCCTCATAGGGGAGCTGTTCCATTCGCTTTATCATTTTGGTCGCCCTTCTCTGTACCTTCTCCATCGCAATTATATCTTTTTGGAGATGCGGCGACCAGAATTGTACACAGTATTCAAGGTGCGGTCTCACCATGGAGCGATACAGAGGCATTATGGCATTTTCCGTTTTATTCACCATTCCCTTAGAGGTGGTATGATACTTCTGTAGGAATCAGAAGGGAGCATTCTGCCACAGAAAAACCTTTTGTTTGTAAAACTTGGGGGAGGGGACCTCAGAATACTATGGCCTGCAAAGTTTTATTACAACTTAGAAGTTTTATTACAACTTAGAGAGTTAGGAGGTGGAGGGCAACAGGTCCACTCATGGCTTATGAGATTTTTTTGGTTAACCTGCTAAATTCTGAATATAGGGGCTGATGTAATGAGACCCGTGGTGAAATCGCCCTAGCTGTCTGCGCATATTTTTTTTTTTAGTGTGTATGGCAAAAGCAGGTGCCTCTGCATGATGTAATAAAGCGCAGATATGCAAATGAGACGCTTACAGAAAATCCCACGCAAAAGTAAAGTACACACAAAAACATTCGCAAATATGCACGGTCATGGCCCTAAATGTAAAAAAATGCAGAGAAACCGGCACTGAAACCCACATTAATGTGGTGACCCACGAGTGATTCATGGGGTGAATCACTTCATTTACAGTGAAGTTAGAGGTCCGGGAGTGGGACTGAAGGTGGGTAGAGCAACAACTAATCCCTTCATGTTCCGTCTCTTATTGCGTGGCAGGTGTACTGGCGGATATCGGTAAGCATGGGAAATTCAGCAGAAGTTTCTTCAGCCGACCTGCAAAATGTACCATAGCATCAGGAAAAAGTGAAGGTAATCCATGATTACCCCATAACAGCACGGACACATAACCACACTAATGCCATTAATGGCGTAAACTGGCCTCCAGACTTGCACTTTTACTGAACTCCTGCCCCGACCCAGGCACTAAAAAACCCAAGTACAAAAACTCACACTAATCAATGCATGGCTCCCTGCATAGCCCGTGAATAGTTAATTGACTCCTTTGCATGGCGTTTGTATGCACATGGGCAAAACCAGCTGCGGGTTTCTGCGCACATTTTTCCCCGCACTAATCATAAGCATAAAAGCTAGCACGGGAAAACCTTGCACAAAAACCCATGCAAGTATGAGCAAAAACCCACGGCAGTTTTAGCACAGTTTATTACATTAGCCCCATAGCCAATTCAGTCTAAAGTTATGTGGGTAAACATACATAGATAATTTTAGATTTGCTCTCCACTACAACAAGACTTACCCAGCTAAAATTAAACTTAGCTGAGTAGTGCTGAATATCGGCACTAGCTGGCTATGTTTAAGCCCTATGCCTCCACACTGCCTTTTTTTTTATATATATATCTGGGTAAGATTTATCCAGGTAATGATTTAGCAGGCTGAAAAATTCAAAACTTGGGGTTTGTCCATCTACATCTGAATATAACCAGACAAGCTCTTTTGAAAAGCCCCCCCCCCCCCCCCCCCCCCCCGGATATTGATATATGTGAGCCAAAGTCTGAAATCAACATAGAGATTATGGCTCACCCAGAATCCCTTGCTGCTTGGCCTGTCTGCAAATTCTGGCCATGAGAACCTCAAATTGACCCTAGTTTGGAGAGACTCTGGGAGACATCTGGATTGCATATGGAGCTGTCCAAAACTTATGATGGAGGGTGATGAGGTCACAAAGAGCAAATGGACGAGGTTATGTTCTCACAAGATACCGTCTCAACTCCAGGGGCCCCAGTGAAATCAGAGAGTCCTGGAGATCTCCCTGAGGATGAAAAGCTGACAGGACAAAGAACTAACAGAGGATTGATATATAGTTTATATACACAATCTCCAAACAGCATTGTAAAATATGGCCGGGAATATGAAAAAATGGAATAAAAGAAAAAAAATGAAATTTCATTCAGTTTTTTTTACCATTTTGGAAACAAAATAAAACAAAATGTAGTTGACAGTTCCTATTTTATTTCAAATGAATGCACATCCCTAATAAGGATCAGGCTAATTCAGTACTATAGATTATGAGTTCATTCATGCAATAGTATAAGCCAACCCATTACTGGATTAACCCAGTCCTTATGACATGGAATCAGGTGACCACTCTAAATGTAGAGCTAGACCAGATGTAATGGTAAATGGCAGTAGTAATAATAGTCACAGCCCCTTTAGTATAGTAGATTTCCCTCATTACTATTTCAGCTGCTTTTCTGCAGGTCCTTGTCATTAAGCATTACATGTTTCTAATAGGGTTACCCATTTCCCTAACCCTAAACTTTCTACTAAACCTTAATTTGCCTACCCAATCTAATATTGACATTGTTTAAATGAATGTTTTATTAAAAAAAAAAAAAACAAAAAAAAAAGCTTCTGGAAGTTAAAAAATTACCCGATAAACTTGAAAGAGAAAACAAAAGTGTGTTTTTTAATTTTCATTTTATGCTTTGGAGTTGATGGCAATTCCCCTTGTCTGATCACTCAGGTGACATGGAATCAGTTGTAAGATAAGATCTGGGTACAAACAGATTTTAAATTTAAATCTGTACCAGGTGCACAATAGTCTAGAGTCCTAATGCAATCCAATTCTGACTTCAGGTATCAAAGAGCTTCACTGTGATTGTAACAGGTGCTTATCCACTGCAACTCAGAGACCGCAGACAAGACTCCCCTTTGATTTCAAGCAGCTCATTATGTTCCAATTACAAGCACACAACAACAAGTTCCAGGTGTAGAGCATGATCCATGCAGAATTCCACTTAGATTTTAATCAGTTCCCAGTTTTCAAGTTCCAAGTGGAAAGCAATTGAAATATTACAGATGGCTGTATTTTCTGAAAGGCTTCTTACTTTCTGCCACCCCTGTGTGAGGCAAACCTATTTTGAAAACAGGACTCATCAGTTTTGTCTCTGCTTTCCCTAGTATAACTCATAAGAAGCAGGTGTGCCAGGCCTAGGATTTCAGCTTTTCACAACAAGGAACTTTCAAAATGAATTGCAATAGGAGATGGAAAACAAAAAATGACTTATAGATAACCTCTTTCTCATGTTTGCCCTCATTTTAAAATTGGTGAAAGGCTTGGGGGAAGATTGTGGTTTGTTTTATTTATCTATTTGATTTCTATTCCACCTTTCAGATATTCAGAGTAGATTATATTTAGGTATTGTAGTTATTTTATAGGTACAGTAGCAAGATTGAATGAGGGGAAAACTATAGATAATAAAAAATAGTGGTAAGAGTTATAGCTTCTTTCACTCCAGGATATTTTGGCCTTCTCTAATTTTTCTTCCTTTTCAGCTGGGCAGTAAGCAAAGGAATTCCCATGGGCAGTGCAATAATGGAAAACAGAAAAATCACCATTCCTCATAAAATATCAAACAATAAAATCAGAAATATACAATGTCATTCATAATAGTAAAACCAAATAAATATTTCAAAACAGCCAACAAACAGAACACCAATAAATAAAAACTCACATAAATTTTTCATATTTTCTAAACACCAATAACATATTTTAAAACAGTAAACACTTTAAATAATACCCAACAATTAAAACTAATAAGAATTTTAAAAGCTCCTGATCTCCATTGCTGGCATCATTTGATTTCCAGTTACTCTGAGATTGTTGTAGATTAGAAAACACAACACACAAACTTTACCCAATCTCTTTTACGCACACGCACCTACACATGCTCATTTTCTCACACACTCCCTCTCTCTCTTTCTTGCTCATACACACACACCCTCACTCTCTCTCTCACATACACACATGCAGACTATCACATACACTCATGTAGGTTCTCAAGCACCCATGCATGCAGGTTCTTAAACATGCACACATGCATGCAGGTTCTCATGCACACACACACACACACACACATACACAGTCTCTTACACACATGTATGCAGGCTCTCATGCACATGTACACATGCACTCACACATGCACACACAAGCAGGCAGGCTCTCTCATGCTCACACAAGCAGACTCACATGAATGCATACATGCCCTTGCATATACATGCAGGTTCTCTTGCATATTCACACACACTTTCACACACACACACACACACACACACATGCACACATGCCCAGTCTCTCTCACAATCACAGGCTCTTGCAGCCTTTCTTGGAACACAGCTGGGACTCTTTTTCAGCTGCCACAGGATGGGATCTGTGATGGCCTATAAGGTCCTGGTCTTTGGATGCCATGGGATGAGGTATGCAGCAGCTCTGATTGGTTTTCATCTTTGGCCACCATAAGATGGAGTCCTTGGTATTTCTACTGGGTCCTTGTCTTTAGCATGGTCCTCTCTCTTTCTGCATGATCTGTGGACTGCTTGGGGAGGGGAAGTGGATTTGAAAGTAGACAGCTCTTAAAGGCTGTGATCCTCTCCCTTTCAGTAGTCAATTCATGGCAGAATTTGTAAACTTACAACTTCTGCCCATGAGTTGGCAGCAAAGAATGGAGAGGATCGCCGCATACGGAAGATAGACAAGACAGTCAGTGATGGAGAAAAAACACTCTCGAGCCACAGTTTATGTTTCAAAGAGCCGCATGTGGCCATCTCTGCTATAGAGTTTTGAAATACATACAGAGGCCGATTCAATGCCATGCGCTGCATCTAGTGCACAGCTTAACACGCAATTGGACACATGTTTTGGACGTGCATCCATAACCCCTGATGCAATACAGGGATTAGTGCAACCAAAATGCGTGTCCAAACTACCACATTACTAATAGTGCTCATCATATGTAAATTCATGTAGATGAGGCTATTAGCTAATACCCACGATGCAAAACATATTTTAACACACATACCTGCAGCTGGCATAAAGGTATGCCACAATCAAGGACATTGATAAAAACAAAAAATCCTACTTTCTGTGATTCCTCCTATTAATATCGTCATTACACTAAGTAAGAGGAACCACAGAAAGTAGATTCATTAAAAAAAAAAGTCTTGGGTAAAAAAATAATAATTCTTGGCATCCAACACACAAGATACACAGTCCAGGCCGTGTTGCGACAGTGGACCCCTGAATCAAGATGAGTGTAATCCTAACTGAGAGAGGATTTCCCAGGCTCTCATCATCGGGAGGTGGATCTCAGTACCAGTGTGGGGTCAAGGCCAGCAGCAGACAGCAGAATCCAGATACAGGTCCAAGGTCAAGGCAGGCGGCTAACAGCGGAATCCAGCAAACAGTCCAAGGGTAGAGACGGGCAGCAGATAGGAGAATCGAGATACCGGTCCAAGGTTGAGGCCAATAGTCAGTCCAAAGGGCAAGGAGCAGGACTGGTACGGAGAGAGGCAGGAACCAGGAGGCTAGGAACAAGGGCAGAAGGGCACCAAGGGAGCAGAAACTAGGTACGAGGAGCAGAACCAACGCAGCCAGCAGCTTCAGAAAACCTGTTGCAGAGGCATAGTATATAAAGTATCACCTTGCATTCTGACTGTTGTGTTATTATATATTTTACATTTCAATAAAAATATGTGAACATAAAGGGGTAGATTTTAAAAGGGAGCGCACAGGCGCACATGTGAGTGTGCTACCTGACATGCCCACATGTACCACCGATTTTATAATTTGCGCAAGGGAGTGCAAAATTGTTCACCTTGAGCATACCGAGTCGCGCTGCCTTCCCCCATTCCCTTCCCCCTAGCCTGACCTTCCTACCCCTTCCCCTAACCTTTTCCCCCCCTAGCCCTACTCTAACCCCCCCTGACCTTTGTCTTACCTTTTGCGCCTGCCTCTGGGCAATGGCCGCTCTGTTGGAGGCATCAGGCCTCGCCCCGAACCGCCCCCGCCCCACCCCCAGACCACTCCATTAGTAAAGTCCCGGGACTTACACGTGTCCCGGGGCTTTACGTGCATCGCCGGGCTTTTTTAAAATAGGCCCGGCGCGCGTAACCCCACCCCTACGCGCGTAAGGCTTTTAAAATCCGGCCCAAACTGTATACCGATGACACACAGTTTTTTGTGCCACAGGAAAATATTTGCTCTGCTACTAATGAGCTACTGAATATTTCTTTTTCATCTATCAGAGCTTGGCTCATTCACAACCAATTGGCCTTCAACCTTGATAAAACCGAGATTATGATTTTATTTTATTTATTTTTATTTAATAATTTTTATATACCGACTTTTCATGCAAGCATACAAATTGGTTTACAATAGTTAGTAATTAATCATTTAAAATTATTTGCATTTCCAAAGAAGAAAGGAAGTAAATACATTGTTTCATAATATAAATAATTAACATAGTAAACTAAATAGTAGGCTAAATAATCAAAATGTAAACACTTACGGGTCTATCCTGTAAAGTGCGGCCGCGTTTACCCTGCTCCTAAGCCGCTTTTTACTCACTTTCCGGCCGCGTTAGCCCTTCCTGCGATCCCGAATCCCCTTTAACCTACTCCTACCGCGTCCTAAATTCCCCGGGCAACCCCTTCCGCACGCGGCATGCATACTGCATGCAAACGAGCGAATTAGCTATTCCCTAGCATCCCGTGGCATGAAGCCTTAGGCCCGCACACCCAGGATACTGTATAGGCGCTCTATCCAGTAAAATGGGTTGCGCGGACCTAAGGCTTCCCGGACGCGGTTTACATTTAAATAAAATTAGTGTTCAGGATCGAGCGGTAGGTGAGCTGCACTGTGCGTGCGGCAACCGCGGGTGCCGCAGGCACTAACGCAGCTCTTCCTACCGCTCAGTACTGGATAGACCTGTTAGAGAGGTAGTATAGTTGGGGTAGAGATAGTATAATAAAAATAAAAATATATATTACCTTGGTATAAAATCAGAAGAGTGAGATAATTATGTTAACAGCTCTTGGTAGGCTTGTTTAAAAAGCCAGGTTTTAATCCCCTTTTTAAATAATTTGATGTCAGCTTCTAGTCGTAACTCCTGCAGAATAGAGTTCCATAGAAGGGGTCCTTCTTTTTTCCATTTTGAGAATCTCAAGTTTGAAGTCTCTTCTGCCATCCATAATCTTGGTATTGTCCTGGATTCAGAGCTTACCATGAAGCCTCAAATAAGATCTCTGCTTAAATAAGAACAGAAGAACATGCCATACTGGGTCAGACCAAGGGTCCATCAAGCCCAGCATCCTGTTTCCAACAGTGGCCATAAAAACCTGGCAAGTACCCAAAAACTAAGTCTATTCCATGTTACCATTGCTAATGGCAGTGGCTATTCTCTAAGGGGCGGATTTTAAATGCCCTGCGCGCGTAAATCCGGCCGGATTTACGTGCGCAGGGCCCTCACGCGCCGGTGCGCCTATTATGCATAGGCCGCCGGCGCGTGCAGAGCTCCAGGACGCGGGTAAGTCCCAGGGCTTCGTAAAAGGGGCGTGTCGGGGGCGTTGCAGAATGACACGGCGTTTCGGGGGCATGATGTGGAGGTTCGGGGGCGTTTCGGGGGCGTGGTCGAGGACTCCGGACCAGCCCCCGGGTTGGGTGATGGCGCGCCAGCAGTCCGCTGGCGCACGCAGATTTACGCCTGCTTTCAATAGGCGGAAATCTGCCAACAAAGGAAAGGGGGGGTTTAGATAGGGCCGGGGGGGTGGGTTAGGTAGGGGAAGGGAGGGAAAGGTGGGGGGAGGTGAAGGAAAGGAACAGGCAGCGCGCGCTGGTCTCGGAGCGAGCAGGTTGCACAAATGTGCACCCCCTTGCGCGCGCCAACCCCGGATTTTATAAGATACGCACGGCTACGTGCGTATCTTATAAAATCCAGCGTACTTTTGTTCGCGCCTGGTGCGCGAACAAAAGTACGCGCTCGCGTATGTTTTTAAGATCTACCCCTAAGTGAACTTAATAGCAGGTAATGGACTTCTCCTCCAAGAACTTATCCAATCATTTTTTAAACACAGCTATACTAACTGCACTAACCACATCCTCTGGCAACAAATTCCAGAGTTTAATTGTGTGTTGAGTAAAAAAGAACGTTCTCCGATTAGTTTTAAATGTGCCACATGCTAACTTCATGGAGTGCCCCCTAGTCTTTCTATTATCTGAAAGAGTAAATAACCGATTCACATCTACTTGTTCTAGACCTCTCATGATTTTAAACACCTCTATCATATCCCCCCCTCAGCCGTCTCTTCTCCAAGCTAAAATGTCCTAACCTCTTTAGTTTTTCCTCATAGGGGAGCTGTTCCATTCCCCTTATCATTTTGGTAGCCCTTCTCTGTACTTTCTCCATCGCAATTATATCTTTTTTGAGATGTGATGACCAGAATTGTACACAGTATTCAAGGTGCGGTCTCACCATGGAGCAATACAGAGGCATTATGACATTTTCCGTTTTATCCATCATTCCCTTTCTAATAATTCCCAACATTCTGTTTTCTTTTTTTGACCGCCGCAGCACACTGTACCGACGATTTTAATGTGTTATCCACTATGACGGCTAGATCTCTTTCTTGGTTTATAGCACCTAATATGGAACCTAACACTGTGTAACTATAGCATGGGTTATTTTTCCCTATATGCATCACCTTGCACTTATCCACATTACATTTCATCTGCCATTTTGATGCCCAATTTTCCAGTCTCACAAGGTCTTCCTGCAATTTATTACAATCTGCTTGTGATTTAACTACTCTGAACAATTTTGTATCATCATCCTATGCTAATTTAAGGGTGCTGTGTAGGTTAAAATCTCTTCTACTTGCTTCTGATTTCAGGACTATTTTACAGGCTGTAGTTGTGAATGAACTAGATTACTTTGAAGGCTCTACAGATGGTCCAAATCTTTACAGCCAGACTGCTCTCAGTCCTGAGAGCATATTTATCCTACCTTATATTCTTTACATTGGCTTCTTTTGTTGTTGTTTTACTGGTTTCCATATTGCTACATAAAAATATTTCTCCTTGGGCCAATTCTATGCTGAAATGTTATACATCCATCCATTCCCTCTGCTCTTCAAATCAATGTCTTTTGGAAGTTCCATTATTTCATATCATCCATATCCATTATTTCATATTGTCCATCTTAGAGAGGCCCCTGATTGTGCCTTTTCTATTGTTGGTCCATAGTTATGGAATGACCTCCCTGACTTTTTTAGAACTACAACTTGTATTGCCACTTCTAAGATAGCAGTAAAAGCTCATTTTTTTAAAGCAGATTTTGGGGGAAAAAAGGCATAATATCAAATTTTACTACCTCTTAAGGAGGTAGCTTAACTTATCTTTCTATTCCAACATCTATAGTGCTGTGCCAGCTTGTCTTGTTGACATGTTTCCATATGTACTGCTTATTTAGGTATCTGTATGCAGAATTCCCATCTATTGTTTATTTTATTTTATTGTTTATTGTTTATTTTTAAGTTTTGTTTTGAGTTTTTGCTTTATTGTTCTCAATTGTTTTCTAATGAGTTTTTCTGTTGGATTTTCAGTTTTTTTATTTCTTTGTATTTTGATTTTGATTTCTGTTATAATATTTTTGTGGTTTTTATTTTTCATTCAGTTAATTTTTATCTTTTATGCATGTTACATTTACATTAATTAAAATGTATGAATCACCTAACACATAAGGCCTAGGTGATGAGCATAGGTATAAACATAATAGTAACACAAAAATACAAAACACAATTAATAACAGAGCAAAGCATAACAAATATCTTTATAAAATCAATCAAAATGTATAAATAAAATAAGTTTTGTTTTGAGTTTTTGCTTTATTGTTCTCTAATGAGTTTTTCTGTTGGATTTTCAGTTTTTTTATTTCTTTGTATTTTGATTTTGATTTCTGTTATAATATTTTTGTGGTTTTTATTTTTCATTCAGTTAATTTTTATCTTTTATGCATGTTACATTTACATTAATTAAAATGTATGAATCACCTAACACATAAGGCCTAGGTGATGAACATAGGTATAAACATAATAGTAACACAAAAATACAAAACACAATTAATAACAGAGCAAAGCATAACAAATATCTTTATAAAATCAATCAAAAATGTATAAATAAAATAAAAAAATCCAAAAGATAATAAAATTGTTCATTTATAATCTCCTATGAACAGTGGATACAAGCAGTCTATACATTTTGAAATAAATTAATTAATAAAGTGGTACTTGGAGTGACATGAAGGGCCTGAGAAGTGATACAACAAGTGTGCAAAATATCAGATAGCCAGAGCAAGACTAAGAGTCAGCAAGTTACATATGGGAAGGACATTTGAAAGAAACTTGAAGTCAGTTGGAGCAGAGGAGTAAGCACTCTAAGGTACCAAGAATGACTTTCCATTTGGGTCCCCTCCAGAGGATTTTGTGGCATGGTTTGGGGAGCTCCCACTGGAGGCTTTCTTTGGCAGCTCGCCCAAGGGCCTGAGCAAAGAAGTGGGATAAGCCTCTTCTTTCTGCAGTTGGAGTAAGAACAGGTTTGGTGCTCAGCACGCTCATGTTCCTCCAGCTTTTTTGACTGCTTTCTCTTCACAGCAGGAAAGCACTCTGTTCCCCAACATAGTGAAGGCTAGGGCAGCCCCCTCTTTTTTCTTTCAGCTGACCAGAGGCCTTCCCTTTCACCAGAGAGCAGATGGTGGGCCCCCATCTAGTGCATAGCAATGTGCAGCAGTGTGGAGTGACTTTCCCAGTCAGAGGCTTGGCTACCTCATTGATTCTGCCCATAGAATATGCTTCTGTCAAAGACTGAGCCATGCACATAGTACATACAGCATGACGAGTGGAACTGAGAAAGGCTTATTAAATCAGTTGTGGTTCCATCTGTTACTTGGATAACTGTGGTAATAGCACAGGTAATACATGCGAATGACTGCTGATCCCCAAGACATAATCTAGGGAATTAAATAAAGCCTTAAATCCCTCAAGCATAGATTACATGTAATTGCAAACATCAAAACAGAACCTAGATCCTACAGAGGTTAATAATTATTGGCCCATCTCAAATTTATCCCTTCTCACCAAACTAACTGAAAAGGTAGTACTTAAACAACTCAATGAGCATTTAGAACAGAATAACATACTATACCCAGCAAAACATGGTTTCTAGAAACACTTTAGCACAGAAACCTTACTCCTCGCCCTATCCGATACAATCATATCCTACAGAGCTTAATAATTATCGTCCCATCTCAAATTTATCCCTTCTCGCCAAACTAACCGAAAAGGTAGTACTTAAACAACTCAATGAGCATTTAGAACAGAATAACATACTATACCCAGCACAACATGGTTTCTGGAAACACTTTAGCACAGGAACTTTGGTTTTTGGGTACTTGCCAGGTTCTTATGGCCTGGAATGGCCACTGTTGGAGACAGGATGCTGGGCTTGATGGACCCTTGGTCTGACCCAGTATGGCATTTTCTTATGTTCTTATGTAACCTTACTCCTCGCCCTATCCAATACAATCATAAGAGGCTTTGATAATGGTACTGAGCCATACCTTATCTCCTAGCTTAAACTGGGGAGACATTTGATGATGAGCATCCTAAAATATTTTGCCCGTTGCCCAGCCTTCTGTAGAAGCTCCTTGGTCTGAGTCCAGAGTTGATGTATCTCATCTGCCATAGCTTGAGCAGCTGGTGATGTACCAGTCAATGGTAAGGGAAATGGTGGAAGTGGCTGATGGCCATACACAATCTGAAATGGCGTGGATCCTGTGGCAGATGCCGGATGCGAATTCAAGGAGAACTCTGCCCAGGGTAGTAACTCTGCCCAATCATTCTGCCTAGAGTTGACATAGGCACGGATGAACTGCTTAAGGGTTCTGTTCATTCTCTCTGTCCATTAGATTGAGGGTGATACACAAAAGTCAAATCCAAAGTAATATAGAACTTTCGACACAGTGCCCTCCAGAACTTGGCAGTGAACTGGATACTGTCTGATACAATGTGTTTCAGAATCCCATTTAACCGAAAAATATGCTGCACAAATAGTTTGACAAGTTCTGGGGCAGATGAAGAGCAACAAAGTGCACCATTTTTGAGAATTGGTCCACGGTAACCCATATCGTATTGTTCCCACTAGAAGGAGGTAGATGCATCCAAGGCAATATGCGTCCAAGGTTCATCAGGAATGGGTAGCAGTTGGAGCAGGCCCCAGGGACGACCGGCCAGAGGCTTTAGTCTTGCGCAGGAGGTGCAGGATTCCACGTACGTTTGCACGTCTTTTCTCATAGACAGTCACCAATAGAATCGCTGTAAGGTAGTTAGGGTACAGGCTTGTCCTGGGTGGCCTGATAACTTAGTCATGAGCCCAATTCAACAGCTTCTTCCTTAGACATGGTGGAACCACTGTTTTGCCTGTGGGAACTGAATTTGTAGCAGCCAGCATTATCTTCTCAGGGTCAATGATGTGAAGTGGTTCATCTGGAATGTCATCAGGCGTAAAGGACTGGGAGAGAGCATCTGCCCAAACATTCTTCTCAGTGGGGCAATATTTGAGTAGAAAGTTGAACCTGTTAAAGAACAGGGACCATCTGGCTAGATGATGATTAAGCCTCTGAGCGTGGCAAAGATATTCCAGGTTCTTGTGGTCAGTGAACATGGTTATCTGATGCTGGGCACCTTCTAACCAGGGACGCCACTCTTCAAACACAAGCTTGATGGCAAGCAGTTCCTTATCGCCAATGCTGTAATTCCTCTCTGCTAGTGAGAAGCGCCTCGAGAAGAACAAGCAGGGATGTAGAACAAGAGTATCACTGTGCTAGCTAAGCACAGCCCCAATGCCAACATCTGAGGTGTTCGCCTTGACAATGAATGGCTTGTGAGGATCAGGGTGATGTAAGCAGGGTTTCTGGAGGAAAGCCTTTTTGAGCATTTGGAATGCAGAGATGGCTTCTGAAGACCATTGTGAAGGGTTAGCTCCTTTTTTTGTCATCGCGGTAAGGGGAGCTGTCAAGGTAGAGTAGTTCTTGATAAAGGAGCGATAATAATTTGTAAAGCCAAGGAAGTGGTGTAGAGCCTTGACACCAGTAGGTTGAGGCCAGTCTTGTATGCTTTTTGTCTTCTGAGGGTCCATCTGAAAACCCTCAGAATCACGATGTACCCAAGGAATGGAACAGACTCTTGGTGAAAGGCACACTTCTCAAGCTTGGCGTACAAGCAGTTATCTTGAAGCCACTGTAAGACAGTAATGATATCAATTTGGTGGATTTGCACATCAAGGGAAAAAATGAGGATGTCATCTAGGTAAACAATGACACACTGATATAGTAGATCACGCAAAATGTTGTTCATCATATTTTTAAATATGGCCGGGGCATTACAGAGGCCAAAAGGCATAACAAAATATTCAAAGTGGCCATCGTGAGTATTAAAGGCTGTTTTCTACTTATCCCCGCGATGAATATGAACGAGGTTGTAGGCACGGTTTAGATCCAATTTTGTGAAAATATTTGCCCCCTGGAGCCGATCAAATAGTTCCGAAATTAACGGTAAAGGATACCAATTTTTGATGGTGATCTCATTCAGACCTCGGTAATCAATGTAAGGGCAAAGGGATCCATCCTTCTTGCCAACGAAAAATAACCCGGCTCCTGCCGGAGATTTAGAGGGTCTAATAAACCCTTTCTGCAGATTCTCTTGGATATAAGCCGACAAGGCCTCAATCTCAGATAAGGAGAGTGGATAAACTCTTCCTCTGGGTGGTTTGGAATTGGGCTTTAAATTGATGGCATAGTCAAAGGATCTATGCAGTGGAAGTACATCTGCAGCTTGTTTTGAGAATACGTCTTGAAAAGAAGCGTACTGAGGTGGTAGACCAGGAGGAGCAGAAGTAGTAGCCATTCATGGCAAGGGAGTTATTTTTTTAGACATCTGTCATGGCAGTCAGGGCCCCATTGGGATAGCTCCATACATTAGAGATGTGAATCGTGTCCTCGATCGTTTTAACGATCGATTTCGGCTGGGAGGGGGAGGGAATCGTATTGTTGCCGTTTGTGTGTGTAAAGTATCGTCATAATCGTTAGAATCGTGAGCTGGCACACTAAAACCCCCTAAAACCCACCCCCGACCCTTTAAATTAAATCCCCCACCCTCCTGAACCCCCCCCCCCAAATGCATTAAATTACCTGGGAGTCCTCCGTAGCGGCGGTCCGTGGCTAAATCGGGGGAAGGGGGAGAGCACGAAAACCGGCACACTAGATCGTGAGGTCTTCAGCCGGCGCATTTTTCAAAATGGCCGCCGCAAAATGGCGGCGGCCATAGACAAAAACAATTCGACGCAAGAGGTCGTTCCGGACCCCCCGCCAGAACCCTCGCGAGATTTCCAGACCTCGCTGAACGACCTCCTGCAGTCGATCTCCTGCCGGCGCCATTTTCCTGCCGGCGCCATTTTCCGTACGGAAAACGATTCGCGGCAGGAAATCGCTCCTTGACCCCCGCTGGACCCCCAGGAACTTTTGGCCAGCTTGGGGGGGCCTCCTGACCCCCACAAGACTTGCCAAAAGTCCAGCAGGGGTCCAGAACGACCTCTTGCGTCGAATCGTTTTCGTCTATGGCCGCCGCCATTTTGCGGCGGCCATTTTGAAAAATGGCGCCGGCTGAAGACCTCACGATCTAGTGTGCCGGTTTTCGTGCTCTCCCCCTTCCCCCGATTTAGCCACGGACCGCCGCTACGGAGGACTCCCAGGTAATTTAATGCATTTGGGGGGGTTCGGGAGGGGGGGGATTTAATTTAAAGGGTCGGGGGTGGGTTTTAGGGGGTTTTAGTGTGCCGGTTTTCCTGCCCTCCCCCTTCCCCCAATTTACGATTTTTTGACGATAAATCGGGGGAATTGGTATTGTATCGTGGCCCTAACGATTTTTGACAATTTAAAATATATCGGACGATATTTTAAATCGTCAAAAAACGATTCACATCCCTACCATACATGACCAATTAAATTGTGGAGAATGATCCTGTAGCCAGGGTATGCCAAGCACAATGGGGTGGATGGCTTTTTCGAGAACCAGGAACTTGATGGTCTGCATATGTAAGGATCCCGTACATAGACAGACTGGCTGTGTGGTAGTTGTTACTTCTCCAAGCAAGGGCTTGCCGTGAATGGATGAGAGGGTACTGGCTCAGTAGGGAGTCCTAGATGTTCAACCAATCTTTTGAGAATAAAGTTCCCACCTGCACCCAAGTCGACCAGGGCCTGGGTGGTGAACTCGAGAGGCCCAGAGATGATAGAGACAGGAAGAGTCAGTGGAGGAGAAGGAGCAGTTAGACCTAGGATCCTGGGTCTGCATGTTTCTCGGACAGATAGGGCAGGTTTGAACTGCATGACCAGTCTTCCCGCAATATATGCACAGACCCATCTTTTTATGGAAGCGCCTTTCCTCGGTAGTCTGATGGCTATGGCTAATTGCATAGGTTCATCTTCCTCTTCAGGGTTAGATGCAGCCTGGACCGGAGTAGGCGGTAGATTCCGTGAACGGATACCATTGGATACATGTTTATTCAGAGGTTTCACCTCAGCCGAGCGTTCACGTATACGGTTATCAATTCGCCCAGCAAGGTCCATCAGGGAGCTAAAGTCTCAGCTAACTCCCGGGCGGCAAGTTCATCTTTTATGTGGGAATTGAGACCTCCTAGAAATATAGCTCTAAGGAAACTTGAATCCCTTAGGAGTTCGGAAGACAGAGTCTTGAATTCAATCACGTAGTCTGGGAGTGATTTAGTTCCCTGTTGTAGATCCAGGAGCGCAGAATCGGCAATGGACTGGTGAGCAGGGTCATCAAACACTGTCTTAAAGAAAGCCAGAAACACAGGCAAGTCATTAAGAATTGGATCATTGTGCTCCCATAGGGGTGAAGCCCAGGCCAGGGCCTTTCCATCCAACAGGGACAAAATGTACGTAGTCTTGGTAGTAGCAGTAGGGAAGTTAGCTGGTTGTAAAGCAAAGTGCATACAGCATTGATTGAGGAAGCCCCTACACAACAGGGAGTCTCCTGTGACATGTGTAGGAGCTGGTAGAACTGTAGTTCGCCCGGTAACCACCGGGGGTGATGCAATCTCGCTGGAAGTAGAAGAATCCTTCAGTCTGGAGTTCAGCTGGTTAAAGGTGGTAGCCCTGGGTGCAGCAAGGCCCCCGAGGAGCAGGTACCTAGGTCACCCAGAAGTCAGTGAAGTGAATTCCCAGAGGGGTGGAACTAGCAGGACGAGATTCCTTGTTAACTCGTATTGCAACATGTCAGCTGAGCTTAAGTATGGTAAGTGGATGATGTCATGTCGTGGGGACACCCTCGAGGTTCCCGCCATGATGCGTTCAAGAAGGGGGCGGTGCGCGCGTGCCTTAGGTAAACCCGCATGTAATATGCCCGCCGGGAGCGCTTGCGCCGTCCTGGGCATGCCATGAGGGTTGAAGTGTGGAAGCGGAGGCCGCCATACTCCCCAGACTCGGAGCTGCATCTAGAAAGGAGGTGAGCAGCAGAGGTTTCAGCCGCCTGCGACCGATGGGCACAACACTTCCAAATTTTGTTTCAGCTCTTAGCTTTTCAATCTCCAATTCAGGAAATTCCGAATGAGATTCTTCCACAGAATCAATTGTTGAAAATACTGCCTCCATTACATCAGAAGCAGTAATCACAGAAGACTATGCTGCTGGACTTGGGTGTTATGCTGTCCCGGTCCATTCCTCTGCCCTGATAATGTCAACCTTGGATAGCTCTCCCTCTTTCTATCCCTGCTCCATAACAAAATAGAGAGGAGCAGGCAGTGGTGGCAAATGCTCTCCAAATTTCTATTTTTTCCTGCATGAGCTGGCTTCTACCCCTGGCATTCTGCAGCTTAAAAAGTCTCTTTCAAGTTTAGGAACAGGACTCCCTTTTTTCTCGCTGCTACTAGTACTTCTTGTACTTCTCACAAATTGGGCTAGCTCTGTAGCAAATCATCTGTTCTTCCTATTCTCTCTTCTGCCCTTTCCTTACAGTAGCATGAAGGAATTTGAAGTCCTTACTGAGGGTTTTGATACAACAAGAGAATTTTGAATTTATTAATACACTACCACCACTCACAATACCACTCTAGTGCTTGCTAAAATGTCTCTGTCTCACACATACACACATAGACACATAGAGTGTATGTGTGTGCACTACTGACTGATTCCTTTTGCATGCACAAAAAAACTTCAGTCTACCTGCAGGTAAGCTCACAGCAATGTAGCATCAGAAAGAGCCATAAAAACCACTGGTACTACTTTAATCTCCATTCCATTCCTATCCTGTTTCTAGTAAACATAGAAAGCAGTGCCACTGCCTCTGTCTGAGAGACCACTGACTGCAGTAGAGAAAATCAGAGAAAGCCTATTCCTGTACGTACCCGAAACAGTCCAGACAGTGGGTTGAGCCTCCTTTCCAGCAGGTGGAGACAGACTAAAACTTGCAGGATGCCCTATATCAGGACAGAGCCTATCCTCTCACCCTTCAGTATTCGTCTGTCTCCAGCAGGTGCAGCATCTCCCCTTCGGTTCTCTGCTGTAGGCTAGTCAGCCTCTTCTTTATCTTTAGGCTCAAGCAAGTACTTCTTTTGGTTCTTGTTTAAAAAAAAAAAAAAGGATCTCTGAAGGAAATTTCTGCCTTCTTTAGTGCTTTTCTGTTTTTTGTGTGGGAGACGTCCATCTCCCAGCTCTTGCCTGGCTCAGGGGGGCTTGTCCCCTTTTGCAGGAGGGGGTTCCCTGCATAGTCCTGAGTCCGTGGATGCTTCCAGATATGGGGACCGACGCTCTCTGGGCCTCGTTCCCCCTCTGGCTGCCGAGAGGGTTTTGAACCCGCTGCTGTGCTCAGTAAAAAAAAAAAAAGGAGTTAAAAGGTGTTAAACTTTCAATAAGTTGCGGGTACTCACCTACCTCTAACTTATTTGTAGCAGTTGACCAGCTTTTTTATTTTTTTCTGGTCAGAGTAGGGCTAGAACCGGCAGTCAGAGAAGAAGAAGGCAGCAGGTTTCCCGCCTGCTCTCTCCTGCTGTGCAGACTGTCAATCAAGCTTTTTTTCAACTTTTTTTTCTTCAGCCGAGGGTTAGCTATGTCCCGGCTGACAGCCTGTCTTTCTTGTGGGCTGTCCTCTTCGCGTTTTTCGCGTCAGGGCCTCTGCACTGCTTGCCTGCCGGGTGGGGAAGGTCCCTCCTCGGCAGGACAAGCAAATTTAGCCCGGGGCTCCACTCCTCCCGGCATAGCTAGGCCTTTCCTGGGTCGGCAGAGCCCGGGAATGGCCACCATCTTGGATTTTTCATCGGGGCCGATTTCAGTGCTCCCTGGGGCTGGGGGGCCGGATTTTTTTGATTTAACTCCCGATTTGGCCCCCGCAGGTCCCCAGGAGAGGGATCCTGACCTTCCCTCGCCCCTCCCTCTCCCCCCCCCCCCCCCCCCCCCGGCAAATCCAGGGTCCCTTTTTCCGCGGATTTCGTCCTCCTCATGCACAAATCTTATCTAGCTAGCCTGCATGAGCTGGATGAAAGCCCCCCCCCTTGCCCCCCTGCCAAAAATCCCTCGTTCAGCGCCGTTGACCACTGGACCAGCCGCGGAGCCTCAGGGACCAGGGTCCTCGGACCCCACTGCTTCCTCAGATTTGGCGGATGCCCCCCCAGAGGGGGATGACCCCAGAGCCCTTCGTCTTTTTCGTAAGGAGGAGTTAGAGCCCCTCCTCCCTTTTGTTTTGGAGGAGCTGGGTCTGGAAAGTCCCTCCGTGGATAATCTCATGGCCTCACTCCCTAAGGATATGAACCCGGATTTGGGAGGGCTCCGGGCTCCGGCCTCAGCCTTTCCTTTCCACCCCATGCTTAAGCTCCTTATCCTGTGGGAATGGGAGGCTCCTGAGGGTGCGCTCCGGGTGGGGCGTGCGATGAATAAGCTCTATCCCCTCCCGGAAGAGGGCTTGGAGCTGTTGCGATATCCATCGGTGGATTCTTATGTTTCTGCAGTGGCCAAGCACACCACGATTCCGTGGAAGGTTCCACGGCCTTGAAGGATTCACAAGATCGTAAGCTGGAGGCTCACCTGAAGCGCATCTTTGACGTCCTAGCCCTCGGGGTTCGGGTGTCTTGCTGTAGCAGTCTCATGATGTGGGCGGGCCTCCAGTGGGTCCAACAGTTACTCTGCACCCGGGAGCTTCCGCCAGGTGAGGCAGAACAAGCCGAACGTCTGGAGGCAGTAATTGCTTACGTGTCAGACGCCCTCTACGATTTGGTCCGTGTGCAGGCGAAGGCGATGGTTTCGGCAGTGGCTGCCCGGAGGCTCCTTTGGCTACGCCACTGGTCGGCTGATCAGTCCTTGAAGACCCGGCTGGGCACACTTCCCTTCAAAGGTAAGATGCTCTTTGGCGAGGACCTTGACAAGCTTATGGACTCCTTGGCCTACAACAAGGTCCATAAGCTTCCAGAGGACCGCCCTAAGTCTTCTCAGTCCTTCGCGGCCTCTCACTTTCGCTTCAGGGGTCAGCGTCGCTCCGCTTCTCGCGGGCGGGGCGGTGCTGCAAGGGGGTCTTCTCGTGCACAGTCCTGGTCACAGTCCTTTCGTGGCAGGCGGCCTTTTCGTGAGGGCCAGCCCGTGCGTACCACCGCTAAACCTGCTACGCAATGAAGTTCAGCCGACCCATTCCTTGGTCCCTTACCTCGGCAGACGCCTCTCCCTGTTTTTCGAGGAATGGGTCAAAATCACGTCGGATCAGTGGGTCCTCGACATTATCAGAAACAGGTACGCTTTCAACCTCGTCAGGGAACTTCCAGATCTCTTTCTGTTCTCCCCTTGCAGCCGGGCCAAGAGGGACGCGGTGGTCCAGACTCTCTCCAAGCTTCTGGATCTGGGGGCGGTGGTCCCAGTCCCAAAAAGGGGAAATTGGCGCCGGCCAGTATTCTATTTACTTCACCGTGCCAAAAAAGGGCGGGTCCTTCCGCCCAATCCTGGACCTCAAGAGGGTCAATCGGGCCCTCAAGATCCCCCACTTCCTCATGGAAACCCTACGTGCGGTCATTACGGCGGTCCATCCCGGAGAGTTCCTTGCTTCCCTCGATCTCGCAGAAGCATATTTTCATATTCCCATCCACCGCGACTACCAGAAGTATCTCCGATTCCACATTCTCAACCAGGACTTCCAGTTTTGAGCTCTCCCCTTCGGCCTCGCGACGGCTCCTCGCACCTTCACGAAGGTCATGGTAGTAGTGGCAGCAGCCTTGCGCCGGGAGGGGATTCTCGTCCATCCCTATCTGGACGATCGGCTCATCCGGGCCAAGTCGGAGATCTCTTGCCGGCGGGCGGTGGATTGCGTCTTAGAGCTCCTTGCCTCTCTCGGGTGGATAGTGAACTTTTCCAAGAGCAAGCTTCAGCCCTCCCAGGAGTTGGAATTTCTGGGAGCACACTTCGACACCCGAGTAGGCAAAGTATTCTTACCTCGGGCGCGAGCCCTCAAGCTGATCGATCAGGTCCAGAATCTGATTGCGCTATCTTCCCCGACAGCCTGGGATTATCTCCAAGTCCTGGGCTCCATGGCTTCTACCATCAATCTGGTCCCCTGGCCCTTTGCTCATATGCGTCCGTTACAGAAAGCTTTGCTGTCTCATTGGCAACCAGTGTCGGAGCAGTTCCACGTAGTCCTTCTGTTCTTGGAGTCTACTACCTATGAATTACAGTGGTGGCTGTCTCTTCCTCATCTCCTGCAAGGGATGCCTCTTCAAGCTCCACAGTGGATGATAGTAACCACGGACACCAGCCTGTTGGGCTGGGGTACGGTCTGCCTTTCTCAGTCCACCCAGGGGACATGGTCCCAGACTCAGTCACGCTGGCACATCAATCGACTGGAAACTTTGGCGGTCCGCCTGGCCCTTCAGGAGTTCCTTCCCCTGATCCGCGGCAAGGCGGTACGAGTCCTGTCCGACAACTCCACCACAGTCGCCTACATCAATCGCCAAGGGGGCACTCGCAGTCCCCTTGTAGCCTTAGAAGCCAGCCCCCTCTTCGCCTGGGCCGAGTGTCACCAACAGTGCCTTGCGGCCTCTCACATCACCGGAAAAGACAATGTTCAAGCCGACTTCCTCAGCCGGCAGTCGCTCGATCCAGGAGAGTGGGAGCTCTCGGACGCGGCCATGGCTCTGATAGTGGACAGGTGGGGTCCTCCTCATCTCGACCTCATGGCGACTCTGCGCAATGCCAAGGCCAATCGGTTCTTCAGCCGCTGGAGCACGGTGCAAAGGGCGTGGATGCTCTGGCTCTCCCTTGGCCAGCAGACGTCCTTCTGTACGTGTTTCCCCCGTGGCCTCTGGTAGGAAAGATTTTCAGGAGAATCGAACTCCACTGGGGTCCGGTGATTCTCGTCGCTCCCGAGTGGCCGCGAAGGCCGTGGTTCGCGGATCTCATCAATCTAGCGGTGGACAGGCCCCTGCGCCTCAATCATCTCCCTCGTCTCCTCCGGCAGGGGCCTGTATTTTTCGACCAGGCCGATTGCTTCTGTCTAGCGGCCTGGCTTTTGAACAGCGTCGCCTGAGGCGCAAAGGTTAAAGGGAGGAGGTCATCTCCACCCTGCTGCGAGCCCAGAAGCAGTCGACTTCTCTGGCCTATGTGCGCATCTGGAAGGTCTTTGAGTCCGGATGTACGGAGGTGGGTGTCCTGGCGCGCTCCGCCTCCATCCCTTTGGTTCTTTCTTTTCTCCAGAAGGAACTCTCTAAGGGTCTCTCCTTCAGTTCCTTACGCGTTCAAGTCTCTGCACTCGGCTCTCTCCTGGGTCGGGTGGACGGTCATGCCTTAGCTGCTCACCTAGACGTGATTAGTTTCCTGAGGGGTGTTAGACACCTCCGCCCCCCCCCCTCCCGGGCCACGTGTCCATCTTGGAGTCTCAACCTGGTCCTTCGTGCTCTCTGTGCGGCTCCCTTTGAGCCTCTTCGCCACGCTATGCTCAAAGATCTTACTCTTAAGACTGTCTTTCTAGTCTCTATTTCCTCTGCTCGTCGTATTTCCGAGCTTCAGGCGCTGTCCTGTCGGGAGCCCTTCTTGCGTTTTTCTGATTCTGGGGTCTCTCTCAGGACGGTTCCTTCCTTCTTGCCTAAGGTTGTCTCCGCCTTTCACATCAACCAGTTGGTAGAACTCCCCGCGTTCTCTCCGGAGGAGATTGCGGGTACGGCTGGGGGCGACATCCGTCGGCTGGATGTCAAGCGAGTCTTGCTTTGCTATCTTCAAGTCACCAATGAATTCCGCGTATCGGACCATCTCTTCATCCTTTGGAGTGGTCCCAACCGGGGTAAACAGGATTCTAAGACCATGATTGCGCGGTGGTTGAAAGAAGCCATTTCCTCGGCATATCTTTGTCAGGGTCGTCCGCTTCCTGAGGGTCTGAAAGCCCATTCTCTCTGTTCTCAGGCTACTTCGTGGGTGGAGAGTCAGTCTGTCTCCCCGCAGGAGATTTGCAGGGCTGCCACTTGGACGTCTCTGCACACTTTGCTCGGCACTACCATGTGGATGTACACGCCCCAGTGTTTGGTTCCTTTGGGCGGCAAGTGCTTCGAGCGGGACTGTCTCGGTCCCACCCAGTTTAGGGAAGCTTTGGTATATCCCACTGTCTGGACTGATCCGGGTACATACAGGAAAGGAAAATTAGTTCTTACCTGTTAATTTTCGTTCCTGTAGTACCACTGATCAGTCCAGACGCCCTTCCCTGTCTGTCTTCTGTCCTCTTGAAGCTTGTTTTCTTGCAGGTCTGCAGATTTTCATATTTTCCTTGGTGCAAGATTATTGAGCATTTACACCAGAAGCCTTGGTGGTTATTTTATACCAAGTTTATTCAAGAGCGTTTAGGTATACCATGCTTCTACATTAATCTATGGTTGCTCCGTTGAGCTTTTTGGTTACTTGCTTGATCCTATTCTTAGGTTTATTGTTTTATGCTTTAACATACATTATACTGAAGGGTGAGAGGATAGGCTCTGTCCTGATATAGGGCATCCTGCAAGTTTTAGTCTGTCTCCACCTGCTGGAAAGGAGGCTCAACCCACTGTCTGGACTAATCCGTGGTACTACAGGAACGAAAATTAACAGGTAAGAACTAATTTTCCTTTACCAGTATCAAAGCCTAATTTTTAAAAGCTTTTTTAAACTCTCAGAGAGCTTCTCAAAAGACATCCTTTTCTGCAAATGCAAGAGAGAAAATAGCTTCTTGCACAAGCTCAGACCTTTCAGTGAGAGGAGAGCATTGCCACTTTATCTGAATGGCAACTATAGGCTAGCTAAAAAGTTCCTTCACCATGATTTGCCAGGTCTCCTTGCCAACTTGTCCCACCTTAAGTCCCAAGAGGCTGCAATGTAATGCAGGCAAGAGTTGGTTACTTTATTTACCAGTTAGACCCTGAATCTGTTATTTGTTTGCTTGGCACAGCCATAGACTTGAATGGGCTATAGACTTAAACGGGAAACATAAAGAAATGAAACAAAAAAATGTTGTTTAAATTCATGGGCACCCTCCATTCATTTTGGGGATCCACAAAAGAAACAAAAATGGACTCATCTGTTGCATTTTGTTTCAAAGAAATACATATCCCTAATGATCAGCCCAGATCATGCTCTTAATTTTTGCACAGAAAAACGTATCCACCTATACCGTACTCCTCTCTTGAACTTTTGCAATCCAAATTCATAACTATGCATTTTTTTAGAATTGAATCTTTGCTACTATTCCTCAAGCCTTGCTAAATCCTTTTTGTTACAGATTTTGTTATAATCTTCAAACAGGCATTATTTTCCTGTTGTTCCATGTTTATGTACTTTTACCCTCATAGAGAGGAGGTAATCCAGGAGAGGAGTGGCAGGTGTTTAGGTTGGGAAGGAAATAGGTGGGCCTGGGTCTTCAAAACCAGAGCCCACCCATAACCGAAGTACCAGGCTCCTATCGGAGGCGGCATCCCGGCGGGAGGGGGACGAGAATTCAGCGTGGTGGCATGGGGGCAGCCACGGTGCGGCCTGCAGGTTGGCCCAATGCCTCCCCACCCCTTCCCTAGGCACGAGAACGCATCATTGAGGGCTACGGTGCAGATCAATGATGTCAGTGGCCCTTTAAAGGGCCGCGATGAATGCCATGTGCCCCTTTTTGCTCCCACCTCGCTGGCAACCCACCTCACCGGCAACGCTCCCACCTCGTGGCCTCGCCGGTTGCCCAGTAATCGGCACCCACAGCTTCCGGCCTTACCTCTCCGTCAGACAAGCAGCAAAATTTCGGCGACTCCCCATTGCGAGAGCAAGGATCCACGGGATCAGGGTAGTATATAAAAAAATTAATGAATTAATTTTTTGTTAATCTCACGGATCCAGGGTGAGGGGTTAGCACACGATCATGCTAGGGGGACCGAGGCTGGTTAGATCAGGAATAGCCCGATTTTGCTCATCAGGGGCCGGGGGAGGAGGAGAGTTAGCCCCCTTGAAGTTTGCTACGGGTCCTGGGGCAGGCAAAGAGAAGGACCCCTAGCTAGGGAGTTAGGATCAGGGCAGAGAGCACGTGGTTGCCTTGTTTACAGGCTGCAGGTTCGATTCCCCTCATTATAAAAAAAAAAAAAGAAAGGGGGAACAATATACTATTACTTTCACATATAGCAGCATAATTAGAATATTAAAAAAAAGAAAAGGAGTAATTAAAAAAGTGCACGCTGGTGATTGGGGGGGGGGCCAAGACAGGAAATTGTGCAGCTACTATTGTCAAGCGAATAATACAAGGCGTAAAAATGGCTTCCGATTCAGTCCGCAACACTCCTGCCAGCACCTGTACAGCTGTAGAAGAACAAGGACACAGATTGTGTCCAAGAGTTTCGAAAGAGAAGTACATTGCTGAAAGCTCCCACACTGAGACCACGATGACGGCAAGGCAGGAGACCTCTCAGCATGGAAAGCACACAAGAATGGTGAGCATTCGGAGAAGAAGTCGTGGCGGACAAGGATCAAGTAGAGAGCCGGCGGAACAGAGGGCGGGCACCTCAGTTCAACTATAAACAATTTTTTTAAATCGTCAAAAAACGATTCACATCCCTAATGCTCATTAAGGTAAAAAAGGGCAAAAGGAAGTACAGGTGGAGGGACGCCGGCGACATGAGTTTTGGTGGCGGCTGCTAGCGTTAAATAACACATGTAGATTGCATTTTCAAATCTAAGGGGTAGATTTTAAGAACTTGCGCACGGACATCCATGTGCACACGCTACCCGGTGAGCACACATAGATGCCCGATTTTATAACATACACGAGTAGGTGCGCACATGCTATAAAATTGTGGGTTGGCGCATACAAGGGGGTGCACACTGGTGCATCTTGCGTGTGCCGACGCCCGTGGCCTTCACCTGCTCCCTCCCAGGCCGCTCCAATTTAGGAGCCACCTGTGAGGGAACTTTCCTTCCTCCTAGTCTATCCTTCCTACCCCTTCCCCTAACCTTCCCGACCTCTAGCCCTATTCTAAACACCCCCTTTCCTTTAACTTACCGTTTGCGCCTGCCTTGGGGCAAATGGCCACTGTGCTGGGGACCTCTAACTCCGCCTTGCCCTGCTCCCCGGACCACTCTGCCCTTGCCCTGCCTCCACCTCACTCTTTTTTCGAAGCCCTGGGACATATGCATGTCCTGGGGCTTTACGCGCATCATCGGGCCTTTTTAAAATAGGTCCAGCGCGCGTAGGTGTTTTAAAATCTACCCCTAAGTGTGTTAATTTCTATGGAAAAACTACCCACAGATGAAGTAGGTGCAAATAGTATGCACACAATTTCTCTTTCAAAATGATTGCAAATCCCAAGATAAAAAGTACCCTCAGACTTTGCTTAAAATTGTCCCTATATATAGGGAGAAATACACACGCAAAAAAAAGCACTAAGTTATCACTAAAACATTGCAGGCTTTCTAGAAGAATGATTCAATTGTACAAGATTCATGAATGTATGTACAACAAAACTGATTCACTACGGGTATTGTTCAGTGAAGCAGCAGACCATCCTGACTGCTGTACTAAGCTGAGAAAATTGTTGTGACATTGTGCCCTGATGAAATATGATAGTAAAAATAAATTGAATCAAACAAAGTAGACAAGGGCTCCACACAGTCGGTAAGATAAATTTGAGAGAAAGCACATTTTTTATAGCTATGAGCTTTTATTATTAAGGCATCACAAAACTGTCACCAGGGGGAATGATTAGGAAACTAATATCATTCAAATATGAGCCATTTCATTTTGGCTACAGATTTAAGGTCAATTTTTTGTTTTTATTATTGAACTAATTTTCTTAGCATTGTCTATGTACATTTCAAACTATCTAGAAAAATGTCATTATTACCCAAAAGGAAACACACCAGAGACCAGGAAGCTCCACACAGAACTAAAGAAACCTATTTTCTGAGACACATGAATGTGCATATTCATGGCTCATGCATATGCATGGACGTGGGAAAAAGAACCACCCCTGCCAAGTCCTCATGTTCCTCTAGAAATATTCTGAAAATTTAGTGTGAATGGGACATCAAATAAACATAGAAACATAGAAAGTTATTTATTTATTTATTTAATGAGTTTTGTATACCGTCATTCGATAAAGCCATCACAACGGTTTACAAAAGCTCAAAATGAGGGATTTTTAACAATTGAGCAAAAAGGGATAACAGGAAGTATATTAAACAAAGGAGAGATATTCAATTGCAAAGATATTAAATGGTATTTGCACTACAGGTTGCACTAAGGGGTGCACAAAGGGGAGACCAAGCGGCCCATCCAAGCTTTCACACTTAGGGGTACATTTTAAGAAACAGCGCGTGCGCGTACTTTTGTTCACGCACCAGGCGCGAACAAAAGAATGCTGGATGTTATAAGATACGTGCGTAGCCGTGCGTATCTTATAAAATCCGGGGTCGGCGTGCGCAAGGGGGTGCACATTTGTGCAACTCGTGCGCGTCGAGCCCTGCGTGCGCTGCCCGGTCCCTCTGAGGCCGCTCCGAAATCGGAGCGGCCTCGGAGAAAACTTTACTTCCACCTCCCCTCACCTTCCCCTCCCTTCCTTTACCTAACCCACCCCCCGACCCTATCTAAACACCCCCACCTCTGTCGCAGAAGTTACGCCTGCTCGAAGCAGGCGTAACTTTGCGCGCGCCGGGCTGGCTGCCGCGCGCCATGTTTGAGTCCGGGGGCTGGTCCGGAGGCCGAAGCCACGCCCCCAGAAAGCCCCCGGGCCAAAACCACGCCCACGGCACCGCCCCCCGGATGATGCGCCAACTGCTTCATGCCCCCGACACGCCCCCCAATGACGCGCCGTCCACGTCACGCCTCTCGACACGCCACCCCAAGAAATCCCCGGGACTTACGCTCATCTTGGGGCTTTGCGTGCGCCGGAAGCCTATGCAATATAGGCTCGGCGCACGCAGGGTTTTTTTTAAAAGGGTTACGTGCGTACCTTATGCGCGTAACCCTTTTAAAATCCAGCCCTTATTTTTTTTCTCATACTTATCTGTTATACTTGGCCCTTAATCGTAACCTTTTGGTTCTAATTACCTTCCACCCCTGCCATTGATGTAGAGAGCAGTGCTGGAGTTGCATCAAAGTGAATTATCAACTTAATTGGTTAGAGGTAGTTACCACCACAATAAGTAAGCTACTCCCACGCTTATTTGTTTACCCAGCCTGGGCAATTCAGTCCTTGTTGTTTGATGTCTGAATATAAATCCTCTTTTCTTCATCTCCCCCTGCCGTTGAAGCAGTGAGCTGTGCTGGATATGTATTCCAAGTGAAGTATCAGGCTTAATTGATTCAGGGTATTAATCGCCGTAACAAGCAAGCTACACCCACACTTATTTGTTTACCCAGACTATGCAATTCAGTCCTTTTTGGTTGTTGTCTGAATGTAAATCCTCTTATCTTCATTCCCCCCTGCCATTGAAGCAGAGAGCTATGCTGGATATGCATTGAAAGTGAAGTATCAGACTTATTTGGTTTGGGGTAGTAACCGCTGCAACA
The DNA here is from genome assembly GCF_901001135.1 of Rhinatrema bivittatum. NCBI lineage: Eukaryota > Metazoa > Chordata > Amphibia > Gymnophiona > Rhinatrematidae > Rhinatrema > Rhinatrema bivittatum. The sequence continues at coordinate 306,721,751 of NC_042620.1, read as the reverse complement.
AGCAAGCTACTCCCCCACATTTTTGTGAATGCAAATCCTTTTTCTACATTTTCTCTTGCCGCTGCAGCATAGAGCAATGTTTATTGAATAAGGGTATTAATCACCAGGTACTAGCTGTCATTCCTGCAAGTCACCCCCAAGCCTCTTCTCTTCATTCATATCCTCTAGACTTTATGGATCCACAGTGTTTATCCTTGGCCCCTTTGAAATCCTTCACAGTTTTGGTCTTCACCACTTCCTCTGGAAGGGTGTTCCAGGCATCCACCACCCTCTCCGTGAAGAAATACTTCCTGACATTGGTTCTGAGTCTTCCTCCCTGGAGTTTTAAATCGTGAGCCCTGGTTCTGCTGATTTTTTTCCAACGGAAAAGGTTTGTCATTGACTATGGATCATTAAAACCTTTCAAGTGTCTGAAAGTCTGTATCACCCCTGCTCCTCCTTTCCTCCAGGGTATACATATTTAGATTCTTCAATCTCTCCTCATAAGTCATTTGATGAAGACCATCCACCTTTTTGGTCGCCCTTCTCTGGACTAACTCCATCCTGTCTCTGTCCCTTCGGAGATACGGTCTCCAGAACTGAGCACACTACTCCAGGTGAGGCCTCACCAAGGACCTGTACAAGGGGATAATCACTTCCCTTTTCTTACTCGATATTCCTCTCTCTGTGCAGCCCAGCATTCTTCTAGCTTTAGCTATCGCCTTGTCACATAGTTTCGCCGACTTCAGATAGTTAGACACTATCACCCCAAGGTCTCTCTCCTGCTCCGTTCACATCAGCCCTTCACCCCCATTGAATACATTTCTTTCGGATTTCCACACCTCATAAAAAAGTAATTACTAGGGGGACACACACACATAGCAATCCCATAAGCCTTATTTTCATTCGGAAAGTAGGCTAAAAATAATCCATTAATACATTTAACTACTACAAAAACTGTTCTCAGGAATCCATATACACTGACATACATACCAGAACAGAAAATACTTAGAAAAGTTAGAGCCTTATCTCATAATTTTTTTAAAATAACAACTTTGTAAATTTTTATTTCTCTCTCATTGACGCTGCAGCGTTTCGGTAGCTCAGCTACCTATAACAGAGGGACAACATCATCATTCTGTAAAAAAATATATAGCACCATATATCCATTTCCAAAATCAATAAAACCATTTAGTTATAACAACCCACTAAACTGCATTACTTACAATGTGTCCTTTCGGTGTCTAGATCACTTTTACCCAACGGTATGGAACGCATATGCAAATGTCTCCTCAATCAATGAATGATGACATAGACTTAATTGGCATCTCAGAGACATGGTGGAAGGAGGACAACCAATGGGACATATATCGCAATGACAGAGAGGTGCACCCGGGAGGCAGTGTGGCGCTTTATGTACGGGATGACACAGAGTCCAACAGGATAAACATCCTGCAAGGGACTAAATCCACAATGAATCTTTATGGGTAGAAATCCCTTGTGTGTCGGAGAAGACTATAGTGATAGGAATATACTACCATCCACCTAGTCAAGATGGTGAGACTGATAGTGAACTGCTAAGAGAAATTAGGGAAACTAATCAAATTGGTAGTGCGGTAATAATGGGAGACTTCAGTTACCCCAATATTAACTGGGTAAATGTATCATTGGTACATGCTAGAGATATAAAGTTCCTGGATGGAATAAATGACATTTTTATGGAGCAATTGATCCAGGAACCAACAAGAGAGGGAGCAATTTTAGATCTAATTCTCAGTGGAGGACAGGATTTGGTGAGAGAGGTAACGGTGGTGGGGCCACTTGGCAATAGTGATCATAATATGATCAAATTTGAACTAATGACTGGAAGGGGGACAGTAAGCAAATCCACGGCTCTCGTGCTAAACTTTCAAAAGGGAAACTTTGATAAAATGAGAAAAATTGTAAGAAAAAAACTGAAAAGAGCAGCTACAAAGGTAAAAAGTGTGCAAGAGGCATGGTCATTGTTAAAAAATACCATCCTAGATGCACAGTTCAGATGTATTCCACACATTAAAAAAGGTGGAAAGAAGGCAAAACAATTACCGGCATGGTTAAAAGGGGAGGTGAAAGAAGCTATTTTAGCCAAAAGATCTTCATTCAAAAATTGGAAGAAGGAGCTAACAGAAGAAAATAGGATAATGCATAAACGTTGGAAAGTTAAATGTAAGACATTGATAAGACAGGCTAAGAGAGAATTTGAAAAGAAGTTGGCCGTAGAGGCAAAAACTCACAATAAAACTTTTTAAAATATATCTGAAGCAGAAAGCCTGTGAGGGAGTCAGTTGGACCATTAGATGATCGAGGGGTTAAAGGGGCACTTTGAGAATATAAGGCCATCGCGGAAAGATTAAATGATTTCTTTGCTTCGGTGTTTACTAAAGAGTATGTTCGGGAGATACCCGTTCTGGAGAAGGTTTTCATTGGTAATGATTCAGATGGACTGAACCAAATCACAGTGAACCTAGAAGATGAGGTAGGCCTGATTGATAAACTGAAGAGTAGTAAATCACTTGGACTAGATGGTATATACCCAGTGTTCTAAAGGAACTAAAAAATGAAATTTCAGACCTATTAGTAAAAATTTGGAACCTATCATTAAAATCATCCATTGTACCTGAAGACTGGAGGATAGCTAACGTAACCCCAATATTTAGAAAGGGCTCCAGGGGCGAAACGGGAAATTATAGACCGGTTAGCCTGACTTCAGTGCCAGGAAAAATACTGGAAAGTGTTCTAAACATCAAAATCACAGAACATATAGAAAGACATGGTTTAATGGAAGAAAGTCAGCATGGCTTTACCCAAGGCAAGTCTTGCCTCACAAATCTGCTTCACTTTTTTGAAGGAGTTAATAAACATGTGGATAAAGGTGAACCAGTAGATGTAGTGTACTTGGATTTTCAGAAGGCATTTGACAAAGTTCCTCATGAGAGGCTTCTAGGAAAAGTAAAAAGTCATGGTATAGGTGGCGATGTCCTATCGTGGATTACAAACTGGCTAAAAGACAGGAAACAGAGAGTAGGATTAAATGGACAATTTTCTCAGTGGAAGAGAGTGGGCAGTGGAGTGCCTCAGGGATCTGTATTAGGACCCTTACTTTTCAATATATTTACAAATGATCTGGAAAGAAATACGACTAGTGAGGTAATCAAATTTGCAGATGATACAAAATTGTTCAGAGTAGTTAAATCACAAGCAGATTGTGATAAATTGCAGGAAAACCTTGTAAGACTGGAAAATTGGGCATCAAAATGGCAGATGAAATTTAATGTGGATAAGTGCAAGGTGATGCATATAGGGAAAAATAACCCATGCTATAGTTACACAATGGGGCGGATTTTCAGAGCCCTGCTCGCGTAAATCCGCCCAAAACCGGGCGGATTTACGCGAGCAGGGCCCTGCGCGCCGGGAAGCCTATTTTACATAGGCTTCCCGGCGCGCGCAGAGCCCCGGGACTCGCGTAAGTCCCGGGGTTTTCGGAGTGGGCGTGTCGGGAGGCGTGTCGGGGGGGCGGGGCCGGAGCGCGCAGCGTTGCGGGGGCGTGTCGGCAGCGTTTTGGGGGCGGGTATGGGGGCGTGGCTACAGCCCGGGGGCGTGGCCGCACCCTCCGTACCCGCCCCCAGGTCGCGGCCCGGCACGCAGGAGGCCCGCTGGCGCGCGGGGATTTACGCCTCCCTCCGGGAGGCGTAAATCCCCCGACAAAGGTAGGATGGGGGTTTAGACAGGGCCGGGCGGGTGGGTTAGGTAGGGGAAGGGAGGGGAAGGTGAGGGGAGGGCAAAGGAAAGTTCCCTTCTAGGCTGCTCCGATTTCGGAGCGGCCTAGGAGGGAACGGGGGTAGGCTGCGCGGCTCGGCGCGCGCAGGCTATACGAAATCGATAGCCTTGCACGCGCCGATCCAGGATTTTAGCCGATACGCGCGACTACGCGCGTATCTACTAAAATCCAGCATACTTTTGTTTGCGCCTGGAGCGCAAACAAAAGTAGGCTGTTCGCGCTCGTCTGAAAATCTACCCCAATGTTAGGTTCCATATTAGGAGCTACAACCCAAGAAAGAGATCTAGGCGTCATAGTGGATAACACATTGAATTGTCAGTTCAGTGTGCTGCGGCAGTCAAAAAAGCAAACAGAATGTTGGGAATTATTAGAAAGGGAATGGTGAATAAAACGGAAAATGTCATAATGCCTCTGTATCGCTCCATGGTGAGACCACACCTAGAATACTGTGTACAATTCTGGTCGCTGCATCTCAAAAAAGATATAATTGCGATGGAGAAGGTACAGAGAAGGGCTACCAAAATGATAAGGGGAATGAAACAGCTCCCCAATGAGGAAAGACTAAAGAGGTTAGGACTTTTCAGATTGGAGAAGAGACGGCTGAGGGGGGATATGATAGAGGTGTTTAAAATCATGAAAGTTCTAGAACGGGTAGATGTGAATCGGTTATTTACTCTTTCAGATAATAGAAAGACTAGGGGGCACTCCATGAAGTTAGCATGTGGCACATTTAAAACTAATTGGAGAAAGTTCTTTTTTACTCAACGCACAACTAAACTCTGGAATTTGTTGCCAGAGGATGTGGTTAGTGCAGTTAGTATAGCTGTGTTTAAAAAAGGATTGGATAAGTTCTTGGAGGAGAAGTCCATTACCTGCTATTAATTAAGTTGACTTAGAAAATAGCCACTGCTATTATTAGCAATGGTAACATGGAATAGACTTAGTTTTTGGCTAATTGCCAGGTTCTTATGGCCTGGATTGGCCACTGTTGGAAACAGGATGCTGGGCTTGATGGGCCCTTGGTCTGACCCAGTATGGCATGTTCTTATGTTTATAGAGAACACACCAGATAAATATAAAAACACATTTGATAAATCAAAAGCAGGGTTGAGATAATAATTATTTATATATACTGACATATCACATTGGTTTACATTCAGGAACTGTAGGTATTTCCCTCTCCCCAGAGGGCTTATAATCTAGATTTGTACCTGGGGTAATGGAGGGTAAAGTGATGTACCCAAGGTCACAAGGAGAAACAGCAGGACTTAAACCCTGGTCTCCTGGTTCATAGCCCACTGCTCTAACCACTAGGCTATTCCTCCTATTTTCTCTCTTAGCTAAATAAATGCAAAATTAATCCTAACCAAAAATAAAAGAGATAGGTCTATTAGAAATCATAGTTATAGAGATTAAGATAACAATACCCTAAGCAAAAATAGCTTCAAATTAACCTACATACTTCATACATTTATAAATATACACTATATTGTAGTCTAAATGAATGATAAAGACATTTTGTACTTCCAAATAAGCAAAGAAGCAGGAACATAAATAGGGATTTTGAGTGTGCAGATGGAAGTTAGATTCCACAGGCATGCTAATTTTACTTGCAGGACAGTAGAGAAAAAGGTAGGGACCTTGATAGGTCTTTCTTATTGTATTTCAAAAAAGTACCAGAAACTCCCAAAAGCTGTTGCCACTGTTAGTACTTCTACTACTGTTCAGACTGATATCCTGATCCACTGTGATCAACTGGTTAAATTTGAAAAATGTCCACAGATCAAATCCTTCAGAAAACATGTGGAAAAACTCAGAAAAGAGGTGGCAGTCTAAGAAATATCAGGGATAATGAGTATTACATCAATGAAATGCTTAGCAAGGCATTAAAGAAGGAAGACTCAAACAGAGTGGAAGTGAAACTGGATCGCAGGATGACAGCTGAATGTTTTTATTGTACATTGCTTAGGCCATCTTGTGTTAAGCTATTAACAAATTTTAATAAATGTAAATGTAAAATATAAACAAAAGCCACTAGGCCCTATACCCAACTTTGATTCCCCCTAAGATGAACTGGTATGCAGCCCTAGAAGCAGAACAGGAGAAACCATCCCAGGATGAGGAGGAATGGAAACATACAAACTCCAAAGATGTAGGCTCAGTAACTATTGCACCAAGGATGCTAGTGGTGAATGGTGACTGGCTTCTGAGAGCATGGAGGCATCCACCTGCCAACCAGACATGTTGTCCTTGGAAGTAGGTTGTCTAGGTAACAAACAGATTGTGGAAAAAGTAACTTAATGGCTCTGGGCGAGAAGGTAAAGCAGAGAAATTCACAGGTGGTACTCTCCTCTATTCTCCTGCTCAAGGATAAAGACCCAGGCAGGGAAGTTTGCATTCTGGAGATCAGTGAAAGGCTGCACGGATGGTGTTAACAAGAGCATGCCAACTCCCTGATCTATGGGATGTATTTCAAGTACTTCTGAACAAAAATGGAGCCTATCTGTCAAAGAAGAGGCACAGTATTTTCTAGTACAGACTAGCAAACCTTGTAAGGAGGACTTTAAACTAGGTTCATCAGGGATGGGTGAACAAAGTCCTACGATATGTGAAAGTCTTAGGTAAGTAAAACATTAAACACTTGTATAGAATGGGAATAAAAGGCAACATCTGGAAAGCTATGTACAGTAATGCTCTTAATATGGGAATTAAAGTCCTGGATCTAAAGGCAGTCATGGAAAAAGCTGACTTGGATGTCTGCCCATTCAGACAACTGCTTAGCTCTGCAATCCCTATCATTCACTCAGAGATTCCCTGTGTTTGTCTCATGCTTCCTTGAAAATCTCCACTTCCCCCATTAGTTTTGAGGGGAAATTAATGAACAAATGACACAAATTAAAAAAAAAAAAAAAATATATATATATATATATTCATTCATTTGAAATGAACAAAGTAAATTATGGAGGCAAACAAACCAAATTAACAAACCAAACCAAACTTTTTTCCACGCTCATCCCTACAAACAAGTTAACTTCTATCCTACTAAATGTTTCAAGTATCTGTCTTTAAATTTTCAGTCACTGACCCACTTAAAAAGTGTATGTGTATGTGTGTGTATGTCTCTGTGTGTGTTTGTGCTTAAAGACAAATTATCTTTGATTTTATAATCATAATCAGTCTTGCTCTTTCAAGATGAAAATTCAAAGTAGTTTAGTAGCTTAAATTATATACTCCTGAATACACTTATAGGCAAACTCTCAGACCTGGAAAGTTTAAAAGTTGCAAATAAGTATCTTTCTTCAATAGGCACAAGTTACTCATTTTTATTAGAACAGTCTCATTGCAACAAAAAGCTGAATAAGCACTGTTCTTTCATCATAAGCACAGGTTTTAGGAGTCAGGAAACAGGCCAGGGCATCTATTGGCCCACTTAAGAAAAGGTTACAGCAGTTTTATAAATGCTTACTCATTTTAAAGACTTAAATGAGTTATTTTATATAATGAACAGCGTTAATGGAGAATTTTATTAAATACTTTATGAGGCTGACCTCACCAGGCCTAGAGGTACCATATGAGCAATTTTTATATTGGTCTACACTTGGCTAAACATAATCAATTAATTGAGTGGGTGAAAAAAGTTCCAGGCTAGGATTATACATCATTATGACTACACAAAGAATATATTCTGTCAAAGCAGAAAGAGGAAAGGGCTGGTTCTTTCTCTAGTAGAAAAGGCCATGTGATAACAGTCTTTTCTAAATCTAGTCACAAATCATGACGCTAGAGGTTCTCATATCATGGATTATGGAAGACAATAGAAGTCTAACCATGGAACAAAATTAAAATACTTTCAATTTTTTTTATATTTTGTTAAACTTCAACTTGTAATACATGTAATGTGGCAAAGCCATTTTTATTTTATTTATTTATTTATTTATTTATTTAAAAGTTTTTTATATACCGCACATATGGGCACTTGCGTGTCCGTCTAGGACACGCAAGTGTCCTAGACGGACAGTGAGGCCACTGATCACACAAATCATGCCTCGCTTCTGTATAAACCCATTTAAACAGCAGTTCTACTTTTCATTCATATTACTTCTCCTAAATTGTAAATATGCCACAGAAATGCACAAACGCATAGCAGTAAACCATCAGCAAAACATCTTCAATGCTGAAGTGAGACATAGGCATCTATGCAATAAAATTTAATGGGCATGTTAAGGCCATGTGCTAACAATAGCTTGCTATGCAATAAGGCCTTAGCATACATGGTAAGATGATCCCTCATCACATTAGCATGTGCACCCCCTCCCCCCTTAAGAAGGGGGTCATACTTCCGATCCCTGCTGAGCACCAACTCACTAATTGTGGGGTTGGAGGCACAGATTCTGTGATGGGGCACAATAATCTTGTAGGACCCTATAAGGGATCACTCTAAAAGATAACCAGGCCACACTCAAGGTACTGTGTCCCAAACAAAAATGCAGTTTACTGACTGAAATCAAAGGTTCAGCAGCACAAGAATGGGAATGGTCCCACAAGAAATCTCAGAAGAGTTAAACAAATGCAGATTCAAAATCTTCAAACCAGTCACCTACGGGGAAGGACTCGGGATCCTTACTAGTTTTCAAAAAGGCATCTTGTCCATTTCAAATCCCTGGATGCCAGGAAAATTCTCTTCTCCCACTTAAAGAATTGGTAGCACTCTATCCAATAGCTATACCGACTCCTTGTTATATTTTCTTCTACTTTGAAATTAGGAGCCCAGCTTGGATCTGACACCTTTAAGCTCCCACAACATTCTTCTTCAAGTCAAAAGTAGAAAAGAGAAGCAAGCACCCCTCTCTCCTGCATGAATCCAGTATGCCAAAAAGCCTTGGCTCTAGACAAAATCTTGCAAACAAAATCTGACTCCGGACAGCTACTCCCCTAGTGTCTCATGAAGTCACCTTTCTACACTGACCCACCTTTTAGGGGGTGAACTTCACTCTCACTGCTAAGTGACCCCCCCCCCCTTTCTCCTGGAACCTCCCATTGCTGGGACTTTCCTTATAATATAACCATTGGGAAAGTCTAAACCCTTTACACATGTACTCACTAAAATTATCACTTACCTGAATGTAAATACGGGAGCATCATATGCTAATGAGGCTTTATCAGGCTATTTTCAATGGGTCTGGAAAAGATGAAAATGTGACATTGGACTTGGACCAGAGTATTAAAGTTTCACTGTGTATATTGCAGTCCAAAATCCTCCATGCTAAAAAATCCTGTCACTTTGAGCCTGTTACTACAGGGGATTTTCTTTACTCTCATTCCCCAGCAAGACTCTCCTGACTCTCACCTCCTGACACTCATCTTAGCACCATATGTCACATCCTGACTCTCATCTTAGCACCATATGTTGGCATAGCAGCAACCTTTCTGAGAGACATCTTTCCACCCCTAGCACACAAAAGCAAACACATTTACCGCCTGAGAGGCTTCCCTCATCTTGAGAGAAGCATTTGACCCTAAAAAAAACAAAACATTCCCCTTGAGGTTTCTTCCCACCCACCCCAACCCACCCCCATCCTCACCACTATTTCATAGTAGCAAACTCATTTCTCTTTAAGAAACATCTTGTCTTTGAAATAGACCTCCCACCTGAAAAGCTTCCCACTCCCCAAGGGGCTTTGTGTATAGCAGAATGTCCCTTCTCTCATGAAAGGTTTCCCTTCCCAGAGGCATCCCCCTGAAATCCTTGCCACTGCATAGCAGAGGGTCCCATGCCATCCCTCTTCTCTGGAAACAGTTTCTTACCAGTCCGGAGGAGCAGGGTCTTCACCCTTACCACAGCCACCAATGATATGATATCACTAGGAGGCATTTCAGTTTGGATGGTGAAACACACTCTTCACTATATAAGGTACAGTGTCTCTTAGTGATATTATTCGGTGGTGATGGTGCCTGAAGTATGGTTGGGAAGACTCTGATATCTCTTAGCCCAGAGGTTCCCAAACTGTGGTTTGTGATCCCAAATTAGGTCACAAAACCATCAACAGAAGTCACAAATGTGTCCCTGAGCCATAAGGGAACACATGCACAGCTGGTACCATTAACCAGCTAACAGAACAAGTCGGCACTTTCTTAACTAGAGATGTGAATCGGAACCAGAATCGGTTCGGATTCCGGTTCAGATTCACATGTTGTTTTTTTCCCATTGGGCCCGTTCGCGTTTTATCGGCTGCCCAGCTAGCCTTTGCCCTCATATGTCACATAGTGAGGGCAAAGGTAGTGCCGGCGCCATTTTGAATACTGGCAATACGGCCTGAGTGCAGGAGGTCACACCCGGACCCCCGCTGGACTTTTGGCAAGTCTTGTGGGGGTCAGGAGACCCCCCCCCAAGCTGGCCAAAAGTCCCTGGGGGTCCGGGAGCGATCTCCTGCACTCGTGCCATCGGGTGCCAGGAACCAAAATGGCGCCGATAGCCTTGCCCTTACTATGTCACAGGGGCTACCGGTGCCATTGGTCAGCCCCTGTCACATGGTAGGAGCACAAGATGGCGCCGGCCATCCAGTGTTCCTACCATGTGACTGGATCCAGCCAATGGCACGGATACCCTGTCACAAGGTAAGGGCAAAGGACGGCCCGGTAGCCGGAGGACAGCCCGGAGCGGGAGATCACTCCCGGGACCCCCACTGGACCACCAGGTACCTGTAAAAAGATTTTGGGGGGGTCTGGAGGGTGGGGGAAGCTAAGGGGTTACTTTTAAAGGGTCGGGGTGGGTTTAGGGGTTATTTTTGTGTGCTGTTTTTCCCGCCCTCCCCCAAAACGATAAGGGAAGCCCCACGATCAATATCGTGGGGTTTTCCTATCGTTTTGGGAGAGCCACCGATTTCTGACGATTTTGAAAATATCGACGATATTTTCAATCGTCCGAAACCCGATTCACATCCCTATTCTTAACAGCTACTTGTATATCTGCTGACTGAGAAAAGTATAGAGCAGAAAGCAAGTTGTTCCACGTTGCTCTCCTCCCATAGATGATTGCCTGCTGGATGCAGAGAGCAGGAAGCCAGGTAAAGTCGCCCCCCCTTGCAATCACTGTCCCATCAGGATGATCACCACTGCCAGCAGTTTGTGTCTGCTTCCAAATGTGCTGCTAGTGTGTTTACAAATACCACCAGCCCAGGTCAGAGATGTTGCTACCTCCTCCATGGCTGAGATTACTGCTACTGTCGGGCCAGCTGACCTGCATAGGCAGAATGATAGCCAGAGGTACCCCAGTAGTTCCTTTAATCATGCTGATTTTGATCATCTGAAAAGTGGGAAAGTTTAAAAAGAGAGAGGTGAGAAAGAGAGAGGGAGTGAGCCTTTTAGGGTGGTAAGAGAGAAGGGGGATGAGCCTAGTGAGGGTGAGCCTGGGTAAGGGTGAGAGATGGAATCAGCCTGAAGGAAAGGGAGGAGTTGGGGGACGTAGGATCGGATTAACCGGGGTGATAGGAAAAGGATTGGAGAGTGTAAAATCAAGAGAGTGTAAAATCAAGGTCAACTCTGGGGGATGCTTAGGTCACAAGAGGGCCAAAAGGGTCTCAATAATCACTGTTTACACACGGTATTTGTCTTACCATGTGGAATTTGAAATTTTGTTCAATATTTTTTATCACTAATGTAGAGACCTACAGGGCCTCTACTAAGAAGAACATAGCATTAGGGTAGTCAGAAACAAAGCATACCAGGTGGTTTACAGCTCACTCATGTGGGCACAGCCCTTTCACCTCTCTGCAGTAATCCCAGCTCCTGGTTCCTCGTCTCTGGTGGCGGTAGGCCACCAGCTCCGTCCTTGGGCCTCCCCTGGTGCCTCCAGCTCAGCTACAGTACCTGGCATTCCTGGTCAAGCCACCACCTCCATTGCTTCACGTCAGGCCTCTCCGCATGGCCCACGGAGACGCTGCTACATGGCGCTGCGCCCCTCCCTAGGAGCACGCACATGTATCACCAATGCTTAAGTAGGGCCCGCAGTGGGAACCTAGCTGCAGCCCCAGATGATGACATCAGCAGAGCACCAGTACTTAATCCCGGGCTTCACTCCTTAGCTTTGCCTTTGCAACAGGCCTCCTCGCTGGTCGAATACTTGTTGCCTCCTGAGAGATTCGTCTCACTCCCATGTTCCTGTTCCTCGCTGTTCCTGGTTCCTGACTCCTTGATTCTATGTTCCTGTTCTTCACCTTTCCTCGGATTGCCTACATGGACTTTGACTTTGCTTTGCCTGACCACGCCATCAACTCCAAGCTGGACCTCTGCTTTGCCTGACCACGCCATTGACTCTCTCCAAGCCTGGACCTCTGCATTGCCTCTCTCCAGACCCAGACCTCTGCATTGCCTGATTACACTGTTGCCTCTCTCCAGACCCAGACCTCTGCATTGCCAGATTAAGTCATTGCTTCTCTCCAGACCCGGACCTCTGCATTGCCTGACTACGCTGTTGCCTCTCTCCAGACCCAGACCTCTGCATTGGCTGATTACGTTGTTGCTTCTCTCCAGACCCAGACCAGCATTATTTGACTACGCTTGACCCTCTCCATGTTCTGACCTCAGCCTTGCTTGCCACTACTTCCAGATTGCCACCAGCCCTGACTCAAGCCTGTTCTTTGACGCCTCTTCAGCCTACTTCCTGGACTTGGTCTATTCAGGCTTCGGCCTGCTCTTACTCAGGCGCCGCCTGTCTGCCTATGTTCCTTTGGCGCTCGAGGTTCCAGGACACTACCTCGTCCAATGTAAGACTGTACCATCTCCCCTCTGCTGTCTCTGGGATGATTACCATCTCCTCATTGACGACATACAGAGGCCCACCTAAGCCAGCCCCGGCACCCAAATGCTCAACCCACAGGGAACGAGGGCTGGTATTGGTGAAGCTCCAGTTGGTCTCTGTTCATCAGCTTACTCCACCTGCTGACGGTGGGGACCCATAGGTCCCTACCTATGGGTTGCATCAACCCCACCTCGGCCCAAGTGTCCATCGCCAGCACATCACTTCCTCCTGCTCCTGTTTCTGTTCCTTACCTTTTTGGGAAAGGAAGCCTCTTGAACCATATGGGTTAATATCTGGGCTAGAAAGGAAGAAAAGGTGTCTTCTTTCCCCCTTTTTTGAGAATCATATTTCTTCTTTTGAAATGATATTAAACACTATCATTTCATTAGAATATTATAGGAGCAGGTTGGATAAAACATAAGACATCTTTGCATGATGTCTGTATCAAGGTATGAGACATGACATTTTGAATTATGCCACCTTCATAATATGGGCCATTTTCCCTAGATGTTTCTTAGGAGCCAACATTACTGTTTCTAGTACTTTAGAAAACTGGTGATAGTTGTACTCTAGTTCATACTCTGTGTTCCCATAGTTTACAGAGGCACTATAGGGTACAAAGTCAACATAGGTTGATATTGTAGATTTTGACTTGAGTAGCAGTTTTCTTATTTCTGAGAGCTCTTCAAGTTCCTTTGTCATCAGCTAAAGTGCATAAGTAGAGTTAATAGCTTCTGGGTATTTACAAGAGCTTGACCTCAAACGCTGTGCCTGTCCGTCCAGGCATTAGGTCCCTACAAGGGCTTGACCTCTAATGCTGTGCCTGTCTGTCCAGGCATTAGGTCCCTACAAGGGCTTGACCTCTAATGCTGTGCCTGTCCATCCAGGCCTTACGTTCCTACAAGGGCTTGACCTCAAAAGCTGTGCCTGTCCATCCAGGACTTACGTCCTTAGAAGGGCTTGACTTCAAACGCTGTGCCTGTCTGTCCACTGTCCAGGCCTTATGTCCCTACATGGACCTGACCTCAAACGCTGTGCCTGTCTGTCCAGGCCTTACATCCCTTCAAGGGCTATATCTCAAATGCTGTGCTTCTCTGTCCAGCTTGGAGCTTGGATATTTCATATGATCATATAGTATCATAGTAATGATGGCAGAAAAAAGACCAAAATGGTCCATCTAGTTGGCCCAGCAAGTTTCCCAAGGTATAACTGCTGCTCCATGCAGGTTTAGCTTTATTTATTCCCATCCTCTAGCCTTTAAGGATCCACAGTGTTTATCCCATGCCCCTTTGAAATCCTTCACAGTTTTAGTCTTCACTACTTCCTTCGGAAGGGCATTCCAGGCATCCACCACCTTCTCAGTGAAGAAATATTTCTTGACATTGATTCTAAGTCTTCCCCCCTGGAGTGTCAAATTGTGACCCCTAGTTCTACTAAATTGTTTCCAATAGAAACGTTTGTTGACAGCCATGGATCATTAAAACCTTTCAAGTATCTGAAGATCTGTATCATATCACCCCTGCTCCTCCTCTCCTCCAGGGTATACTTATTCAGGTTCTTCAATCTCTCCTCATAAGTTATTTGATGGAGTGCACCACCATTTGGGTCACCCTTCTCTGGACCACCTCCATCCTGTCTCTGTCTCCTTTGAGATACTTCTCCAGAACTGAATACAGTACTCCATTTGAGGCCTCACCAAGGACCTGTACAAGGGGATTATCACTTCCCTTTTCTTACTAGATATTCCTATGTCTATGCAGCCCAGCATTCTTCTGGCTTTGGCTACTGCTGAGTCATACTGTTTCGTCAACTTCAGGTCATTAGACACTGTCCCCCCAAGGTCTCTCTCCTGTTCCATGCACATCAGTCCTTCACCCCACCAACTCATATAGTTCTTTTGGTGTACCACTTCCTAGATGCATGACTCTCTGCTGGTTGCCTTGCAGTCCTTAATTGGCAGTATGAATTCTGCATGCCGGGTGAATCCCATGGGAAGGGCATTCCTGAGATGGTTAGCGGACGCCTCGGTGGGGGTTTCTCGGTCACATCATTACATCCTAATATCCAGGCCAATGAAGGAGGATGTGTCAATGTGGTTTACCTTCTTGAAAGAATTCAACGGTGTGCATGTGGCAGGAAGCCCCAGTATCAAGACAGGACCTAAATATACACACCGATGCTTCCAACAGTTGGGGGTTCGGGGCATATTGCTAGGCCAAGTACCTGGGTTGAGAATGGTTTGATAAGGAATTTGGCATTCCTGGAATTTTTCCCCATTCTAGTTGCCTTACTCATCTGGGGTTCCAAGCTTCATGATGAAAAGGTCATATTTTGGTGTGACAATCAGGCAGTAGTAGAAGTCATCAATAAGAAGTTGGCCCGTTGCCTCGCATGGCGGCATTTTTGGAGGGAGGTGGTACTGCAGTCCTTACAGTTAAATATGACCTTCAGGGCAAGGCACATCCCAGGCATCATTAATGGGATCACAAGTTCTCTCGCCCGCACTAAATGGGATTTATTTCGCCTACAGGTACCAGAGGCAGACCAAGACAAAGTCCTAGTCTCGGACCAGCTATGGAAGAATAGAGTGCAACTGAATGGGATTTACTGAAGGGTCTGTTGCTTCGGGAACATGGGCAGCTTATGCAGGGGTTACAAGATGCAGGGCTTTCTGAGTGGGCTAGGGTGAATTGGGGTGCTATCTTGAATAAACAATCTCAAGTTCATTTTGTGGGCTGTGAACCATTTGATGGGCTTCACTTTCTTTGTGAAGGCACAGAGCTTGGGGGACCCTTTTACTGATTTCATGGTTAAGAAAATGCTGGTGGGGTGGGGGAGAAAAGTGGGAACTGTGAGTAATAAGAGGTGCTCTGAAACTCATGAACTCATAGTTCTTTTATGGCATACATTACTCGTTTTCACGTTAAGCTTTGATGCTCAATTTTTTTCATGACCTTCATAATATGGGCCATTTTCCCTAGATGTTTCTTAGGTGCCAACATTACTGTTTCTAGACCTATAGAAAACTGGTGGTAGTTGTACTCTAGTTCATCCTCTGTGTTCCCATAGTTTACAGAGGCACTGTAGGATTCAACGTCAATATAGGTTGATATTGTAGATTTGAACTTGAGTAGCAGTTTTCTTATTTCTGAGAGCTTTTCAAGTTCCTTTGTCATCAGCTGAAGTGCATAAGTACAGTTAATAGCTTCTGGGTATTCACTAGTTGCCAACGGAACCACTATACTCTAGACGCCAACCCATTCTAGGGAAACCTTTCCTGCACAAAGGAAAGGGAACTCTCCCCGGGTGTAGCCAGTCTATCTCTTAACACCTGCTGACCCATGTTGAACCGCTGTTCACATGGAAACCTCCTCCGCCTCGGCCTTCAAAATTTTCATTTGTATATCTGCTACATCCACCAAATTTTAAAAGACCAGCGAGAGCTCACTAGACGCCAACGGAAACAACCCACTCTAGGGGCGAACCCGTTCTAGGGAGCCCTTTCCTGCACAAAGGAAAGGGAACTCTCTATTATGGTTTTGAGGTGTTGGGTACTGCGATGATGGCCACTCCCATGGGGAGGAGCCCTGTGAGGAACAGCAGTACTAGGCTAGACTTGGGACATGCAAACACAGAAGATTTTGTCTTTATTATACAGCTGTATGATACCACCAGAGGTGGCAGTAGTGAGGTGATCCGGTACTGGCAGTCTAGGTGCCCTCGGCAGAGGAGACCCGTACCACAATGATAGATGTTAGCAGCACACGATAGTAGAGGGAGTGTCGGGTGCAGGTTCCCAGTGCTGAGCTGTAGATGAGACAGACTGACAAGGTTAGATTACTCACAGGTTGATAGCTGTATTGATGGAGATCTGGCAGGTAGAAGTAGTTGGATTACAGGCACCAAGGCAGGGAGAGCAGGCCCTCGAGGAGTGAGTACCTGGTATCCCAGATAGGCACCTGAAAGAAAGCATAGGGGCCCTGAGGAGAGGGTTCCCAGGTTAGATGAATGACCCCGAAGGGCAGAGAGAGCTTCCAGCGGCAGCAAGGAAGCGGCAGAGCAGCTTAGACCGGAGGCATTCCAATCCTTGCTAACTTGAATTGTTAGCAAACGAAGGGCAGGCTAAATACCCGGATGGCTTGACATAACTCAAGGGGGACACCCCCGAGGTTCCCGCCATGACTTGAATAAAGACGTGGATGGCATCACACACGCCCCCTAGGAGGCCCTCAGGAGAAACATGACAGATAGCCTTGCCATTGCAGGGATGCCGGAGAGAGCGGCAGGAAGATGCGGTAGTAGCCATCTTCCCAAGGCTAGAGGAGAGAGCAGAAAGAAAGCTGAGGCACAGAGGACGAAGCCATCTCAGACCGAGGGATGCAAAAAGGCCCCCTCCAGACCTCCTACCTGGTCTTGGTTTTTGAGGATGCAAACAGTGGAATTGTCAAAGCATTTCTTTGTCCATGATATTTATTTATTTATTTATTTATTTATTTATTTATTTAACAGCTTTTAATATACCGGTGTTCGTGCAAGCACATCACACCGGTTTACAATAAACTTGAGAAAGGAGGAAATTACAAAAAACAGGGAGTGGGGGATGGAGCAGGAGCGAAAAAAAAAGGGGGGGGGAGAGAGAGGGAGGAAGGTAAGGAGGAAAGAGAGCAGCTGAGAAGGTAAAAGGAACGTAGCAGTATTTACAAGAGAGGTTGCTTAACGGGGTTATACATTGTTGTTTAATTACAGCGGTTAAGAGGGGGGTAAAAAGATTATATAGGGGAGAAAAATGGATGCTTACTTACAACAGTTATGGGATATAATGAAAACTTATTTGAACATTTAAACACAAAGATGTAAAATATTAGCTTATTTACAACAGTTATGGTTATAGCAGGTACTAAAAGGGAGCTTGATTTAAGGTTTTTGGCGCAGGTTAAATGTTTTAAAATTGATAATACAGCGGAGGACGGTAATGGGTAGCGCAGGAGTGAGGTGGACTGGGGGGGATATAGGAACGGGTGAGGGGAGGGAGGAGGCTGGGGTGGATTAAGGGAGGCTGGGGTGGAATAAGGGAGGAGAGACTAGGGAGAGACTAGAGGGGGGGGAGACTGGGTGGACTAGGGGGGAAGGCTACGAGGGGCTGGAGTTGGGGTAAGCTTGCCTGAAGAGCCAGGTCTTAATGCCTTTTTTGAAGATGGGTAGGGAGGGTTCAAGACGGAGGTGTGTAGGGAGGGAATTCCAGAGGACGGGGCCTGCGATGGTGAAGGCTCTTTCTCTGGTGGTGGATAAGCGGGCTGTTTTGAGGGGGGGGGGGTGTGAAGGGTGCCTGTGGAGGTGGATCTTGTCTGGCGGGTTGAGAGGTGGAAGTGGGGCATTTCTTTAAGCCAAGGGGGGTTGTTTTTGTAGAGGGTGTTATGAAGGATGGTGAGGGTTTTGTATTGGGAGCGGAAATTTATTTATTTATTTTAATTTTTTATATACCGGCATTCGCGATGGGAGTCGCA
Organism: Rhinatrema bivittatum; assembly: GCF_901001135.1. NCBI lineage: Eukaryota > Metazoa > Chordata > Amphibia > Gymnophiona > Rhinatrematidae > Rhinatrema > Rhinatrema bivittatum. Next base: position 306,703,654 of record NC_042620.1, on the reverse strand, counting down.
TCATGTCGGTTTACAATTAACAGGGTGTGACAAGAGGAGAAAAACTTAGAACATTAACATGTGATATAAGAAGAAATAGCAGTTACAATAAAACAGGGACATAAAGTAACTTGGAAAGTAAGGAAAGCGATAGAAAATTAACAATGTGATAAAAAGAGTAACAAGGTAATATACCGTATATAATAAATTTATATAATATAATAAAATATAATATATAATATATAATATACCGTATATAATATACCGTATATAATAAAAGCAACATAAAAAACCTGCTCATTTAATGAGAAATAACATTATGGAGTTGTTAGAGTTTATGTTTACCCTGAGGGGAGGTCTTAGTTGATTTGGTTGAGAGAAAGTTCAATTTGTGTCTGGAAAGGCTTTCATAAATAACCAGGTTTTGAGTCTTTTTCTGAATGTAGGAAGGCAGGGTTCCTGTCTCAGTTCTGGTGGGATGGAGTTCCACAAGGTAGGTCCTGCTGCAGAGAAAGCCCTGTCTCTGAGCGTTGTATGGTGAAAGGTTTTGGCAGGTGGAACCTGTAGTGAATCTCTGTATGACTCTCTGATAGGTCTGGTAGAGGTATGTTTTTTAAATGGTATTTGGAGGTTAAGCGGAGAGAGTTGATGGAATGCTTTGTAGATGATGGTGATGGACTTGTATAAGATTCTATAGTGCACTGGCAGCCAATGTAGGTCTTTGAGAATCGGAGATATGTGTTCTCTTCTTCTTGTGTTTGTCAAAATTCTGGCCGCCGTGTTCTGAACCATCTGGAGAGGTTTAGTATGAGAAGATGGGAGACCTAATAGAATGGAATTACAATAATCTAACTTAGAGAAGATTATTGATTGCAGAACTGTTCTGTAGTCGTGGAAATGGAAAAGTGGTTTAATTCTTTTTAAGACGTGCAGTTTATGAAAGCAGTCTTTAGTGGTTTGATTAATGAAAGATTTAAGATTTAGCCGATTATCAATGATGGCTCCTAGGTCTCTTACGTGTGATGTTTGAAAGCCGGATGGAGGATTTGCGGTGAGATAACTGTTTTCGGGGGAAATTATGATGAGTTCAGTTTTTGCAGAATTTAAGATTAGATTTAGACTGGAGAGGAGGTTGTCAATATTTTGAAGGCAATTTTCCCAGATTTTAATAGTTTTAATAAGGGATTCTTTGATAGGGATGACAATCTGGACGTCATCTGCGTATAGAAAGTATTTGAGGTTCAGATTGGTTAATAGTTGACATAGGGGTAAGAGGTAAATATTGAAGAGCGTGGGGGAAAGAGAGGAGCCCTGAGGAACTCCCAGAGTGGAAGGATAGAACTGTGATTCTTTGTTATGTATTTTGACTTTATATCCTCTGTTTCCCAGGAATGATTTGAACCAGTCTAGTGCAGAGCCTGTTATTCCGATGTTCGCTAGTTGATTTATGAGATGGGAGTGATTCACGGTATCAAAGGCTGCCGATAGGTCAAGGAGTATCAGCAGGTAGGCGTGACCTTTGTCGAGGCCCATGATGAGGTAATCTGTTAGAGATATGAGAAGTGATTCTGTACTTAAGGATTTCCGGAAGCCGTATTGAGTGGGGAATAAAATCTTGTGATCATCGAGGTATTCAGATAATCTGGTGTTGACTAATTTTTCCGTAACCTTAGCTATAAAAGGGAGGTTGGAGATTGGGCGGAAGTTGGAGGGCTCTTTAGGATTTAGATTAGGTTTTTTTAGTAGAAATGTAGGAAATGGATGGGCAGCCAGTGTAGGTCTATTAGGATGGGTGTGATATGCTCTCTTTTACGTGTATTGGTAAGGATTCGAGCCATGGCGTTTTGGAGGGTTTGGAGAGGTTTGATGGTGGAGAAAGGGAGGCTTAGTAGCAGGGCATTACAGTAGTCCACTTTGGAGAAGATGGTGGACTGTAGGACTAGTCTGAAGTCTTGAGTGTGGAGTAGAGGCTTGAGTTTTTTGAGGATCTGAAGTTTGTAGAAACCTGCTTTAAGGAGGGACTTGATGTGAGGTTTGAAATTGAGGTGTTGGTCAAGGGTGACTCCCAGGTCTCTTACGGCGGGGGGTAGAGTGGGGGAGATGTTAGGGGGCGGGGGTGTGGTGGAGGAATCATGCTCAGATTGCTTGGATATAAAGAGTAGTTCGGTTTTAGTTGCATTGAGAGCAAGGTGAAGGTCGGTTAGTAGGGCGTTGATGGTGACTAGGCAAGATTCCCAGAAAAGGATGGTTTCATTGAGGGTTTTTTGAATGGGTATGAGTATTTGTACGTCATCGGCGTATAGGAAGAAGTTCAGGCCTAGGTTTGAGAGTAGGTTGCAGAGGGGGAGGAGGTATATATTGAAGAGGGTGGAGGAAAGGGAAGATCCTTGGGGAACGCCTTGTCTGAGGGGGAGGTGGCCGGATTAAAAGTTTTCGAGTTTTATAAGGTATTCTCTGTTAGTGAGGTAAGAGGTGAGCCAGTCCAGTGCTATGTCGGTGACTCCTATCTCTGTCAAGCGTGTGATAAGGATTTGATGATTGACAGTGTCGAAGGCTGCCGATATGTCTAGTAGGGCCAGTAGGTAGGATTTTCCTTGGTCAAGTCCGATGAGTATGGCATCAGTGATGGCTAAGAGGAGATTCTCGGTACTTCGGCCTTTCCGAAAACCAAATTGTGAAGGGTGTAGGAGGTTGTGGTCCTCGAGATAGTCGGTGAGCTGGGTATTGACTACTTTCTCGAGGACTTTCGCAAGGAAGAGTAGGTTGGAGATGGGCCGATAGCTTGCAGGGTCAGAGGGGTCAAGGGATGGTTTTTTTAGGAGGGGTTTCACAACGGCGAGTTTGAGGGGATCTGGCACTTTGCCGAAGGTGAGGGAGCAGTTAATAATGTTGGCTAGGGGTTTGGCGATGGTGGTGGGTATGGAGAGGAGGGTTTTGGAGGGGATTGCGTCTAGGAAGTGTGTGGCCGGTTTCATTTTTTTAAGGATGGTCTCGATTTCTAGCGTGGAGGTGGGGTCGAAGGCTTTGATGCAGGAGCTATTGTGTATTGGGGAGGGGGGTGTGGTCATGGGGTGGTGGGGGAAACGTAGGAGGATACTGGAGATTTTGTGCTGGAAGTATTTAGCAAGATCGTCGCATTTTTTCTTGGAGCTTTCTTCCGTCGCAGCAGGGTGGGGGGTTTTAGTGAGGTTATTGACGTAGGAGAAGAGGGCATTGGCGTTGAATTGTAGGTCGTGAATTTTTTTGGCATGGAAGTCCCTTTTGGCATTGATTGTGGCTTGTCGGTAGTTGTGCAGTGATTGGTTGTATACTGCTTTGTGTTGGGGGGAGGGGTGGTGGCGCCACAGGCGTTCTTTTGATCTGAGGTCCTGTTTCAGTCTTTGGAGTTCGTTGGAGTACCAGGGTTTTTTTTTTTCTGTATGATGGGGATTTCTTTATGTATCACGGGGCAGAGTTCATTGGCTATAGATTTGGTTATCTGATTCCAGGAGTGAAGGGCTGCATCTGGATTTGAGAGGTCAAGGTTACCAACAGTTTTGTCGAGTGCTGTGGTTATGCTTTCAGAGGAGCAGGGTTTATGGAAAGATATAGTTTTCCTTTGGGATGGTGATATCTTGGTGGGGGAGGTGAGGCGGATTTGGGCATTGATGATGAAGTGGTCAGACCAGGGTATGGGGGTTGTTGAGGGGGGGCAGGGTGTGGATAGATGGGAGTTGATAAATAGGAGGTCGAGGGTGTGCCCTGCCTTATGAGTGGCGGAGGTGATGAGCTGTTTGAAACCTAGGGCTTCGAGGGTGGTTAGGAGTGTTTCGCAAGAGGGGGTACGGGGAGTGGAGTCCACATGGAGATTAAAGTCTCCGAGGATCACTGCGGGGGAATCTGTTTTGAGGTTGTCTACAATAAATTCAATGAGGGGGGAGGGGTCGTGTTTGAGAAGGTTGGGTGGGGCGTAAATAAGGCAAATCTGGAGGGTGGGTGATTTAAAGAGACCGATTTCTAGTTTAGGCGGGGGGCAGATGGGTTGGAGCTTGAGGTTCAGGTGCTTTTTTGCGGCCAGGAGTATACCACCACCTTTCTTTTTAGGTCTTGGGATGGAGAATGTGTCGTATAGTTTTCCGGGGAGCTGATTAAGATAGACATGGTCTGATTCTTTGAGCCATGATTCAGTGATAGCAAGAAGGTCAGGGTTATCATCCGTGAGCAGGTCATGGATGATGGGGGCTTTTTTGAGGATGGATTGTGCATTAAGGAGGGTTAGGGTGAGAGTGGCTAGCCCAAGGAATTGGGTGAGGGGAGAGGTCAAAATTGGGACTAGTGAGCAACGAGGATTGGCAATGTGGAGATGGGGAGCGCAGGGTTTGCGCAAGTGAGGGAGATATAGGATGGGTACAGATTGTATGCACATGTCTGGTGTGGTGGGGCCGGGAGGGTGTGGTGGCCCTTTTGGGGGAGGAGTCTCTGGGGTGTGGGGAAATTAGGCTGGTCAGAGCTTAGAGAAGAGCACATGGGCATCAAGGCAGTGATAGGGCATACAGAGGCAGGCACAAAAAACAATATAGGTTCTTGTAGCATAAAATTCTTGTAACATAAAGTAGTGTAGGCAATGCAACAACACAATATAGGTACCACAAAAGCAATGGGGTGCTGCTCGGGGTGAGCGAGGGGCGAATCAAAGGGGCGAAACAAAGGGGCAGGCCCCTTTGTCGTGCTCCTTCGGCGCGCGACGCTGGAGCTGCTGTAAGTTTAAAGGGCCTCTGTGCCCTTTCCTATTGGCTGCCGGTAAGTTTGGGTAGGCTGGCCTTTAATCGCGTCTCTTTCCGGTCGGGGCAGCGGCAGGACGGAGCGGCAGGCCGCGTGGTCGGCCTCGGACCCAGCGGGGGGAAGGGAGAATTTGAATGGCCTTACCCCGATGGGTCTGCGGCGCCGATCGCGCAGGCCCTCCCTCGCTCCGGATGCCGTGCAGAAGAGATGGTCTTCGCTGGTGCTGCTTGCTGCGCCGAAAGAGGGAGATCGCCAGAGCTGCTGGAAGTTTAAAGGGCCTCTGTGCCCTTTCCTATTGGCTGCCGGTAAGTATGGGTAGGCTGGCCTTTAATCGCGTCTCTTTCCGGTCGGGGCAGCGGCAGGACGGAGCGGCAAGCCAAAGATTCCCAAGAGTTTTCTTCAGGTCTGTATCTTTCCCATGACAGGAGTTATTCCCAAACTCTGCCTCTCTTTCTTACATCAAGGATGTCTTCTGCATCAACAGGAGTAGGTTCAGGTGTCTTGGTGGAAAACTCGCTAAGAACAAGCGGTTTCAGCAGCAAAACATTTTTTATTTATTATATACTGACATTTGATCTGAGATATCAAATTGGTTTACATTCAGGTACTGCAGGTATTTCCCTATCCCTAGAGGGCTTACAATATAAGTTTTTGTACCTAAGGCAATGGAGGGTAAAGTGACTTGCCCAAGGTCACAGGGAGCGACAGCAGGACTTGAACCCTGGTCTGTAGCCCACTGCGCTAACCACTAGGCTATTCCTCCTTCCTAAACATGGAACCCATTATGGATCTTCATTGCTGGAGGAAGTTTCAGACTATAAGTAAGGGTACCCATTCATCGGAGAATAGGAAAGGGTCCAACAAAGCGTGGAGCAAACCGAGCTGATGGTAGCTTGAGATCAGATGTTTGGTAGACAGCCAGATCTTGTCACCAGGCTTGTCACCTTGCTATGGTGAGCATCATAACCCTTCTTAGCTCTTTGTCCAGCTTTTAAGGGCATCTCTTTAGTCTTTCTCCAGAGTTGTTGTATATCCTTGGCAGTAGATTGAGCTGCCGGGGCCGACACTGAAAGTGGAAGTGGTAAAGGTGGTAAGGGTTGTCGTCCGTAGACCACTTCAAATGGTGTTGATCCAGGAGATGATGCTGGATGGGAGTTGATGGCGAATTCAGCCCAGGGCAACAGTTCAGCCCAGTCGTTCTGATGTGAACCAACATAGGCACGAAGGAACTGCTTGAGAGTTCTGTTCATTCTCTGTTTGGCCATTCGACTGAGGATGGTATGCAGAGGTGAAGTCACGTGTGATGTCAAACTTCTCACACAAAGCTTTCTGGAACTTTGCTGTAAATTGAGCTCCTCTGTCAGGCATAATGTGTTTGGCATGCCATGTAGGCAAAGATGTGGCTGATGAATAGTTTAGCAAGCTCCATGGCTGAAGGCAAGCCAAGGAGAGCCACGAAGTGAGCCATCTTCGAGAATCAATCCACTGTAACCCAGATGGTATTGTTACCTCCAGAAAGTAGTAAGTCCACCACAAAGTCTGTGGCAATATGGGTCCAGGGCTCATCTAGTACTGGCAAGGGATGAAGCAGGCCCCACGGACGTCCAGGCGGAGGTTTCTGTCTGGTGCAATTGGAACAAGAAGCTACGTATGCAAAAGTGTCTTCCTTCATGGTGGGCCACCAGTAGTACTTCTGTAGCTTAGCCAGAGTTCTTCGTTGACCAGGATGTCCAGCCAGTTTCGAGTCGTGAGCCCATGCTAACAATTTCTTTCTTAGACTGCAGGGTACAATGGTCTTGCCTGGAGGTACCGGATGTGTAGCTGTCAGAATAACTCTCTTTGGGTAGATGGTATGCTGGGGTTCATCAGGTACATCTTCAGAGAGAAAAGAGCAAGATAGGGCATCTGCTCTGACGTTCTTATCTCCAGGGTGATATTTAGCACAAAGTCAAATCTGTTGAAGAACAGGGACCACTTTGCCTGTCTATGATGAAGGCGCTGGGCATGACGGAGGTACTCCAGATTTTTGTGATCAGTGTAAACAGTGATCTGACGTTGAGCAGCTTCAAGCCAGGGGTGCCACTATTCAAATGCCATCTTTATTGCCAGTAGTTCTTTATCCCCAATGCTGTAGTTCTTCTCCACTGGCGAGGAGCGACAGGAGAAGAAGAAACATGGATGCAAGATTTTAGAGTCACTGGTCTGGCTTAGCACGGCCCCTACACCTACATCTGAGGCATCGACCTCCACAATGAAGGGCCCTGCAAGATCATTCAGGATAGGGTCATTGCGCTCCCACAGCGGAGAGGCCCAAGCCAAAGCATTTCCGTCCAGATAAGACAGGATATAGGTGGTCTTGGCATAAGCTGTAGGGAAATGGTTAGGTTGCAGAGAAGGCGTCTTTTAGCTTCTGAAATGCTGTCACAGCTTCCGTAGACCAATTGGCGATGTTGGCACCTTTCTTTGTCATTGTTGTTAATGGAACAGTCAGTGAAGAGTAATTCTTGATGAAGGTTCTGTAGTAGTTGGTAAATCCCAGAATTTGTCTAAGAGCCTTTAGACAGGTGGGTTGTGTCCATTTCTGAAAACTCTCAAGCTTCTGAGGATCCATCTGGAAACCTTTGTTCGAAACAATGTACCCTAAGAAGGGTACAGATTCCTTGTGAATTCGCATTTAGACCTCTTGGCATATAATTGGTTCTCGCAAAGTTTCTGCAGCACTCTTTTGACATCTTCCTGATGGGTATTCTGGTCCTGGGAAAATATCAAGATGCTGTCTAAGTACACAAGGACACATTGGTAGAGTAGGTCATGCAGAATGTCATTCATCATATTTTGGAAGACAGCCGGGGTGTTGCACAGGCCGAAGGGGCATCACCAGGTATTCAAAGTGCCCATCCCGGGTATTAAAAGCCCTCTTCCATTCATCGCCAGAGTGGATGCGAACTAGATAGGCTCCTTTGAGATCAAGCTTAGAGAATATCTTGGCTCCTTGTAGTCTATCGAATACCTCTGAGATTAGTGGTAAGAGATAGCGATCCTTCATAGTGATCTCGTTTAGACCTCTGTAGTCAATGCATGGACATAGTGTCCCATCTTTCTTCCCCACGAAGAAGAAGCCTGCGCCGGCAGGGGACTTGGAGGGACTTATAAAGCCTTTCTGAAGATTCTCATGGATGTACTCTGACATCGCTTTATTTTCTACTACAGAGAGGGGGTAAACCCTTCCTTTGTGTGGTTCAGTGTTAGGCTTCAAATTGATGGTGCAGTTGTATGATCTGTGTGGAGGCAATACATCAGAGGCTTCTTTGGAAAATACATCTTGAAAAGATGCATACTGAGGCAGCAATGGGGTAGTTGGCATGCAGGGTATTGGAGAAACTTCCATCATGCATTTGCCATGGCAATCTGGACCCCAATGTGAAAGCTCCAGAGTGGCCCAGTTGAATTGTGGCATATGTTTCTGCAGCCACGGTAGCCCAAGTACAAAGGGGTGCATGGCCTTCTCTAGCATAAAGAAGGAAATAGTATGAAGAGCACCGGTACATAAACTCACTAGTTCTGTGAGCAGGGTTACTTCACCCGGTAAGGGCTCTCCATGAATAGAAGACAAAAGTAGCAGAGACGTCATGGTGGTGGTGGGGATATGCAAATGTTCCACTAGATGTTTCAAAATGAAATTTCCCCCTGCCCCAGAGTCCACTAAGGCAAGGGTCTGATATTCTAGAGGTCCGCAGATTAAAGATACAGGAAGAGAGAGTGGAGGAGAGGGTGCAGTTAGACCTAAGAAGAGCCCTCCCACAGGACTTAGGTCTGCCAGTTTCCCGGACGTATAGGGCATGTTGTACAGCATGACCAGCTTGTCCACAATTCATGCATAGTCCCAACCTCTTTCGCGTTCTTCTCTCTTTAGAAGTCAAATGACTGCGGCCTAATTACATTGGTTTTTCTTCACCAGCAACAGGAACTGAGGGTATAGGCCTGGGTACAGACTTGACTCGAGTCTCTCCCTAAAGTGGCTTCTGGGAATCTTGGCCTCTTGAACCTTGTCACAAAGTCGGTGATCAATCCTTGTTGCCATCTTCATTAGTTCAGCTAAGGTCTCAGGCATCTCTCGAGCCACCAGTTCATCTTTTAACCAGGAGTTCAGACCTTCAAAGAAGAGGGTCTTCAGACATCTAGGGTCCAATGTAATTCTGAGGCCAATGTCTTGAATTCTATGGTAAAATCTGGCAAAGGTTTATTACCTTGTTTTAGATGAACCAATGTAGATCCTGCTGTCATATACTGGGTAGGGTCATCGAATACTGATCTGAACAGTTCAAGGAACCCGGCAAGATCATTCAGGATAGGGTCATTGCGCTCCCACAGTGGAGAGGCCCAAGCCAAAGCATTTCCGTCCAGATAAGACAGGATATAGGTGGTCTTGGCATAAGCTGTAGGGAAATGGTTAGGATGCAGAGAAAAGTGCATGCAACATTGGTTGATAAATCTTCTACATTTCCATACTTCACCTGAGAAGCGTGTTGGAGCAGACAGAGGTACAGTAGTCTTGACCGTCACTTCTGGCGGTGTAACTTCTTTACTTGTGGTGGTCGGTGTATTCATCTGTGCGTGGAACTGGTTAAAGGCAACAGTCAGGTTATCCAGTGAGTTATGTTGTTTGGAGATATGCTGGGCCAGGCCGGAATGGCCTGCAATGTGATGAGCTGAGCCAAATCCATGGAGTTAGCAATCTGTTATGGTTTTGAGGTGTTGGAGTGGATTCTTGGGTACTGCGGTGATGGCCACTCCCACGGGAGGAGCCCCGTGAGGAACCGCAGTACTAGGATAGACTCGGGACACGCAAACACAGAAGATTTTGTTTTTATTATACAGCTGGATGATACCGCCAGAGGTGGCAGTAGTGAGGTGATCCGGTAGCAGCAGTCCAGGGGCCCTCGGCAGAGGAGACCCATCCCACAATGATAGATGTTAGCAGCACACGATAGTAGAGGGAGTCCCGGGTGCAGGTTCCCAGTGCTGAGCTGTAGATGCGCAGACTGACAAGGTTAGATTACTCACAAGTTGATAGCTGTATTGATGGAGATCCCAGCAGGCAGAAGTAGTTGGATTACAGACACCAAGGCAGGGAGAGCAGGCCCTCGAGGAGTGAGTACCTGGTATCCCAGATAGGCACCTGAAAGAAAGCATAGGGCCCCCGAGGAGCGGGTACCCAGGTTAGATGAATTACCCCAAACGGCAGAGAGAGCTTCCAGCGGCAGCAAGGAAGCGGCAGAGCAGCTTAGACCAGAGGCAGTCCAATCCTTGCTAACTCGAATTGTTAGCAAACGAAGGGCAGGCTAAATACCTGGATGGCGTGACGTCACTCGAGGGGGATGCCTCCGAGGTTCCCGCCATGACATGAATAAGGACGTCATGACGCACGCACCCTAGGAGGCCCTCAGGAGAAACATGGCGGATAGCCTTGCCATTGCCATTCCGGGGACGCAGGAGAGAGCGGCATGAAGACGCGGTGGTAGCTAGCTTCCCAAAGCTGGAGGAGAGAGCAGGAAGAAAGGTGAGGCACAGAGGACGAAGCTGTCTGAGACCGATGGATGCAACCCTCTCCCTGGGGTCAGCCTGTCTTGCCCCTATCAATCTTTTGCCACTCTGCCTTGCTGCCATACACCAGACAGCTCACTCTACTCCTTGTGGTGTTCTTGCCACTATCATGGTTCCTCAGTGTATTGGTGCTAGTCTTTCTGCTGCGTTGTCCCTTTATCAGCACCTTGTGGTTTTTTCTGACACCCTTTCTGCTTGCTATGTTCCACCTTCATTGTGCTGAAGGATGTTGATGCCACTTGTCTTGCCACTTTGCCTGTCATGCTGCCTTCGAGAGTTCATGCAACTGTTATTGGTGCTCTCTTTTGAAGCTGTGGTGTGTTTTTGACACTCTCACTGCTGCTTTGCACCTCTGTTAAAGCATTCTTGCCACTCCTGGTACCCCTTTGCCCCTTTACAGTGCCTTAGCTATTCATGCCTCTTTGGTGCCACTTTGCCACAGTCTAAGTACCTTGGAGCTCTTTTCTCGTTCTGATGATTGCTCCCCAGAAGTTTCATCAGAATTGATAAGAAAACCCCAATTCTGCAGCCAAAAATAGGCTGCAAATACTTCCCCCATTGACTTTAATGGGAAAATGGACAACAAATAAAACTAATCAACGAATTGGCTTCCTTAGGAGAATTTTCAAAGAATTTCCTGCAGCTTAAATTTTCATCTTTTATTGGTTCAATATTCCTGTGTAAACATCTACAACAATAAATATTTTCCATCAATTCTAAGCTTTTAAATAATTAAATATCCCACAACAACTTTATGTACAAAATTTCCCTTCAACACTATGGGGCGGATTTTAAAAGCCCTGCTCGCGTAAATCCGCCCGGATTTACGCGAGCAGGGCCTTGCGCGCCGGCGCGCCTATTTTCCATAGGCCGCCGGCGTGCGCAGAACCCTGGGACGCGCGTAGGTCCCGGGGTTTTTGGAAGGGGGCATGTTAAAAGTATAGTGCTGAAGGGAAATTTTGTACATAAAGTTGTGGTGGGATATTTAATTATTTAAAAGCTTAGAATTGTTGGGAAATATTTATTGTTGTACATGTTTACACAGGAATATTGAACCAATAAAAGATGAAAATTTAAGCAGCAGGAAATTCTTTGAAAATTCTCCTGAGGAAGCCTGTGCAAGGCGAAACATGTTGAGAAGAATAAAAAAGGAAGAAGAAAATCTAGAATAAATTTGTCATGAGAATGTATAAGATCTAAAAAATTGAGTTCTTTCTGCTTATAATTTGAATTTTGCACTGTAAAAGAAAGAAAATTTTGGGTTCTATGTACAAATTCAATTTAAAAATGAAGATGTTTTTAAAAAAATGTGGAATGTATGAGGGAGTGTAGTGAGAGTGTTATGAATGAATCAGTAAGTGGTATGTTTGGATTTGGAAGTAGATATTCCTTGTGGGGTTTAAAAAAAAAAAATTGATGTTTTGGAATTTCTCCATTTTTGAATATTAATAAAGTTTGGAAAAAAAAAATATATATATGTCACTATTTGTTTGTGGATGAATATGGTTTGGTGATATATGATTAAATGCCATACTAGTTGTATCTGTAAAGAATATGGTAAAGGCAATGAATGTTCTATGAAGAAAATCATAAACTCTTATTAACCTGTAGACTTGGGGAAAGCCACTACTTCTCCTATCTTAACAACATGTGATCTGTCTACTATTTGGGATCCTGTCATGTATTTGTGACTTGAATTGGACACTGTGGAAACAGGATATTGGACTTTATGAACCCTTGGTCTGACCCAGTATGGCAATTCTTGTTTATTATTTTTAGGGTTCACTATATTTTGAAATCTTAGCACTATCTATAGTTCAAGATGATGTTCTGTTACCTATGCATATGTTGCAAATTTTGTTCTTTGTCTAATCATATGGCCCATTGACTTTCTTGATAGAAACCTGTATAAACATTGTGGCACATTGCTATAGTACTGGGTGAATGGTTGTGTGATGGTGTATTTAGCTTGACAGCATTGATGAGACTATTATTAAATGTGGCTGCTGTTTAATGTATGTAGCCCATTTGTGACCTGAGCCATGGCATATGGTTAATGGTATTGCTAACAGCATCTGACTTTGTTGTGCAAGATGTGCAATGAAGTGAAACTATAATAGTTAAAAATTAGTTAACTATAGTATATCATGGCTAAAGGCAAACCTGGGTGCTATGACCACTGTAAAACTTGTTAAAGTCAGTTGCCAACATGTCTAATGGAATCTCTTATTTGCACAGGTGGTGCAGAATATGGCTGCTGATCTTAGATTCTCACCCCTGTAGCTCTCCCTAGGACACTTGCACAAAGGAGTAGGGATGTGAATCGTTTTAGGACGATTAAAATTATCGTCCGATAATTTTAATATCGTCTTAAACCGTTATGGAACACAATACAATACAGATTCTAACGATTTATCGTTATAAATCGTTAGAATCGTGAGCCGGCACACTAAAACCCCCTAAAACCCACCCCCGACCCTTTAAATTAAATCCCCCACCCTCCCGAACCCCCCCCCAAATAACTTAAATAACCTGCGGGTCCAGCGGCGGTCCGGAACGGCAGCGGTCCGGAACGGGCTCCTGCTCCTGAATCTTGTCGTCTTCAGCCGGCGCCATTTTCCAAAATGGCGCCGAAAAATGGCGGCGGCCATAGACGAAAAAGATTGGACGGCAGGAGGTCCTTCCGGACCCCCGCTGGACTTTTGGCAAGTCTCGTGGGGGTCAGGAGGCCCCCCACAAGCTGGCCAAAAGTTCCTGGAGGTCCAGCGGGGGTCAGGGAGCGATTTCCCGCCGCGAATCGTTTTCGTACGGAAAATGGCGCCGGCAGGAGATCGACTGCAGGAGGTCGTTCAGCGAGGGTTCCGGCGCCTCGCTGAACGACCTCCTGCAGTCGATCTCCTGCCGGCGCCATTTTCCGTACGAAAACGATTCGCGGCGGGAAATCGCTCCCTGACCCCCGCTGGACCTCCAGGAACTTTTGGCCAGCTTGTGGGGGGCCTCCTGACCCCCACGAGACTTGCCAAAAGTCCAGCGGGGGTCCGGAAGGACCTCCTGCCGTCCAATCTTTTTCGTCTATGGCCGCCGCCATTTTTCGGCGCCATTTTGGAAAATGGCGCCGGCTGAAGACGACAAGATTGAGGAGCAGGAGCCCGTTCCGGACCGCCGCTGGACCCGCAGGTTATTTAAGTTATTTGGGGGGGGGGTTCGGGAGGGTGGGGGATTTAATTTAAAGGGTCGGGGGTGGGTTTTAGGGGGTTTTAGTGTGCCGGTTTTTCGATTTTTCGATTTTTCGATTTTTAACAATGTTCCGGCGAGGGATGGGGTTCGGGAGGGTGGGGGATTTAATTTAAAGGGTCGGGGGTGGGTTTTAGGGGGTTTTAATGTGCCGGTTTTTCGATTTTTCGATTTTTAATGATTTTTAACGATTTTTCACGATATTTTACCCCCCAAACGGCAACAATACGATTCCCTCCCCCTCCCAGCCGAAATCGATCGTTAAGACGATCGAGGACACGATTCACATCCCTACAAAGGAGGTCCAATGAGGCACTCATCATCCACTCTTACTCATTAAGCATATCTTTAGTATGTGAGAAAGTTGCTTCAGGTATTTAGATAAAACAGGGGGTGCCTTATAGTAAGGTTCAAACAGTTTCTAAGACCATGCTTGCCTGCTGCAGGCATAATAATAATAAAATTAGGTATAGCATTCCAGCTGAGATTAACCAGTTTCTAGAAGAGAATCCTGTGTGCTCGTCTGCACATCATCAGAAGATAACAGAGAGCCGGGTTCACAGCAGAGTCATTAAGCACCAAGTTTCCTGTCTGTATAGGTTGTAGCTTGCTATTACAGTACTTCTGATTCCTGCAGAGTGGGTATTCCAGTGGAACTACCCCTTATACTTTGGCTTTTTATTTGTTTTGCTTCTGCTTGGCTTTAGAAGTATTGCCTCTATGAACAGTCAACCAGAGGCATAAGCAAAGGGAGGAGGGAGGTTGGGAACTATGTATGCTATAGTGCATACTGATGACTGTGTTCCCTTTGCACTTCAGACATATTACACCTCATCTGGAAAGGCAAAACACAATTGATTATCATTATCCATATGAACAATGAGTCTACTACTTTAACTTAATTGCAATCGCTCAAACAGGTGACACTGAGAAGACAGCTTGGACAATTGTGGTCACTAAACCATGCACAAGTTTCTCCCTACCCACAATGGCCCTGCATTGCATCTAGCATTAATATCCAGTTGGTGGCAGAGGTATCTTGGTAATGGCAGCAGATGGGCATTTATGTACCACTTTGTAGCCTTGCAGTCAATTGTGTGTGGGAGCAGCTTGGTATTCTGTTGTTTTTTTTAAGCTTTTAGTCCATTTTGTATTTGAGTTTCCTTAAATCTTTATAAAGGGCATCCTTCATTCAGGCTTTCTTTGACAAAAACATTGTGCTAAAGGCTTATAGCAAGGTGTTCTGTATTGTATTTTTGTGAACTGATGTTACAGGTTCAGACCATACACACTGCTATTCTGCCCAGGGGAACTGATCTTGGGGGCTAGTCTCACTGAGGTTTCTACTGGAGGCTACCCCATACACAGGTCTATCCAGTAAAGTGCGGCCGCGTTTACCCCGCTCCTAACCCGCATTCTACTCACTTTCCGGCCGCGTTAGCCCTTCCTGCGATCCCGAATCCCCTTTAACCTACTCCTACCGCGTCCTAAAATCTGCGGGCAACCCCTTCCGCACGCGGCATGTATATTGCATGCAAACGAGCGAATTAGCTATTCCCTAGCATCCCGTAACCCGCGCCCCGACTATCGCTATCTTTCCCTGCTGTTTTGTCGCACGTTTAACCTGCTAACTTACCGCCTACCCTTACCCCTGCGGTAGAGGCAGGGGTAAGGGTAGGCGGCAAGCTTTCCCCCAGCCCCCGCTCACCTGCCCCGGCCGCGATCATGGGTGCCGGTCTCCGGGGCAGCCCCAGTCCTCTCCCCTCCTCCGGTAGCAAAAAAAAAAAAGCGAAAAAAACGTTGCAGCCCCCTCCGATGTCCGGAGGGGGCTGCAAAAAGTAAGTCGCTTCATCGCTTCACACCGTCAGCGTCTCTTCTTCCCTCCTCCCGAAGCAGGGCGCGAAAAGCAGCCTTGCTCCGGGAGGAGGGAAGAAGGGGCTGGCAGTACGAAGCGGCGAAGCGACTTACTTTTTGCAGCCCCCATCGGACCTCTCCTGCCTCCTGCTGCGCGACTTACTTTTTTTGCAGCCCTCCGGCCATCAGCAGGAACGGATCGTGGCGCCAAACGTCATGACGTCACGTCTTGAGCGGCCAATTGCACGCACAGGGGCCGCTTTCCCCCGTGCAGGCGTCCATCTTCGCCGGGAGGCAGGGGAGCCACGATCCATTCCTGCTGATGGCCGGAGGGCTGCAAAAAAAAGTAAGTCGCGCAACGGGAGGCAGGAGAGGTCCGATGGGGGCTGCAAAAAGTAAGTTGCTTCGCTGCTTCACACTGTCAGTGTCTCTTTTTCCCTCCTCCCGAAGCAGGGCGTGAAAAGCAGCCTTGCTCCGGGAGGAGGGAAGAAGAGACACTGACAGTGTGAAGCGGCGAAGCAACTTACTTTTTGCAGGCGTCCATCTTCACGAGCAGCTGGAGGCAGGAGAGGTCGTCCGATGTCCGGAGGGGGGTGCAAAAAGTAAGTCGCTTCGCCGCTTCGTACTGCCAGTCCCTTCTCCCCTCCTCCTGGAGCAAGGCTGCTTTTTGCGCCCTGCTTCGGGAGGAGGGGAGGGGGGACTGGCAGTCCCGACTTCCTGGTATCTGTCATTTCAAATGACATTTCAAATGACATTTGAAATGACAGATACCAGCGTGGCGTGAAGCGTTAGGCCCACGCACCCAGGATACTGTATAGGCGCTCTATCCAGTAAAATGGGTTGCGCGGGCCTAACGCTTCACGGACCCTTCTTAGACGCGGTTTACATTTGCATGAAATTATAGTTCAGGATCGAGCGGTAGGTGAGCTGCACTGTGCGTGCGGCAACCGCGGGTGCGCCGGGCACTAACGCAGCTCTTCCTACCGCTCGGTACTGGATAGACCTGACAGTTATTAAGTCAAATTAGATCGTGTTATAATTACTATTGCTATATGGCCCCAACATCTTTACCACTCACATCAAATCCTGTGTTCCACTAAGAATTAGGTCTAAATATTTCCCCCTCTTATTTATTCTTGCGTAAGCTGCTCCATGAAGCAGTTATTTATTTCATCTAGAACTTTACCTCCTTACCATTTTCTGATGTGACATTTACCCAGTCAATACTGAGGTAGTTGATGTTGAAATCACCCATATATTTATTTATTTATTTAAAAACTCTTCTATACCATCGTTAAGTTAAATAACCATCACAACGGTTTACAGTAAAGGCACAATAATGAAAAAAAAAAGAGTGGTATAGTTTATAACTTAATAATGTGCCATCATAGTACGGTAACAATTTAATACAATAAACTGTGTGTGTAAATTAAGTTTGTGTCATAGGAACATATTAGGCGGTTTGTATTTAACATTAATATTAATTTGTATGTTGCAAGTAACAACTTATAGTTTGGTGTGTGCTTATCGATCACATGTTTTTTTCCTTCTCTTTATCTTTATAAAAAGCTTGTTTAAAGAGCCAGGTTTTCAAATTTGTTTTGAAAAATTTCAAAATTTCAAATTTCAAAATTTCAAAATTTGATACTGTGTTGCTAGTTTAGTTATTTTCCCTAATTTCTATTGTAACTCTTTTGAAAATTTAAATTGATAACTGGGTGACATTTAGGTTTATGTCTAGTTATTTGGCATATTTTAAATTATGTGGAGGTAATTTTCAAAGAAGTTACACATGTAAATGTAACATACTAATGTAGCAATTTTCAAAAGCCTACTTACATGCATAAAATGCATTTACAGGTGTAAATTCTTTGGAAAAGTACCAAGTTACAGATGAATTTTCAAAAAAAAGTTTATGTATATAAATATAACATTCTAATGTAGCAATTTTCAAAAGCCATAAGAAAATAAGAACATAAGAAGTTGCCACACTGGTTAAAACCGAGGGTCCATGAAGCCTAGCATTTTGTTTCTAACAGGTTACAAGCACATGGCAAATACCCAAACATTAAATACATCCCATGCTACTAATGTGAAAATAAGAGTGACTATTCCCTAATGGCCCGATTTTAAAAGGCCTGCACACATAAAAAATGGGGGTTACACTGCGTGCATTTTACAAAAGTCTTGGCCATGCACGCAGCCCCGTTACACGCCAAAGTGCTGGGCTCAAAGAAATGGGTGGGGTGGGGGTTTGGTCTGGAAGGGGATGGGCGGGGTGGAGGGCGGGGCAAGGACAGCGCTATTAGCCACTGTCCCAGGGAAGTGCACGCTGGCAGCCAGCCGGCACATGGAGTCTACCGCTGCTCCAAAGGAACAGTAAGGTACAAAATAAAAAAAATTCTAAAAGGTAGAGGGTTAGGGGTCAGGTAGGAGAAGGGAAAAGGTAGAAAGGTTAGATAAGGGTGGAGAAGTTCCCTTCCAGACCGCTCCTTAATTGGAGTAGACTGGGAGGGAACTGGGGAAGCCCTACTTGAGTCGCCACGCGTTACTTTTTAAAATCCCACCCCGCGCGCGCAAGTCGCAGACCACCCGCACGTGTGCACACGGATGTTAAAATCTGGCACGCATGCGAGCACGCAGGTCTTAAAATCGTCTCCTAAGTCAACTTGATTAATAGTAGTTTATGGACCTCTCTTCCAGGAACTTATCCAAACCGTTTTTAAACCCAGCTATACTAATTTCCTCAACCACATCCTCTGGCATTGAATTCCAAAGCTTAATTGTGCATTAAAAATAATTTTTCACTCAAAGAAATCATTCTTGGCAATGATCTCTTTCCTTGGGATAAAGAAGTAGTTTTAGCCTTTCAGGGTTATGTTGATGGTGCTTCAGCAAATCATAGGGGTGTGCATTCGTTTTCGCCATATTGGCGATCCGCAACAAATATTGCACTATTCGTAATATTCGTGGGGAAGCGAAACGTATCGCGATTCCTCATGAATACACAAATCTTCGCCGAATTATACGGCCACCTAAATAAAATTTTAAACACCCCCCCCCCAAGACTTACCAAAACTCCCTGGTGGTCCAGCGGGGGGTCCGGAAGCCATCCCCTGCACTCACACCCTCGGTGCCGGTTTCATCATGGCGCCGATAGCCTTTGTCACAGGGGCTACCAGTGCCATTGGTCAGCCCCTGTCACATGGTAGGAGCACAAGATGGCGCCGATGGCCATGTGACAGGGGCTGACCAATGGCACCGGTAGCCCCTGTGACATACTATGGGCAAAGGCTATTGGCGCCATTTTGAGTACTGGCATTGGACGGCCGGAGTGCAGGAGGTCGCTCCGGGACCCCTGTTGGACCCCCAGGGATTTTTGGCCAGCTTGGGGGGGCCTCCTGACCCCCACAAGACTTGCCAAAAGTCCAGCGGGGGTCCGGGAGCGACCTCCTGCATGCCGGCCGTCCGATGCCAGTACTCAAAATGGCGCCAATAGCCTTTGCCCTCACTATATCACAGGTACCGACGGTCGGCCCCTGTGACATAGTGAGGGCAAAGGGGATCTGCTGCCAGTATTCAAAATGGCGCCGATCGCCTTTGCCCTCACTATGTCACAGGGGCCGACTGTCGGTACCTGTGACATAGTGAGGGCAAAGGCGATCGGCGCCATTTTGAGTACTGGCATCAGACGGCCGGCGTGCAGGAGGTCGCTCCCGGACCCCCGCTGGACTTTTGGCAAGTCTTGTGGGGGTCAGGAGGCCCCCCAAAGCTGGCCAAAAGTCCCTGGGGGTCCAACGGGGGTCCCTGAGTGACCTCCTGCACTCCGGCCGTCCGATGCCAGTACTCAAAATGGCGCTGATAGCCTTTGCCCATACTATGTCACAGGGGCTACCGGTGCCATTGGTCAGCCCCTGTCACATGGTAGGAGCACAAGATGGCGCCGATCACCATGTGACAGGGGCTGACCAATGGCACCGGTAGCCCCTGTGACAAAGGCTATCGGCGCCATGATGAAACCAGCACTGAGTGTGTGAGAGTGCAGGGGATGGCTCCTGGACTCCCCGCTGGACCACCAGGGAGTTTTGGTAAGTCTTGGGGAGGGGTCAGGAGGGTGGGGGGTTGTAGTTAATTTTAATTTTAGCTAGGACATGAATAGAAATCGCCGTATTAACGCATCGGGGCGCCATACGGCCGAATGCAACGTATCTGCTCCCCGATGAATCCGAATCACGAATCCAACGTATGGTGTCCCTCTGCACATCCCTAGCAAATCATGTAGACATGGTTTACACAGTGCTTGCTTTAACAGCTGTAATTAATATCTTGATAAATATTGTGACCCTGACTATATCTTTTGAAAACATCAGCCATGCTTAGACATAAAAAAAGGATTAGTCAGAAATATTCAACTTGAAAAGCACTTAACATGGGTAAAACCTATTGACAATTCAATGCCATATATTGTAGCAATTTTCAAAACCCACTTACATAGTGCATTTACATATATAAAATCCATCTTTAAGTGTGTAAGTGCTTTTGAAAATCAGACCCTGTTTTTTAAATTGATAATTAGGTTACTTATGTTAGTTTGTAAACAGCCACCAACAAGAATAAAATTAGTCAATCATTAAAATCAGGGTTAACTGTATATTATTCAAAATCATTAACTGAGTCCTATTTTAAAGATTTTCCTCCTTACGGTGGGGAAGGAGTTGTCTATTTAACAGAAAAACACCCTCGGGTGGGAAATATACTAGTGATTAGTTGTCCAGGAACCATAAGAACATAAGAACATAAGAAATTGCCATGCTGGGTCAGACCAAGGGTCCATCAAGCCCAGCATCCTGTTTCCAACAGAGGCCAAACCAGGCCACAAGAACCTGGCAATTACCCAAACACCTAGAAGATCCCATGCTACTGATGCAATTAATAGCAGTGACTATTCCCTAAGTAAACTTGATTAATAGCAGTTAATGGACTTCTCTTCCAAGAACTTATCCAAACCTTTTTTGAACCCAGCTACACTAACTGCACTAACCACATCCACTGGCAACAAATTCCAGAGATTTATTGTGCGTTGAGTGAAAAAGAATTTTCTCCGATTAGTCTTAAATGTGCTACTTGCTAACTTCATGGAATGCCCCCTAGTCCTTCTATTATTCGAAAGTGTAAATAACCGAGTCACATCTACTCGTTCAAGACCTCTCATGATCTTAAAGACCTCTATGATATCCCCCCTCAGCCGTCTCTTCTCCAAGCTGAACAGCCCTAACCTCTTCAGCCTTTCCTCATAGGGGAGCTGTTCCATCCCCTTTATCATTTTGGTTGCCCTTCTCTGTACCTTCTCCATTGCAACTATATCTTTTTTGAGATACGGCGACCAGAATTGTACACAGTATTCAAGGTGTGGTCTCACCATGGAGCGATATAGAGGCATTATGACATTTTCCGTTTTATTAACCATTCCCTTCCTAATAATTCCTAACATTTTATTTGCTTTTTTGACTGCTGCAGCACACTGAGCTGACGATTTCAATGTATTATCTACTATGACGCCTAGATCTCTTTCTTGGGTGGTAGCTCCTAATATGGAACCTAACATCGTGTAACTACAGCTAGGGTTATTTTTCCCTATATGCAACACCTTGCACTTGTCCACATTAAATTTCATCTGCCATTTGGATGCCCAATCTTCCAGTCTTGCAAGGTCCTCCTGTAATGTATCACAGTCTGCTTGTGATTTAACTACTCTGAATAATTTTGTATCATCTGCAAATTTGATAACGTCACTCATCGTATTCCTTTCCAGATCATTGATATATATATTGAAAAGCACCGGTCCAAGTACAGATCCCTGAGGCACTCCACTGTTTACCCTTTTCCACTGAGAAAATTGACCATTTAGTCCTACTCTCTGTTTCCTGTCTTTTAACCAGTTTGTAATCCACGAAAGGACATCGCCTCCTATCCCATGACTTTTTAGTTTTCGTAGAAGCCTCTCATGAGGGACTTTGTCAAACGCCTTCTGAAATCCAAATACACTACATCTACCGGTTCACCTTTATCCACATGTTTATTAACCCCTTCAAAAAAATGAAGCAGGTTTGTTAGGCAAGACTTCCCTTGGGTAAATCCATGTTGACTGTGTCCCATTAAATCATGTCTTTCTATATGCTCTACAATTTTGATCTTGAGGATAGTTTCCACTATTTTTCCCGGCACTGAAGTTAGGCTCACTGGTCTATAGTTACCCGGATCACCCCTGGAGCCTTTTTTAAATATTGGGGTTACATTGGCCACCCTCCAGTCTTCAGGTACAATGGATGATTTTAATGATAGGTTACAAATTTTAACTAATAGGTCAGAAATTTCATTTTTTAGTTCCTTTAGTACCCTGGGATGCATACCATCCGGTCCAGGTGACTTGCTACTCTTTAGTTTGTCAATCTGGCCTACAACATCTTCCAGGTTGACAGTGATTTCGTTCAGTTCGTCTGACTCATCACCCCTGAAAACCAACTCCGGAACTGGTATCTCCCCAACATCCTCACTAGTAAACACGGAAGCAAAGAATTCATTTAGTCTTTCTGCAATGGCCTTATCTTCCCTAAGAGCCCCTTTAACCCCTCGGTCATCTAATGGTCCAACCGACTCCCTCACAGGTTTCTTGCTTTGGATATATTTAAAAAAGTTTTTATTATGAGTTTTTGCCTCTATGGCCAACTTCATTTCAAATTCTCTCTTCGCTTGTTTTATCAATGTTTTACACTTAACTTGACAATGCTTATGTTTTATCCTATTTTCTTCAGATGGATCTTTCTTCCAATTTTTGAAGGATGATTTTTTGGCTAAAATAGCCTCTTTCACCTCACCTTTTAACCATGACGGTAATCGTTTTGCCTTCCTTCCACCTATCTTAATGCGTGGAATACATATGGACTGCGCCTCTAGGATTGTATTTTTAAACAATGTCCAAGCCTGTTGAACACTTTTAACCTTTGCAGCTGCACCTTTCAGTTTTTTTCTGACTATTTTCCTCATTTTATCAAAGTTTCCCTTTTGAAAGTTTAGTGTTAGAGCTGCAGATTTACTTATTGTCCCCCTACCAGTTATTAGTTTAAATTTGATCATGTTATGATCACTGTTGCCAAGTGGCCCCACCACCGTTACCTCTCTCACCAAATCCTGTGTTCCACTAAGAATTAAATCTAAAATAGCTCCCTCTCTTGTTGGTTCCTGAACCAATTGCTCCATGAAACAATCATTTATTACATCCAGGAACTTTATATCTCTAGCAAGTCCTGATATTACATTTACCCAGTCAATATTGGGGTAATTGAAATCTCCCATTATTATTGCACTGCCAAATTGGTTTGCTTCCCTGATTTCTCTTAGCATTTCATCATCTGTCTGACCATTTTGTCCAGGTGGACGGTAGTATACTCTATCACTATACTCTTACCCAACACACATGGGATTTCTACCCAGTATTTCTACCCAGTATTCTCACCTTTTCAGATTAAGTATATGACCCTTGCAAATTCATAATTTGAATATTTTTCAAATACTAACTTATAGAAGCTCACAAAATTAGCTTATAGAGCATTATCTCTAAACTCTCACAATTCTTAATAGTAGTAAGTAAATGCTTATACTTGATGACAAAATTAGCTCAAAGCCTATTTTCTCTAGACTCTCACAATTCTTAACAGCGGCAAACAAGTACTAACTTATAAAAGCTCACAAAACTAACCCAAATTCCTATTTCTAAGCACACACAATTGTTAACACTTGCAAACAAATACTAACCTTAAAAACTAACACACAATAAACACAGCCAGAAATAGTTTATAGGGATGTACATTTGTTAAAAAAAAATGTGCAAATTGTGATGAATAAGGGCAATTTGTTTCATTTGGAGGAACACAAAACATACTGAGGGGCCCCTGAATGAGACAAACCTTATTTGTTACATTCATTTTAAATGAATGCATGAGGCCTAGGCCTAGGCACGCAGGGGTCTCACCTAGGACATAGGCCAAGGCTCAAAGCAGGGACCATGACCTGTTACCAAGTGTGATGTTGGCACCTCAACCTAGGCTTAGGCCTCAAGCTGGGGCATCACCTAGGGCATAGTCCGAGGCCCAAAGCAGGGTCCATGGCCTAGACCAAAATGTAATGTAGGGATCTCAGCTGAGCTCCCTCCTGAACAATCACCCCCTGAACTATACACGAGAATACACGGAAGCAGCCAGGCTAGGTCCCAATGACTTGGCCTTGACCCAGACCCAGGCCCGACTCCGGGGCCCAGTCTGGAGGCCAAGCCTCGATGCCTGGGCCTCAGGCTCGTCTGGAGTTTGGACCCAGGCCTGATGCAGCAGATGGCATCAGTTGAAGAAGAAAGAAGAAGATGTTGCCAGAGCTGCTGGACTGTAGGCCGATGCCCAGGCATCAGGACCTGGACTCCAGTCTAGGCCCTGGAGTCGGTCCTGGGTTTGGGCCGAGGCCCCAGCATCAGGGCCGGCAGAATTACTAAGCAAACGAGGAGGGTGCCAGGGTTCCAGGGGTGGCAGCAAGAGAGAAGAGACAGCTGTTGCCAAGGCTGTCTCATCTCTCTTGATGCTGAACGATGAGTGACCCATCCGTCCTCACCCAACCCGACTACCGGTTCAAATCGGGTTGGGTGAGGACTAGCGTGCATAGTTTTTTGGGGGGGTTCTGTGCCCATTTTGTTTTTGGATTGGGGGTGTGCCTTTTCGGTCCACCCCCGATCCAAATATTTTTCCCATTAATTTCACTTTAAAAAACCCAAAACAAACCCACCCCAACTCTTCAAATTTAATAAAGTATAAAGCCCCCCCCCCCCACTCCAAGACTTGCCCAATGTCCTTGGTGGTCCAGGAGGAGGCCTGGGAGCTATCTCCCGCTCCTGGGCCGTAGGCTGCAGTGATCAAAATGGCACCAGCAGCCTTTTGCCCTTGCCATGTGACAGGGGGCTACTTTGAGAGTGCTGGAATGGTTGTCGCCCTGTTTTAGGGTTCATAAGGAACTCTCTACTGATAGACTGTGGGCAGCGCTTTTAGGTTTTTGAGAGTTAGGTGGCAATAAGGGGTTTTTGGGGGGGTTGTTTTGCACTTTCAGGCCTACACGGAGGAACTAGCAAACCCTGCCTGGGGATCCTAATCAAGGTCGGGATGTGTTGCCTACCAGTCCACTAACTGGATAGCTGTGGCTTCCCTCTGGGTTGTTTTGGGATTTTTACATTTTTATAATAGGTACCTTGCAAGACCCCTGGGAATCACCTGGACCCAGGGCATGGGGAAACCTGTGTCTGTCTGGGAAGACCTGCCCCTCCGTACCCTCAGCGAGGAAGAAGGTAAGGAAATGTCTTGCAGCAGGGAGGAATTTAAGTGTTATCTTCAGTTTTTGAGGGGAAAGGACTTTGGTTGTAAGATACAGGAGGAAGAGTTGTGGCTGCCCTTTCCTTCCTACCTTGGAACAGTGGGATCTGCCTGTTCCATAGAGGATCTTTCCCCTCATGGGATCCACAAGCGATGAAAAAGAACTGAAACATCACCTAATTGTGAGTAAGAACCATATGAGAACTTTGAGGACACCCAAAAGGAGTCTTTGTCCATGGGGAGAGAGAGGATTGAGACTCTCTATGTATGGACACTGTGTTACCTTTTTTTTTTTTTCCATATTCGAGGGGTTTTTCCTATCCCAACAAAGGATGCTCTGACCACTTGGGGAACCTCACTTAGCCAAGCCCTGTTGAGTGAATGTTTATTCATGCCCTGATATGTGAGACACTTGTACAGATAGAGCAAGAGACTGTACAAATGAAAAGACTGTAATTAGAGGAACTCCCGTGGTGCTGAGAACTGATTCAATGGTGCCTTATATTGTCTGCTTTCTCAAGAGTAAAGGTTTTTATTTTTGGACACTCCATCGATGGCTCCAGTGTATTCTTTGGGCACTCCCAGCACACAGTAGAAGAAAAATGCACCTCTCCCAGGGAAAAGAAAGTACAAAGACGTCACCTCTGTCACTCCAGGCCCTGAAAGAAAATTCTTTCCTCCCCCCAACAAAGAATCCCAACCCTGGAGGAAAGAGACTGTGAAAGAGTCAGGAGTGGTTCCATCCCTAAAGAGACACTAAATATTTTATGGCCCTATCGATGGTTAGCTGCCACCAAAGATAGGGATACACATGTATACTTTAAAGTTAAAAAAAAATAAATATATATATATATATATATATATATATATATATATATATATATATATATATATATGTGTGTGTGTGTGTGTGTGTGCTTGTGTGTGTGTGTGTATGTGCTTCTTTCATTTGGAATTTCTTAAGTCCATGCATACATTTTACCTGCTATCAACCTGATTTTCAAACACAAATTATGCAAGTACTTTGTGATTAAATATTAGGTTGGTTTGTGCAGGCTGAAAAGTATTAACACTTTTGCTGTTATATGTCTAATTGAAAATGTACCTTGCAAAGCATACAGGAAGGGCACATTCTCAAAGCTCCTTCTACGCTTACTACAGCTGCCTTTCTCTAACATTTGACGTCATCTCTTCCAGCTTATGAAATACACTGTCTCTTTAAAGGTGAGACGGCATAAACCTATAGAGAATAATGTCTTACAGATTTAACTTGCAGATTAATCTTGATTTGTACTTCTTGGAGAAGGTTTTCATAAGCAGATTGCAAGATATATTACCTGGACTAATTATCTCAAAACACACTGGAATTGTCAGGTATAGATAATTATTTAATAATGTCAGATGATTACTGTGTAATTTATAATACCCTACAGATTTTGTACAGAGACATTTATTTTCTCATTAGACACAGCTAAGGTAATAATCAGTAGCTTCACAGAAGCAAAGGGCATTATGCTTGTAATGCTACTTATGTTTAGTTTGTATAAATGGTTCATAAAGCAAACAGAAAAGTAGAGTGGGCTAGATTTTAAAAGCCCTGCGCGCCTATTTTGCATAGGCCGCCGGCGCACGCAAAGCCCCGGGACACACGTAAGTCCCGGGGCTTTGTAAAAGGGGCAGGAGGGGGCGTGCCCAGGGGCATGTCTGGGGTCAGAGGGCGGTCCGGGGTGGGTCCGGGGGCGTGGTGATGGTTCGGGGGCGGGCCGGGAGGGCGGTCCCGAGTCCCCCAGCACTGCAGCCTGTGCCGGGGGATGCCGAGGTGGCGCGTGCAAGTTACGCCTGCTTCAAGCAGGCGTAACTTGCACAACAAAGTTGGGAGGGGGGGGGATTTAGGTAGGGTGGGGTAGATAGGGGAAGAGAGGGGAAGGTGGGGGGGACACGGAAGGAAAGTTCCCTCCGAGGCCGCTCCGATTTCGGAGCGGCCTCGGAGGGAACGGAGACAGGCTGCGCGGCTTGGCGCACGCAGGCTGACGATTTTGCTCAGCCTTGGGTGCGCCGACCCCAGATTTTATAAGATACACACGGCTACGCACGTATCATAAAATCCGGCATACTTTTGTTCGTGCCGGTTGCGCGTACTTATTTAAGATCTACCTCAGTATGTTTAACTAGCAAAAAAAGAAAAAATTTAATTAATGAGCAAGCAGCTTTTTACTATTATTGAAAAACGTTTTTTTGCTTTAAGTTAGGGCTTTAGCTTATAAAATACTTTGAAGGAGAGAAGAGACTCTCTGAAGAAAGGTCAATGCTTAACAGCCTGCCTTTCTCTACTGGAACAGCTCAGCACAAACCTAGGCTTAACCATTACCAACCGATCAACTGCCTAACAAAAAGCACCAGTTGGCTGTAGGGATGTGAATCGTTTTTGAACGATTAAAATTATCATCAGATAATTTTAAAATCGTCCAAAATCGTTAGAGTGCACGATACAATACAAATGCCCACGATTTATCGTCAGGGGCATTTGTATTGTATTGTTAAATAGGGGGTGGGAAAACCGGCACACCAAAAAAACCCTAACACCCACCCCGAACCTTTAAAACAAACCCCCACCCTCCCGAACCCCCCCAAAATGTTTTAAATGACCTGGGGACCCGGCGCGATGATCCCGGCGCGATGTCCCGCTCTCTGCCCACGGCTGCTGTGAAGAGAAATGGTGCCGGTGGCCCTTTGCCCTTATCATGTGACAGGGCAAAGGTAGCGCCGGCGCCATTTTGATTCCTAGCTCCCAACGTCACGCATCCAGGAGATCACTCCCGGACCCCCGCTGGATCCCCAGGGACTTTTGGCCAGCTTGGGGGGGCCTCCTGACCCCCACAAGACTTGCCAAAAGTCCAGCGGGGGTCTGGGAATGACCTCCTAAACTCGAATCGTTTTGCCGTACAGCAAAATGGCGCCGACCGTACGGCATGGTCGGCGCCATTTTGCTGTATGGCAAAACGATTCGAGTTTAGGAGGTCGTTCCCGGACCCCCGCTGGACTTTTGGCAAGTCTTGTGGGTTCAGGAGGCCCCCCCCAAGCTGGCCAAAAGTCCCTGGGGGTCCAGCGGGGGTCCGGGAGCGATCTCCTACGCTCCTGATGTCGGGGGACAAAAAAACAAAATGGCGCCGGCGCTACCTTTGCCCTGCTGTCATATGACAGGGCAAAGGTAGCGCCGGCGCCATTTCTACAATGCACCGGAGGTCCGAGAGTAAAAGATCACACCGGGACCCTCCCTCTGGACCCCAGGTAATTTAAGGCATTTTGGGGGGGTTCAGGAGGGTGGGGGATTTATTTTAAAGGGTCGGGGTGGGTTTTAGGGATGTTTTAGTGTGCCGGTTTTCCCGCCCTCCCCCGATTTACGATTTACACGATATTTTAAAAAACAAAACCGCGACGATAAGATTCCCTCCCCCCCCCCCCAGCCGAAATCGATCGTTAAGACGATCGATCACACGACTCACATCTCTAGTTGGCTGCATCAAAACAAATTCTGTCTTAACCCAAAATAGGAAGAGATGTTGTGGATTGGGAAGAAAAAACAGCCACCATCATTACCAACAACTTTAACCCCAAGTGCAGAAACCAGGCTTCATTTTAGACTCTCAACTTACCTCTAAAAGCCCAAATTCAAGCAGTATCCAAAATTGCTTCTTTCCACCTCTGTCAACTCCGGCATCTATGACCCTTCCTAGATGACTATGCCTTTGGTACTGTTATCCAAGCCTTGTTTATTTCATGCCTAGATCATTGCAATGCCCTCTGTACTGCAATTCCCAAAACCGTGAACAGCTACAGCCCGCATAATAACAAAAACAAATAACTTTGATCATATAACCCCTGTTCTAAAAAAATGTACACTGGTTCCCATCACTTCACTGCACAAAATTAAAATTACAGGTCCCGGCCTACAGAACACTTAAAGTATGACACCAAACTACCTCTTGAGATCTCTCATGTCCTATACACCCACACATTGCTTACACTCACAGGCACGTCTGGTGGTGCCTTCACCCAAAACCATGAGTCTTGCAATCATTAGGAAGAAAACCTTTGCACGCTCAGTCCCAACACTGTGGACTTCCTTACTGCTCCACATCAGACTGCCTCAGATCTCCTATCCTTTAAGAGGCTAGTGAAAACCTGGCTCTTTGAAGCATCTTTTTCTATCAACCAATGACACAAACATTACCAAAAGATTCAGCAGAACCTTAAGCCTCCCTATCAAGACTGATTGCAGGATTTAAAGGATAATTGTCCTCTATAAATCCCTGTACATAGCTCCTAAGAACATTGTATTTAGATCCAGGGGCAGCGGAATGTCTTTTTGGTTTGGTCCAACCAAGCTCTGCCCATGCTCTGCACTCTAGCTCCACACCAGCAACACCTCTGCTCCCAATGCCAATTTCTTACTCTAGGTTTACAGTAAATTCCATTCTTTCTTACATACATTCTTCGTATAAATCACAGAGTATAATTATTCAGTCACAGATGAACCAATAAAATGCTTGGTGCTAGAAAACCAGATGGCGCATTCACATCATATGTTTTCATATGTTGATGCTTTCTGTTAAATTTTTATGTTAATAGGCATGTTTTAATGTGATTATTTACTTTTTACGTCTTATTTTATTTCATGATTTGTTTCTTTTATATTAATTTAAGAATGAGTCTTATGTATAGCTATCTGTTTGATTGGTTTAAAACTTTTTATTGTATTTTATGATTTTTAATTACGAAACATTGTAAACCGGTGTGAAGGTATATACAAACATTGGTATAGAAAATTAAGTAAAGAAATAAAGAAATAAACATCAGCTTGAGATGAGTGCAAAAGAAAGAAAAACGCAAGTGAAAGGAAGCACCTACAGAAATACAGCAAATTTAGATCGGCATACTGGGGGTGGGGGGCAATAGAGGAGCTGCACACATGCTTATCAAAGAATGGCCAACGCTAGATCAAAGACCAGGGGAAGGGGCAGCATGAACTGGCCTGACTGCAGCAGCCAAACCTAGCCCTTTACAGAGCCATTGTTGCCCGAAGCGCCGGAGGATTGAACCCGAGTCAGCAGAGTTCCAGGCCAGGCATCCAGGTGGAATGAAGAAGCTCGGGGGCCAAAGTGGGTTCCCATGTGGAGATCCTAGGCAGTCAAGATTGCCCATTCCTCCCCCGCCCCCAGTCTGAATATGTCCAGCCAATGCAGCAGCAGGGACTAATGGGCTTTGAAAATTGCACAGGTCAGATCATTATCCAGCAACCGTCAGGTGCAATGCCTGAGACAGAGCATGTCCCTAGCAGCAACAGGAATACTGAGACCACATTGAGTGGTCCTGGTATGCTGCAGCACATGGCCCTAGGATGGGAGCCAACTTGGGCAAGTATAGAGAGTGGGCAGGCACAGGTCTCTAGTTTTTCTGCAGCACATAATTGGCCGCAAGTGAACACACCCCAGTTCCACTGTTTAATTATGCATGGGCAGGATGGACCATGAGTGCGTACATGCCTTGGTATCCAGGGAGATTTTACCCCGGACTTGCTGTCATAGCCGCAAATGCCATCCCATAGCAAGCATGGGGATTCTGTGGCTTGCCAGGGCAATCCTGTGAGGGGCTGTCGGCTGAAGTCATCCATTCCAGAGCCAAGATGAACATTTGAGGACAGCGAGAAGAGCAAACCATGGCGGCGCAGGGGGCGACAGGCATATCAGTCATCCCAGCATCAGCTGAGACAGTATCAGCTCCTGCCACACAAGAAAGAAGCGAACACAGAGATTCAATAGATGAGCCAACCCAGGCGAATTCAGGAGGCAGCGCTGGAGAGCCAGCGAGGGAAATAGGTGAGTCAGAAAGCCCCTCAGAAGCAAAGCACTGCAATAAAAAAGGGGGTAAAATTAAGAAGTTGGGAAAAAAACAAGAAAAAATCAAGAGCCAAGAACCGATTCTAGTGTATCCAGTTCCTTGGAAGCGTCCAATACCAATTCTTCATCCAACGATAATCGGGACAAGCCGGAAATAGCGGGAAAAGAAGCATCCAGAGGCCCACTAGCTTTGACAACTCTATCACAATTATGGGAGAGTGTCTCTAAAGATTTAAGGAAGAAAATCAAGAAATGGACTTATATAGATAATTTTAGAATTCTCGAAGGCCAAACATTTCGAGTGTCAAAAAAGGAAACAAGAAATGTCACCATGCACCAGGCTCCGACAAACCGATTGCAAGAAATATTATAAATTCGACGAGATCATTCCTAACAATGACAAGCGTTGTAGGACACAAAGACCCATCTCAGTATGGACCTATGCTCAGCTATGCGGACACCATATTGGACGCATATAAAGAATATGAGGGATGGGCATGGCTTAATTATGATGAGCACTTTAGGGTAAAATGGAAGAGAATCGCTTCATTTCTTGGGGCACATGGGATGTTGGTTTATGGCTCAGATGAAGAGCAAGGCACCTGATGTAGGAAACAGCATGAGACCATAATCCAGGTCAAGTCAGCAAACTTCCCAGACTGGATAAATAACCCACTCCACCAACAACAACGGAAAGTGTTGGAGGTACAAGAAATCTTCCTGTTCGTTTCAAGACTGTAAATGTAAGTGCCTCTGCTCTATCTGCATGGCACCTCATCCAGCCACAAAGTGTATTAAAAAGGAAAGCGTGGGGAGTAATCCCAAGGCCCAGTGACAGCAGCGTGTCTACCAAAGCACCATCCCCAATTAACCTGGAAGCCATCTATGATTGGCTTGATCGTTACCCAAACAAGAAACAATCTGCAAGTTTGATAGAAGGCTTCTGAAACAGATTCAAAATACCTTTCCAAGACAACATCGTGGAAATCCTCATAGACAATGCTGCCTCAGTGGCAAAGCATGAGGCACTCATACAGAAGAAAATAGATGAAGAACTAGCAAAAGGCAGAATTGCTGGACCATTCCAGTCCCCACCTTTCTCTAGAATGACGATATCTCCTTTTGCCATTATTCTCAAGGAAGAGCCTGGAAAATATCAGCTGATTCAGAATCTGTTGTACCCTTACGGGGCCTCAGTTAATGACCGCTTACCAGAAGATGAGTGTTCTGTGCAGTACTCCTCTTTTGATTGCGCTATAGACATATTGCGCAGGTGTGAAAGGGGTGCGCTCATGGCAAAGACCAACATTGAGTCAGCATTTCAGCTTCTTCCAGTGCAACCCATTAGTTTCCCATTATTTATTTATTTATTTATTTAGCATTTTTATATACCGATATTCATGTAAAAAATTACACATCACTTTGGTTTACAATAGAACGTGAACTGGCATGTAAGAATGCATTACATCACAACAAGGGATACATTAAACTGGGATCAACCGGGGAAAAGAAGAATGGGCTCTTCCAGAGAGCCGGAGGATAAAGAACTGAACAAATTGACTGTACCTAAAGGGTGCCTAAAAAGCTGAAAAGAATCTTATGTCTAGGGAACCTGCGAAACTGAAGGTGTCATGTACACAGTAGACCTGTATATGGAACTCATCTTCTGAAGAGTGGATGTGGAATGTAAGAGTGAAAATTAAGGGAAAGCTTGCTCAAATAGCCAGGTTTTGAGTCTTTTTTTGAAGGTAATCAGGCAATGTTCGCGCCGAAGATCTGGTGGGATTATTGGGATTCCTTTTCAAAGGAAATTACTATTTTGACAAGTGCATGCCCATGGGCTACACTGTATCATGTGCATGCTTTGAAGCATTCAGTACATTTTTCCCAGCAAGCTGGGATGAATAACATAGTGCATTATCTTGATGACTTCCTCTTTGTCAGTCCCAAAAACTCACAGACTTGTTCTCAATTACTGCACACGTTCCACAAATTAGCTTTGCAATTTGGGGTCCCAATAGCTCACGAGAAAACCAAGGGCCCTATCACACTAATTCAATTTTTGGGCATAGAACTCGACTCCAACCAGATGGTGTCCAGGCTACCTCAAGACAAACTACATGACATACAGACCAGGGTGGAGCAGGTGATGTGTGCAAAGAAATGGCATTGGTTGAAATGCAGTCGGTCATAGGCATCGTTAAGTTTGCATGTCAAGTCATACCTATGGGTAAGGCCTTTATGAGGAGGTTAACCGCAAGTACTGTGGGAGTCTCTCGTCCAAAACATTGCATCAGAATAACGCAATCCATGAAGGATGATGTAGTCTATGGTCATCCTTCCTGAAGAAATTTAACGGAACATCGGTATGGCAGGACCCTTCTCTTTCCAACCGCGATCTTAGCATCTACTCAAACGCATCAGGAGGGTGGGGTTTTGGCATTTACTGGCAAGGATCATGGGCAGCAGAGCAATGGCCCACCACCTGGAAACATGCATGGTTAACATGCAACGTCACTTTCTTAGAGCTCTTTCCCATTTTGGTCGCCTTGGTTATATGGGGAGAAAAATTGCAAAATAAACACATTATCTTTTGGTGCGACATGTCAGTGGTACAGGTACTTAATAAACAATACGCTAAGAGTCACAGAGTAGCTGAGTTATTGAGGGAGGTAATACTAGCTTGCAGTTGAACATGATAATAAGGGTGTGCCATGTCCCTGGGGAGCAGAATAGTGATGCCGATGCCTTGTCTAGAGCTAAATGGTATTTGTTTCAAAAACAGGTTCCAGGAGCCGACAAAGAAGGTATGGCGATGCCGAAGTGATTGTGGAATATTTGGACAATGCCATGAGAGACTTGTTGTGGAGATGAGTGGCCCAGCGACATGGAGCACTTACAGCAGGGCTTACGATAGTGTTTCCAAATTCAGCAGAACCAGGGGTCACGATTTGAAGCTCCAGGGAGGAAGATTCAGAACCAATGTCAGGAAGTATTTCTTCACGGAGAGGGTGGTGGATGCCTGGAATGCCCTTCTGGAGGATGTGGTGAAGACCAGAACTGTGAAGGACTTCAAAGGGGTGTGGGATAAACACTGTGGATCCATAAAGTCAAGAGGCTGCCAATGAAGAGTGGGTGACTCGCCAGAATGATGGCTACTGCCTGGAGACAATACCCTTATTCAATAAACGTACACATGCTTACTGTGACTCCAACATCGTTCTAGCTTCAACAGCAAGAGGAAATGTGGAATAAAGGATTTGCACTCACAAAGAGGGGAGTAGCTGGCTTGTTACGGCGGTTACTACCCCAAACCAAATAAGCCTGATACTTCAATTTCAATGCATATACAGCATAGTTCTCTGCTTCAACGGTAGGGGAGAAAAAAAACTGATACTACACACATCCAGCAGAGCTCTCTGCTTCAACGGCAGGGGAGAAGAAAAAAGGGTTCACACTCACAAAGCGGGGAGTAGCTGGCTTGTTACGGCGGTTACTACCCCAAACCAAATGTGCCTGATACTTCACTTTCGATGCATATCCAGCATGGCTCTCTGCTCCAACAGCATGGGAGAAGAAAAAACTGATACTTCAAGCATATCCAGCATAGCTCCCTGCTTCAACGGCAGGGGAGAAGAAAAACAACCAATAAGGGCTGTATAACATAGTCTGGGTAAAACAAATAAGCATGGGTGTAGCTTGCTTATTGCAGCGGTTACTACCCCTACTACCCCTAACTAATCAAGCTAGATATTTCACTTGGATGCAGCTCCATCACTGCTCTCTACATTAATGGTGGGGGTGGAAGGGAAATAGAACCAAGAGCTAAGAGAAACAGATAAGTATGAGAGAAAAAATGTGTGAAGCTTGCTGGGCAGACTGGATGGGCCGTTTGGTCTTCTTCTGCCGTCATTTCTATGTTTCTATGTTTCTAAAAGAGAGAGGTTAGATAGCAAGACTAGTTCTTCATAAGCTAATAGTCAAATTTATTGTTTGGGCAAAAGAGACAGGTAAATCAAGGGGAGCTGGCAGGCTTTAACTTTTTCTCAAAAGATGAGGCGACCCAACCAAGACTTTCCTAATTAAGAATATTCTTGTAGGGTGGGCCAGAAAGACGGGACCAGTAATTGATATGTGAAGGACAATCACACATGATCTGCTTACTCTGCTATGGTTGGTACTACCAACCTTTTATGTTTCTGAGTTCGAAGTAAAACTATTTAGGACTACATTTTCCTTGGCATTCTTCAGGGTGCTGCGCATCAGTGAGTTGGTGGCCGTGTCTAATCGTGATGCAAATTTAGGGGGCATACTTTTACAGAACACCACAGTATCCAGTCCAAATTACCATACAGAGATAAAAAACAGACCAAGCAGCCAGAGGCACCAAACAATGTCTGAAACAGATGAGTATTTCAATAACATACCCTGTCCAAAATTTAATGACATACATGTCCATGCGCCCAAAAGGCGGTAGACTATTATTAATCCATGTCAACCAGATATCCCCTTACCAGATATCAATTCTTGGCAGTTCTCAATATGGCCCTCACAAAAATTGGACATAATCCTAAGGAATTCAGCATACACTTGTTCAGGATAGGCATGGCCACCAGCAAGTGGGTTTGAACATAGACAACATCCAAAAAATCGGAAGATGGAAATGAGATGCCTTTTACACTTATATCATGTCCAATAATTCTTGAATGCATAACCTTTCTTATCGACCTTTTTTCACAAAGCTACTGCTACGGCAAAGGTATATCTGGATCATTGGATACTCCTTTGTTCATTGGGCTGTGAGGAGGGCATGGGTTCAGTCTTACAGGTCACCCTTGGGTTTGGCTATGCAGAACATTCATATCATATTGATGCATCAAAGAGGAATGACCTGGGACCAGCTTTTACCGATCATGCAGCATAAAAAAGACACTGGCTGAACCTGAGGATACGGTTGTTCACCTCAGTGGTAACTTGGGAGCATCATCGTGCATACAGCTAATAAGGTGCATAAAGAGCGATTGGAGGGAATTAGTTTCCTGGTTCCCCAACTTGTGAAACATGTGGGCAGACATTATACAGAGATTAAAATGGCAGGATAGCAAGTTATGGAAAAGAGGTGGTAAAAAAGTAAATCGGCAAGTGGAGCGGTGGGTCGCGAGGTTAGGAAGCCGACATATACATCACGACTGGGCTGATGATGCTTATGAAGTGTTGCACAGATGCAACTGAATCCACCTTTTGGACAACGGTAATGACCTTTTCAATAATACCATACAGAAAACCATTGAATCCTTATTAAGTTGAAGAGGACATAGCTTGTGGGAGTATGAATCGTGATACTACCTCATGCTGGTGGCAGGTGCATGAGCCGTGAGGGGCCGAATTGGTAGGTCTTGGATGCACCCCCTTGCTAGGAAGGTCATGGCGAGGGGCCAGATGAAGGAGCCGCCTTGTTAGGAAACACAGCGGGCAGCATCTGGCAGACTTTGTGTTAAAATTAAAATGGCTTGTGGGGGCGGTTTGGAATCATTTTCTAACTGGAGTTTCATCAGCCAGACTGTGTGGGACATTTCTTGCTGCAGTGTGAGTTATTGCCTGCTTAAATATTACTTCTTTGAATTTGGACGCCAGTGGGAGGAGCCAGAGGCACGCATAAGATCCGCGCCTCTGCAGCACCCCACTGCCGCCGGCGTGCCGCCAAAGCGGGGCGCCAGCGGCAAGAATTTCTTGACTTAGGGAAATTCTTAACCTTCCCATAAGAGGTTTTTGAGTATTAGAATTTGATTGTATGAGAGTGCTGATTCAGAAGTAAAGGCAATGTTTAAAAAATTAATTTCCTAAAATAAAGATGCCTCATAAAACAAAAGCTAAGGTGAGGGTTTTTCCAGCTGAACCCTCTTCCTTATTATAACAATGCCTTATCCCGGAATATGCAACTTCGGCTGTATTACAGGGGAATGCTAGTCCCATTGGTGAAGCGGGGGGAGGGGTACCGCTATCACCGGGAGAAATATCTTTAAGCCCCCCTGAACCTTGCCAGCTGCTTACAACTTCCCCCCAAAAACTCTCCCTAATTACTGATGGAAATGGAAATAATTCTACCATAGTACAACAACCAGCTGGAAATCTGGTAGAGGAATTGGTGATAGTTAGGACCTCTACACCAGAACAGAAATCTGGAGTTGTAGAGGATAAGATACTGACTGGGATTAAAGAACTATCAGCTATGTTGTTAGAGTCCATGGAGGACTTGATCAGAAAACTGTAGGTTAGCATTCAGGAGCAGTCTTTAATTCTTAAAAATGTTTCCCAGAAGTTAGATTTTGTATCTCAAGATCACCAAAAATTTTTTACAGAGCAGTGTGCACAGATACAATCACTAGGAGAAGGGACTGAAAGATTTATCAACTATCACCCGAGATAAATTGGCAACATCTAGAAAAATGGAGTTTCTGGAAAACTCCATAAAACATCTAAATATCCGGGTGCTTAATTTCCCAAAAATAAAGGAAGAGCAATTGCTTATTACTTTTAGGAAATACCTGGTGGAAAACCTAAAAATTTCATCAGATATATTACCAGTAATAAAAAAAGGTAGTTCACCTATCAAGTAAGCAAACCTCTAATAATGAGAACATAGTGGGAAACCCTAAATATTTTCAAAATCTAACTAAGGGCCTCATTTTCTAATCGGATCACACGTCCCTTATTGCGTGCGATACCAAAATGGGGGTGGAGTCAGCCCTGGAAGAGGAGGAGTCGGGGTGTTACCGGGGCCGACAAAAAGGTAAGGCCCTTTTCGTGTCCGAGTTCGCGCCCAATAGCTACACCTTCTATGGTGGCTCTATTGGGTGCAAAACCGGCAGCGATCGCACCGCAACGGTGCGATCGCTGCAGGCTAGCGCAGGCCCGCCCCCCGTTTCGGCCCCCAGCCCCTCATTCCCTAAAGTATTGCAGGCCTGCGATACTTTACAAATGAGGCCCTAAGTTCTTAGAAGAATCCCAAGTGGAGATACTCGCACATATAACATTATTGATAACTTTTCAATCCGAACAGGATAAAAATTTAGTGATAAAAGCTTATTTTAAAAATATGGATAATAATTTTCTGGGTAGTAAGGTCAGGATATTTCCAGACCTAGCTAAAAACACTCAGATACGTCGTAAGGCTTTTCTATCTTTAAAACCTGAAGCTGAGGCGATAGGAGCAATAATGATAATAAAATATCCATGTAAATGTGTGTTAAAACTTCATGGGATAACATATCTTTTTTGAAATAAATCAATTAAAAGAACTCTTGAAAGCGAAAAAACAGGTTCTGAGTATTGAAAATGTTGATGGAGGTAATTAAATATAAAGGTTGACTCTTATATAACCAACTTCATTATCAGATTTCAATTTTTTCTTAAATTTTCTTTGAATTTCCCCTAATTAATCTACACAGAAATCTCTTGCAAGTATTGCCTCTATGATGTTTTAGCAATGACATAGGCTGAGATATGATATTATTTTCTTTTGAAATATTTTCTTATGTTGGATTGAGTATTATCAAAGTGTTATGACATGCTATTGTATTTCATGTGCAAAGTGTATTTATTTACTTTGTAAATGTTAAAAATTTAATAAAGAGATAAAAAAAAACAGCTTGTGTTTCTTATGGTAGTTACAGTTACAATTGTTAATATTACAATAAAGCTGCGGCCACTTCAACTACCAGAAAAAGGCTTCGCTTCAAGTTAGTGAAAGAGTACTGAGTTCGGGGTCAGGGCAGGCTTGAGTGCACCCAATCTGCGGATTTTGACGTTATTCCAAGGGCTCACATCCCGTGCAAGATGGCCCACCACTAACAGCGAGGCCACTGGGGGAGACACTCACCCGCTATGAAGTCTGTGCAGCCTAGGAGAGCCACGTGCAGGTGCGACTCACGAACAAGGATCGGTGACGTCGAAACACGGTGACATCATCCGAGCACAATGCGCGTCACAACATGCAAAGCAGTTCCTACAAAGCAACAGCCATCTCCAATTTTCCTCCCTCTTCCACTACCGCGTCGGTGCGTAAACTCACCCACCCACTCTAAGCAAAGCAAAAATTCCTTTTTTATTTTTTAGATTGTATACTTAGCAGGTGCTTTACCCAACTAGGTAGCATGATTATGTTAGTTAGTTGTGCATTCAATATTATATATCTTGTTTAGTTGTGTTATATTAAAAAAAACAATAAATAAATAAATAATATTAATACTCATCGCAGCTTTTAGGCGGGTGCACGAGTCATAGGGTGCTGAATTGGTAGGCCTTGAATGGGCCCTCTTGCTAGGAAGGTCACAGCAGGAAGCCGGATTAAGGAGCCACCTCGTTAGGAGACATGGCAGGCAGCATCTGGCAGACTATGTATTAAAATTTAAACAGCTCATGTTTCTTATGGTAGTTACAGTTACAATTGTTAATGTTACAATAAAGCTGCGGCCTCTTCAAGGAACAGAAAAAGACTTTGCGTCAAGTTTGTGAAACAGTACTGAGTTGGGGGTCAGGGCGGGCTTGAATGTACCCAATCTGCGGCTCTCAACATTATAGACACTCTGTTCGGATGCCCTAACTCTAATGCTTCATTAGTATACATTGAAGATACCTCCTTCTGAACCATGCGTTGCTGAGCGACTGTCGGCTTTCCCCTTTGTTCTAGTTTAAAAGCTGCTCTATCTATTTTTTTAAGGTTAGCGCCTGCAGCCTGGTTCCAACCTGGTTAAGGTGGAGACCATCCCTTTGGAAAAGACTCCCTCTTGCCCAAAAGGTTCCCCAGTTCCTTACAAAACTGAATCCCTCTTCCCTGCACCATCATCTCATCCACACATTGAGACTCTGGAGCTCTTCCTGCCTTTGGGGACCTGCACATGGAACAGGGAGCATTTCAGAGAATGCTATCCTGGAGGTTCTGTATTTCAGCTTTCTACCTAAGAGCCTAAATTTGGCTTCCAGAACCTACCTCCCACATTTTCCTATGTCATTGGCACCCACCTATACCACAACAGCCGGCTCCTTCCCAGCACTGTCTAAAATCCTATCTAGGTGACGCGTGAGGTCTGCCACCTTTGCACCAGGTAGGCATGTCACTAGGTGGTCCTCACGCCCACCAGCCACCCAGCTGTCTACATTCCTAATAATTGAATCACCAAATATGTTCACCGACCTAACCCTTCCCTTCTTGGCAGAAGCCATGGGAGACACATCCTCAGTGCAAGAGGATGATGCACCACCTGGAGAGCAGGTCCTTGCTACAGGATCATTTCCTGCTGCACCAGGTTGCTGCTCTCTGACCATGAGAGCTTCCTCCTCCAAGGCAGCACCAGGGATGCCAGACTGGAGTTGGGACTTGGCTATTATGTCCCTGAAGGTCTCATCTATATACTGCTCTGTCTGCCTTAGCTCCTCCAGGTCTTCCACTCTAGCTTCCAGAGATTGGACTCGTTCTCTGAGAGACAGGAGCTCTTTGCATCTGATGCACATATACAACTTCTCACCGGCAGGTACAAAATCATACATGTGACATTCAATGCAAAAGACTGGTAGGCCCCCTTCTTGCTGCTGGACTGCTGCCTTCATCTTAAAATTGTTCAGTTCCTAGTTAAGTTTTATGTTGCTATGGGTATAGGATTGCATACAGTTAGGGTCCTCTATTAGTTTATTCACTTTATATCTAGTAGTGACCTACAAGGGAATGATCAAACTCTTGATAAAGTGTGGGAAATTTCTGAGTTTAAATTAAAAGGCTGATTTTTTTTTAAGCGTGAAAGTGACACCTGCCTATAAATTAAAGGATGAGCTGGGGTGGGTCTGAGAGGGATGGGAGGGTTGAGAAATACAAACAAACAAACAAATTTCTGTTCGTTGCCTGACTTTCTGACTACTGATTAAAACAAAACACATGAACATACTAAATAATATACCCCAATAGTTTACTTCTCCCCAATAATTTTAAGTTTTATAAAGTTCTCCAAGCCACCAGCAAGTTGATCCTCTCCTCTTAGTGCTCCCACTGGATTGTCTCACACAGACACACATAGAAGACTGATAAGAGACTCAGCAGCCCCCAACATAACATTTTGGCACAAAAGCATTCTGCGTTCCACTAAGAATTAAATCTAAAATAACTCCCTCTCTTGTTGGTTCCTGAACCAAGTGCTCCATGAAGCAGTCATTTATTACATCTAGGAAGTTTATGTCTCTAGCAAGTCCTGATGTTACATTTACCCAGTCAATATTGGGGTAATTGAAATCTCCCATTATTATTGCACTGCCAAATTGGTTTGCTGTACATTACACCTCTTCATAGTGGTCTCCTGCAGCTGTTCACTGCACCTGGCTCTGCTGCCCATCAGCAGCTGTATACTGTACTTATCCCTTCTGGCTCCCAGCAGAATGTTCAGTACTCCTGTCCCTGCTGGTTCACCTGTGCCCTCACTCCCTTCCCTCTACTGCTGTGGTCCCTCTGATCTCTGTTACAGGCCCTCTCTCCCTTCCCCCTACTATCAGTTTTCAAGAGACTGTGTTTGAGACCTCCTCCCTTGGTCTAAGAGCAAAGTAATCTCTTTCAGAACACCAGTCTGGAGAAGCTTGCACATTGGTTAGCTCAGGGAGCCATTACTGCCCCAGAAAACTAGGTACCATCTATGTAAATAAGGTGTGGTATGGGCCTCTACTTCCATGTACATACATACACATATACATACACACACACACACATACACACATACACATATATACATATACACATACATATACACACATTATATATACACATATATATTCACACATATATACACCTACATATATACACATACATATATACATATAGCAATCACAAAAATGAAATGAACATTATTTAAAAAATGGTAATGTGAATAACAAAATATCAAATAGTATCAACCATATATTTTATTAGTAATGTACTAAAAAAATAAATTCTAAAAACAATTACATTTCCTTAAAACCAATTTTAGAAAAATTGCTTATAAATGTGTATAAAAATGTGTCACATTTTCTGGGAACGCTTGAGAGCGATCCCAGCTGAGGGGTTTTAGTGTGCCCTTGGGCCTCGGCCCGATCCCAGACGAATCTAGGACCGAACCGAGGGTTGGCGGTGAGTCCCGGAGACAAGGTCTTACCCTCTGCCAGACCTGCATTCTTCCGGAGCCAACAAGTTGATGTTGGTAGATGAACAGTTCTCCGACCGTTCCCAGCCCTTTCGGACCTGCCGCTTAGGAACAGTATGAAGCAGCAGACCGGACTAAGGATGAGGGCAGACGGAGGCCTTGTAACACAGAGGACTCGAGATGTGAAGACACTGGAAGAAGATGAGGATCTTGGAAGACTCTCGACGAGACGAGGAGCTTGGAAGACTCTTAGACGAGACGAGGAGCTTGGAAGGTAGACATTGGCACTGTCTCTCAGGGTGCCCTACACAGTCCACCCGTGGGACTGGTCATGGACCACCCTGTCCCACTGCGTGCCCTACACAGCCTGAAGAGACTGGTCACGGACCTTGCGGAGAGCGGAACAAGTGCAGGAGAAGGATCCAGCCCAGGCGAGACTCCAATGACGAAGTCGGTGTCACCTGGAGAACAGCAAGAGCTGACAGGTCATGAAGGCTCAGGAGCGCAGGAAACAAATCCAGCTGCAGGCAACTCCAATGATGGAGAAGTGTCACCAGGAGAACCGCAAGAGCTAGCAGGTCAGAAAGGCTGAGGAGCACAGGAAACGGATCCAGCTGCAGGCAACTCCAATGATGGAGTGTCACCCGGAGAACCATGGAGCTGGCAGGTCAGGAGAACTTGAAGGCACTGGAGAAGAACATCAGGAAGCGAGACATCGGGAAGCAAGACATCAGGAAGCCTGGATGAGGGACCTCAGGAGACAAAGACACGGACCACAAGAACAGACGAGACATGGAGCTCCAACGAAGACGGAGACCTGATGGAGTGCTGGAAGATAGGGACTTCCAGGAGTGAAGTAACTCCAATGCAAGGCAAGGGTGAAATGCAGGAGCAGCCCTTTTATAGGGCTGACACAGGAAACAGTCCTTAGGTGGGGCCCAGGGCATATCCGGCCATGGGCCCTTTAAATCCAGCAAGGAGGCGCAGCCGTGCGCCTAGGAGCAGGAACAGGAAGCTGTGCAGGGCCATAGTCAGCGGCCCTGCACAGACGCCAACGAGGACGAAGCAGGGCAGGGCCGAGGAGCAGGCCCCAATGACTGCAGTGGCTCCTGCCACTGCAGGAGGAAGCAGAAGCGGCTCCGGTCGCCAGGCAAGTCCGGGGATTGCGGCCTCTGGCCGCGAAGATGAGGTTGGGTTTGGCGGCATGGCGGCAGGCCTGCCTTGCCGGGGAGGCAGCCCAAAGTCTGCGGCTCCCGCCGCGGCGATGATAAATAGCTGAATGCAGCACCGGCCATGAGGAACTTCGGCGGCTCCAGGATTCATGACAAAATCTTTTTCTTTAGAATGTCCCAGGAGAACAAGTTTGAACTTTCCAATATCCTATTTCATTTGAGAAATGTTCGAATGGTATATAAACACCTTATCAGTTAGTTGTCCAGTCGTCTATTATTGATAGATTCCCTACCGTCAGGATTCACAGCGACTTTGTGGCACTTGCAAAGCTTCTCTCCTTGATTGTGAATATGTTCTGTTTTCCACTGAATCTTCTTCTTAAGAGTCTTCCCTCAACAAAAGACCTTTTGTTTCACCTTATGTGAATCTCAAACCCTTCCATTAACTGAGTGAAGATTAATTTAACCGTGATTAAAGAGGATTGGTAAGTATAGCTTTCAGAAATTTTTGGGCTTATAAAAGTTTGGTGAAAGGTGAAATTAAGGGATATATTCTTTAGAGTTTGTGTGTGTCTGAGGTAATAAGCAAGCCAGAGATAGTTAATTCTAGTGTCTGTCTTTCCCACCCACTCAACCCTTGATTTTTAGGTACGAGACACTTTCTCATTAAAAATCAATCAGGGTCTTATCTAAATAATACTATTGTACAAGTCCTTATTGAAAGTTTAATTATCCCCTTGTAGGACACTAGCTGATTAATTAGTAAATTCACTTGTAAATTTAAAGTACTCTCATTCCAACTCCCTTATTATCCTAAACTTAACTAGGAATTCAATAAAACTAAGATGAAGGCAGCAG
The DNA here is from genome assembly GCF_901001135.1 of Rhinatrema bivittatum. NCBI lineage: Eukaryota > Metazoa > Chordata > Amphibia > Gymnophiona > Rhinatrematidae > Rhinatrema > Rhinatrema bivittatum. The sequence continues at coordinate 306,659,735 of NC_042620.1, read as the reverse complement.
TCCAGCAGCAAGAGGGGGGGGGGGGGGGCTTTCCAGTCTTTTGCATTGAGTGTCACATGTATGATTTTTTACCCGCCGGTGAGAGATTGTATGTGTGCACTCGGTGCAAAGAGCTCCTGGCTCTCAGGGAATGAGTCCGATCTCTGGAGGCTACAGTAGCAGACTTGGAGGAGCTGAGGGAGACAGAGAGGTACATTGATGAGACCTTCAGGGGCATAGTAGCCAAGTCCCCAGTCCAGTCTGGCAGCCCCAGTGCTGCCTTGGATCAGAAAGGTCTCCCAGTAGGAGAACATCACCCTGGTGTAGCAGGAAGTGATCCTGTAGCAAGGACCTGCTCTCCAGGTGATGTATTGTCCTTGCGCACTGAGGACAAGTCTCCCAGGGCTACTGCCCAGGAGGGAAGGGTTAAGCCGGCCATCATAGTTGGTGATTTGATTATTAGAAATGTAGATAGCAGGGTGGCTGGTGGACGGGAAGACCGCCTGGTAACTTGCCTGCCTGGTGCGAAGGTGGCAGACCTCACGCGTCACCTAGATAGGATTATAGACAGTGCTGGGGAGGAACCGGCTGTCATGGTACATGTGGGCACCAACGACATAGGAAAATGTGGGAGAGAGGTTCTGGAAGCCAAATTTAGGATTTTAGATAGGAAGCTGAAATCCAGAACCTCCAGGGTGGCATTCTCTGAAATGCTTCCTGTTCCACGTACAGGTCCCAGAGGCAGGCAGAGCTCCAGGTTTTCAATGCGTGGATGAGACAATGGTGCAGGGAAGAGGGATTCAGCTTTGTAAGGAACTGGGGAAACTTTAGGGGAAAGGGGAGACTTTTCCGAAAGGATGGGCTCCACCTTAACCAGAGTGGAACCAAGCTGCTGGCACTAACTTTCAAAAAGGAGATAGAGCAGCTTTTAAACTAGAACAAGGGGGAAAGCCGACAGTCAGCAGTGCATGGTTCAGAGAAATGTATCCTTGAAGGATACTAATGAAACAGGAGAGTTAGGGCATCCCAACAGAGAGGTTCCATTAAAAGCAAACATAGTCCATATGCCTATATGTAAAAAATCACTGAAGCTAATGATTTCCAAATTATCTCAAACAACTGAAAAGCAGGTTGTTAAAACAAACAAAAAACACACTTTGAAATGTCTGTATGCCAATGCCAGAAGTCTGAGAAGTAAGATGGGAGAGTTAGAGTGTATAGCAGCAAATGATGAGATTGACATAATTGGCATCACAGAGACTTGGTGGAAGGAGGATAACCAATGGGACAGTGCTATATCAGGGTACAAATGATATCGCAATGATAGGGAGGATCAACTTGGTGGGGGTGGGGCACTTTATGTCCGGGAGGGTATAGAGTCTAACAGGATAAAGATCATTCAAGAGACTGAATGCTCAGTAGAATCTATATGGGTAGAAATCCCATGTGTGTTGGGTAAGAGTATAGTGATAGGATTATACTACCGTCCACCTGGACAAAATGGTCAGACAGATGATGAAATGCTAAGAGAAATCAGGGAAGCAAACCAATTTGGCAGTGCAATAATAATGGGAGATTTCAATTACCCCAATATTGACTGGGTAAATGTAACATCAGGACTTGCTAGAGACATAAACTTCCTAGATGTAATAAATGACTGCTTCATGGAGCACTTAGTTCAGGAACCAACAAGAGAGGGAGTTATTTTAGATTTAATTCTTAGTGGAACGCAGGATTTGGTGAGATAGGTAACGGTGGTAGGGCCACTTGGCAACAGTGATCATAACATGATCATATTTAAACTAATAACTGGAAGGGGGACAATAAGTAAATCTGCAGCTCTAACACTAAACTTTCAAAAGGGAAACTTTGATAAAATGAGGAAAATAGTTAGAAAAAAATGGAAAGGTGCAGCTGCAAAGGTTAAAAGTGTTCAACAGGCTTGGACATTGTTTAAAAATACAATCCTAGAGGCGCAGTCCATATGTATTAGTGGAAAGAAGGCAAAACGATTACCGTCATGGTTAAAAGGTGAGATGAAAGAGGCTATTTTAGCCAAAAAAACATCCTTCAAAAATTGGAAGAAGGATCCATCTGAAGAAAATAGGATAAAACATAAGCATTGTCAAGTTAAGTGTAAAACATTGATAAGACAGGCGAACAGAGAATTTGAAATGAAGTTGGCCATAGAGGCAAAAACTCATAATAAAAACTTTTTAAAATATATCTGAAGCAAGAAACCTGTGAGGGAGTCGGTTGGACCATGAGATGACCGAGGGGTTAAAGGGGCTCTTAGGGAAGATAAGGCCATTGCAGAAAGACTAAATGAATTATTTGCTTCCGTGTTTACTAATGAGGATGTTGGGGAGATACCAGTTCCGGAGATGGTTTTCAGGGGTGATGAGTCAGACGAACTAAATGAAATCACTGTGAACCTGGAAGATGTAGTAGACCAGATTGACAAACTAAAGAGTAGCAAATCACCTGGACCGGATGTTATGCATCCTAGGGTTCTGAAGGAACTCAAAAATGAAATTTCTGATCTATTAGTTAAAATTTGTAACCTATCATTAAAATCATCCATTGTACCAGAAGACTGGAGGGTGGCCAATGTAACCCCAATATTTAAAAAAGGCTCCAGGGGCGATCAGGGTAACTATACACCAGTGAGCCTGAGTTCAGTGCCGGGAAAAATAGTGGAAACTATTCTCAAGATCAAAATCGTAGAGCATATAGAAAGACATGGTTTAATGGAACACAGTCAACATGGATTTACCCAAGGGAAGTCTTGCCTAACAAATCTGCTTCATTTTTTTGAAGGGGTTAATAAACATGTGGATAAAGGTGAACTGGTAGATGTAGTGTATTTGGATTTTCAGAAGGCGTTTGACAAAGTCCCTCATGAGAGGCTTCTACGAAAACTAAAAAGTCATGGGATAGGAGGCGATGTCCTTTTGTGGATTACAAACTGGTTAAAAGACAGGAAACAGAGAGCAGGATTAAATGGTCAATTTTCTCAGTGGAAAAGGGTAAACAGTGAAGTGCCTCAGGGATCTGTACTTGGACCGGTGCTTTTCAATATATATATACATGACCTGGAAAGGAATACGACGAGTGAGGTTATCAAATTTGCGGATGATACAAAATTATTCAGAGTAGTTAAATCACAAGCGGACTGTGATACATTACAGGAGGACCTTGCAAGACTGGAAGATTGGGCATCCAAATGGCAGATGAAATTTAATGTGGACAACTACAAGGTGTTGCATATAGGGAAAAATAACCCTTGCTGTAGTTACACGATGTTAGGTTCCGTATTAGGAGTTACCACCCAGGAAAAAGATCTAAGCATCATAGTGGAAAATACTTTAAAATCGTTGGCTCAGTGTGCTGCAGCAGTCAAAAAAGCAAACAGAATGTTAGGAATTATTAGGAAGGGAATGGTTAATAAAATGGAAAATGTCATAATGCCTCTATATCGCTCCAAGGTGAGACTGTACCTTGAATACTGTGTACAATTCTGGTCACCACATCTCAAAAAAGATATAGTTGCAATGGAGAAGGTACAGAGAAGGGCAACCAAAATGATAAAGAGGATGGAACAGCTCCCCTATGAGGAAAGGCTGAAGAGGTTGGGGCTGTTCAGCTTGGAGAAGAGACGGCTGAGGAGGGATATGATAGAGGTCTTTAAGATCATGAGAGATCGTGAACGAGTAGATGTGACTCGGTAATTTACACTTTCGAATAATAGAAGGACTAGGGGGCATTCCATGAAGTTAGCAAGTAGCACATTTAAGACTAATCGGAGAAAATTCTTTTTCACTCTACGAACAATAAAGCTCTGGAATTTGTTGCCAGAGGATGTGGTTAGTGTAGTTAGTGTAGCTGGGATCAAAAAAGGTTTGGATAAGTCCATTAACGGCTATTAATCAAGTTTACTTAGGGAATAGCCACTGCTATTAATTGCATCAGTAGCATGGAATCTTCTTAGTGTTTGGGTAATTGCCAGGTTCTTCTGGCCTGGTTTGGCCTCTGTTGGAAACAGGATGCTGGGCTCGATGGAGGTCTGACCCAGCATGGCAATTTCTTATGTTCTTATGTTCTTCCTCAGTAGTCTGAGACATTAACTATCTGAGTAATGGACCAAATTTCTAAATAAAAATATATACACAGACAATATTTATTTATTTATTTATTTATACAACTTTATATACCGACTTTCAAGTACATGTCAAGCCGGTTTACAATTGGCGAAATTGCAGTAGCAAAATCAAACTAATAATTGTAATAAAACTTATCTAATTTTACAGTCATTCAATAAAAAATTATACTTAAAATTTAAACGATAAAATACTAAGTCAGTCTCATTATAAACTAAATCTAAAATAAAATATAAACCTCGCATACCACCAGAACAGTAACCCCACCCTCTGAACTCCCTAAACCACCAGAAAATAAACAGAAAACCTCCATCCTCACATAGCCTACTTAAGTTAATTAATATGACTAAAAGCCTGCTGGAATAGCCAAGTTTTAATCTGCTTCTTGAAGTTAGAGAAGTTGTCCTCTAGGCGAATGTCAGCAGGGAGAGAATTCCACAGCTTGGGGCCAGCCAGGGAGAGAGACCTCTCACTGACTGAACCCAAGCGCACCAGTTTGGGAGATGGAATTGTTAATAATGCTTGTCCTGCTGATCTCAAATTCCTAGATGGTATATGCAGACGTAATGAGGCATTCAACCAATCCGAATTGGAACTATAAATAGCTTTATGGATAAGTGTAAAACACATACTGAATACGATATTGTACCGGAAGCCAATGTAGCTTCATCAGCACAGGTGAAATATGGTCACATCTATTTGAATTAGTCAAAAGACGGGCCGCAGCATTCTGCAGTAGCTGCAATGGGCGGATGGTAGACAGTGGAACTCCCAAAAGCAACGCATTGCAGTAGTCCAATTTTGGCAAAATCAAAGCCTGCAATACAATTCTGAAATCATCAGTATGCAGCAAAGGCTTCAGTTTTCTTAATATTCTTAGTTTATAAAAGCCATCTTTTATAATAGCCTTTATAGCTGCTTTCATCTTTAATTCAGAATCTAAAATTAGGCCCAAATCTCTAACATCATGAAGAATCTTGTATGTCGATGAAAAGGTGGAAATGTCTGCCTTTATTTTTTCAGAAACCTTGTTGGAAATAAACAGAATTTCTGTTTTTGAATTGTTTAAGGCTAAAGACATATGGGATAATAGTTGGTTAATTGACTTAAAGTAAATATCCCACAATTTTAAGGTGTCTGCTAAAGAATCTTTTACTGGCATCAAAATCTGAATATCATCAGCAAACAAGTAGTAAACAAGACCCAGGCCTGCTAAAAATCTACATAAAGGAGCCATGTAGACATTAAACAAAGTAGGAGAAAGCGCAGAACCCTGAGGAACTCCTGATTGAAGATCCACTGCTTCAGATTTTATAGTTCCCAACTGAACTACATATGATCTGTTGGTAAGAAAAGATTTAAACCAAGACAGCGTTTTATCGGATAGCCCCACCTCCTGAAGTCTTAAGGCGAGTGCCTCATGACTCACAGTATCAAATGCCGCTGATATATCCAACAGAATTAGCAAATACGAGGTATTTTGATCAAATCCTCTTTGAATAGTATCACATAGAGAGATCAACAGAGTCTCAGTGCTATGAGCTTTCCTAAAGCCATATTGTGCTGGAAACAATATTTGATGATCTTCCAAGTATTCCATTAACTGTCGATTCACTACTTTCTGAAGAAGTTTAGCGAAGAAAGGAAGAATTGAGATCGGTCGATAATTGGCTAAAATTTCAGAATCTAAATGAGCTTTTTTCAAAATTGGTTTCACTACTGCATTTTTCAGACTATCAGGAAATATGCCTTATGTTATTATTATTCCATTAACTGTCGATTCACTACTTTCTCAAGAAGTTTAGCCAAGAAAGGAAGAATTGAGATCGGTCGATAATTGGCTAAAATTTCAGAATCTAAATGAGCTTTTTTCAAAATTGGTTTCACTACTGCATTTTTCAGACTATCAGGAAATATGCCTTATGTTATTATTACTCACTAATCATTTAGACAAAAAACTTAAAAAAAATATATATATAGTTTCACCCGTGGGTAGATTTATCATTGTATCCTGGAAAGATGATACTTTGTATAAACAGGTATTCAAACTTTTATATACATAATTACAATATCATAATTCAATGTAACCTGTATATAAGAGGATAAGAGAGAAACTATCAGCTTTTACAATTAAATACATGCAGAAAAATCATTTTAAAAAGAACTTTAAAATAAGGGAAACCACACTCATTCACACAGTCCTTACCTGAGTTTTCCCTCCTGCTATGCTGTCAAACAGGAAAAACAACGAAGCTAGCTACAGCGCAATGCAACCGGTATTTATCGTTACTTATTGCAGCACCCGAAAAACCTGAGCTTCCCACCAAATATGAATAACGCTATGGGGAAAGATGATATAATCTCTTCAGAATATGTAAAACTATAAATGTCAGTACTTATAGGAATGCTTTCCATTCGACTTGTAGATTTATACCTGCTGGTTCTTTAGTGTACCAGTTAAAGAAATATGCCTAAATTTTGAAAGGCCCATGCACGTAAAATACGAGGTTCGCGCGTGTGGCCAGGTCTTGTGCGCGCCGCACACATTTTGAAACAGCCCAGCCATGCGCGTAAACACTGCTACATGCACAAGTGCTGGGCCTCTCCAGGGGGGTGGGCTGGGACAGCTCCATTCTACTCTCTGGAGGAGCAGAAAGTAGAAAAATGTAAAAATTGTGGTAGCTAGGTAGGTGTTAGAGGTTCAGGTGAAGAGGAGAAGGGGAAGGGGAAGGAAGTTAGGCAAGGGGTTAGGGAAGTGCCCTCTCAGTCCACTCCTTAAATGGAGCAGACTGGTAGGGAACTAGGGGAGGCCCAATTGCGTCGCTGCGCGTATTTAGGTAAAATTTGCCCTCCCTGCACGTGCTGCCTGCACATGTGTGCGGATTTTAAAATCCTGCATGCATGTGCATGCAACCATCTAATTTTTTAAAATGCGCGTGCCAGAGCACACAAATTATAAAATCGGTGCGTCCATGTGCGTGCGCCGGGAACTGTGCACAAATGGACACACGCCCGCTCCTTTTAAAATCAACCCCATAGAATTGTTCCCGTCGTTGTAAGAGCAAAGAAATGTTGCCCTCTCTAGGACTAATGAGTTGCTGTATGAAAACATTTTTAATTCATCCACTGTATGTCCGTATTCCATCCAATGTTTGACAAAGGGAGAATCTATTTTTTGCATTCAAATGCAACTTTTATGTTGAATTATCCTGGTTTTAATTGGCAATTTTGTTTGGCCAATGTAAAGTTTTTGGCAAGGGCATAGACTACCTGTGCTGAAATACAATCAAACGGCTAAACTTTAAATCCCCTGCATGCGGAGAAAACGGGGGATATGCGAGCTGGCGAAAGTTCCAAAATAAAGAAGAAAACAAAAGGTAGGGCCTTCAAAGATGTCAGGGAAGAGGGAGGGAGGGTAGGTAGGGGGATAGGAAAGTTCCCTCCCAGTCCGCTCGCCCCCATGCGTGTGCTAGCCTGGATTTTATAACATGCGCGCGCTGGCGGGCGCATGTTATCAAATCGTGCGTCCATGTGCACGCGCCGGGTAGCACGCACATGGAGGCACGCACGTATTTTTTTTAAAATCTACCCTAAAGTGTCCATATATTTTGTGTGAATATCTAATGCTGGATGTGAACTAAGTTTAATGAGCACTACATTTATGCATACCACACATTTAGGGCCTTATCTTCTAAGGCTATCGCAGGCTTGCGCTAACAGCGCAAGCCTGCGATAGCTAGCGAAGGTAGCGCACGCCTGCGCTACCTACATCGGAGCGGAGTCGGCCCCGGAAGAGGAGGAGTCGGGGCATCAACAGGGCCGACTTCGCGAGGATGGCGCGGACAGCGAAAAGGTAAGGGCCTTTTCGCTGCCTATTTCACGCCCAATAACTACACCTTCTATAGGGCCTCATTTTCTAAAGTATTGCAGGCCTGCCCCCCCCATTTCGGCCCCCCCCCCCCCGCCCCTCATTACCACATTTTTCTAAAGTATCGCAGGCCTGCCCCCCCCATTTCGGCCCCCCCCGCCCCTCATTACCGCATTTTTCTAAAGTATCGCAGGCCTGCCCCCCCATTTCGGCCCCCCCACCCCTCATTACCGCATTTTTCTAAAGTATCGCAGGCCTGCCCCCCCATTTCGGCCTCCCCCCCGCCCCTCATTACCGCATTTTTCTAAAGTATCGCAGGGCTGGGATACTTTAGAAAATGAGGCCCATAGTGCAGGAAAACTGACCCTGATGTTCTATGTTAATTTCACTTCGAGCCTGAGTTGAAGGGTCCACTAGTTTCTCTCTTAGATTAGGTCCTCAGGTACATGCAAAAATAGGTCTATTTTGAAAAAACTCATTTGGCGTGAGGACATGCCAATGTTTCTTAATTATTTGCTGAATAATACCTGATTTTGCAGAATAGGCTAATGTACATACTGGTCTTGACAAAGGCAATTTCATACCTGTTTTGAGCAAAAGGTCTCTATTTACAAATAAACCCCTCTTGTATGCTCTTTTTATCACTTTAGAGGGGTAGCCTCTTTCCACAAATCTGCTAACATGTTGTATGCTTCTGTTTTGTATTCCATCATGGAAGAGCATAGCCCCCTTATTCTTAAAAATTGACCCACTGGTATATTGACCCACAGATTACAGGGGTGATACCTATTGTAAAGCAGAACTGTACTTCTATCAGTCATAAGAACATAAGAACATGCCATACTGGGTCCGACCAAGGGTCCATCAAGCCCAGCATCCTGTTTCCAACAGTGGCCAATCCAGGCCATAAGAACCTGGCAAGTACCCAAAAACTAAGAAGATCCCATGTAACTGTTGCTAGTAATAGCAGTGGCTATTTTCTAAGTCAACTTAATTAATAGCAGGTAATGGACTTCTCCAAGAACTTATCCAATCCTTTTTTAAACATAGCTATACTAACTGCACTAACCACATCCTCTGGCAACAAATTGCAGAGTTTAATTGTGCACTGGGTGAAAAAGAACTTTCTCCGATTAGTTATAAATGTGCCACATGCTAACTTCATGGAGTGCCCCCTAGTCTTTCTATTATCTGAAAGAGTAAATAACCGATTTGCATCTACCCATTCTAGACCTCTCATGATTTTAAACACCTATATCATATCCCCCCCCTCAGCTGTCTCTTTTCCAGGCTGAAAAGTCCTAACCTCTTTAGTCTTTCCTCATAGGGGAGCTGTTCCATTCCCCTTATCATTTTGGTCGCCCTTCTCTGTACCTTCTCCATCACAATTATATCTTTTTTGAGATGCGGCGACCAGAATTGTACACAGGATTCAAGGTGCGGTCTCACCATGGAGCAATAATGAGGCATTATGACATTTTCTGTTTTATTCACCATTCCCTTTCTAATAATTCCCAACATTCTGTTTGCTTTTTTGAATGCCGCAGCACATTGAACCGACGATTTCAATGTGTTATCCACTATGACGCCTAGATCTCTTTCTTGGGTGGTAGCACCTAATATGGAACCTAACATTATGTAACTATAGCATGGATTATTTTTCCCTATATGCATCACCTTGCACTTATCCACATTAAATTTCATCTGCCATTTCAATGCCAAATTTTCCAGTCTCACATGGTCTTCCTGCAATTAATCACAATCTGCTTGTGATTTAACTACTCTGAACAATTTTGTATCATCTGCAAATTTGATTACCTCACTCGTCGTATTTCTTTCCAGATCATTTATAAGTATATTGAAAAGTAAGGGTCCCAATACAGATCCTTGAGGCACTCCACTGTCCACTCCTTTCCACTGAGAAAATTGTCCATTTAATCCTACTCTCTGTTTCCTGTCTTTTAGCCAGTTTGTAATCCACGAAAGGACATCGACACCTATCCCATGACTTTTTACTTTTCCTGGACGTCTCTCATGAGGAACTTTGTCAAACGCCTTCCGAAAATCCAAGTACACTACATTTTATTTATTTATTTAAAAACTTTTCTATACCGTCGCTAAGTTATATACCATCGCAACGGTTTACAAATAGGCACATAGACTAAGGTTGGTAAATCTAGGATATCGTACATTCTAACAGGTGCCAATAAAGTTCGGTTACAATTTCATAAATAAAATCATTATTTGAGTAATGTTGGTCAAGTCCAGGTATATCATTGAGTTACTATCTCTTTGAGATATTACTTCTTAAATGTAGGATTGAGTAAATTCATTCTCATCTGCATTACTCTGTACTTTCATTCTCTACCCTCCACACTCTTTAGTGAAGGCTTTTTTAAAGAGCCATGTTACATCTATCGGTTCACCTTTAACCACATGTTTATTAACTCCTTCAAAAAAGTGAAGCAGATTTGTGAGGCAAGACTTGCCTTGGGTAAAGCCATGCTGACTTTGTTCCATTAAATCATGTCTTTCTATATGTTCTGTGATTTAGATGCTTAGAACACTTTCCACTATTTTTCCTGGCACTGAAGTCAGGCTAACCGGTCTGATGTAGATGGTAGTATGCAATCTACCTGCATTTTTGTAAACCAACATATCTAAAAAAGAAATCTGTGCAAAATTATATTGTATGCTGAACTGTAAATTAGGATTCTTACTATTTATCCATGTGATAAATTATTTTAACTGACCATACAAAAAATACATTGTCAATAAATCTGACCCACAAGTAAACATATTGCCAATACTGCGAGGAATAAATTAAAGTATTCTTAAAATCTGCAACGTACAAATTGGTTACTGAAGGGGCCATTGTGGCTCCCATAGCTGTACCTTTTATTTGTTTATATTATTGTTCACTAAACATAAAACATTTTTTTCTTTTTATGCAATCGTTGCAATTTTGACCACAAAAGCACTGATGGTGTCTGAAAAGTCATTATCTCTTAATTTTTGTTTAATAATAGACAACTCTGCATCCTGTGGAATGTTTGTATATAGAGATGCTATGTCTGCAGTTACCAGCATATACGGTTCATCCCACATAGGGATGGTTTGTAAAACCTGATTGAAATGTGAAGAATCCCTAATATATGAAGAACTATGTGGAACCAGTGGTCGTAGAAATGTATCAACATATTTTGAGAGGGGCTCTAAAATTGACCCAATTCCTGAAACTATTGGATGCTCTATAGGGGCGATCATAGACTTGTGTATTTTAGGAGCTATATAAAAAATTGGTACATTTGGATATGGCTCAAGGTGAAAATTGTGTTGTTTTTGAGAAATTTGACTAACTGCTTGGTTCAAAGTATCTTTGATTTGTATCTGTAGTTCCTGTGTAGGATCTTTATTGAGATATTGATAAAAGCTAGAGTCCGATAGCTGACATGTTACTTTAGCATGATAGGCTGTGGTATCAAGTGTCACTATTCCTCCTCCCTTGTCAGCTGATCTAATAACAATAGACATATTTGAACTTAAAGATTGTATATCTCTTTTTCCTTTGTATGAATGTTTTTCTGAAGGAACCCAGGTGCCCAGCTCATTTTGAGCTAAACCCCTATGGACAAGCTTCTCAAATGTTGCAATAAGAGGATCAGGTTGTCCAGGGGGGATCCATCTTGATTTTCTGATTAATATAGTTTCACGTGGAGTAAGGGCTTCTGAAGAATAAAACAGTGACCTACTTTAAGTTGTCAGAAGTTTTTATATAATTGGACCCTGGTCTGAAATGGGTCATACAATGTCGTTGGCACATATGATAAGGCTTTCTTCAAAAGACTGCATTCTTCTCTAGATAATGAATATGACAAAAGATTGAAAACCATCTGTGGTTTTAATGGTGTGACCCAGTTACTCATCTCTCTCATGGGTGTTAGGTTCGTAGACAGTGATGTTTGGGAGGATGTCCCTGTTGCTCTCTTTGCTGCCACATGTTGTACAAAAAGTTATCAGTGGAACATGAATACTGTTCTGCTGCACAGTCGTTTTTCCATGCAATTCAGTGCCTCCTCCTCAGTCTGTTAATAACCAAGCTGTACAGTAGTGGAATGATTTCAAAACTGTCTAGGGAGGTGTGTTATGCTAAGGCTTGTGAACCCTTGGACCGACGGGAGGATGGTATACTTTAGGAGGTGGATCCGTAGGTTCTACCGTCGGGTGGCGAGGTGGAACAGAAGATGCGACCGGCTGACCCTCGGCACTGGAGCCTGAGGCGACCGTGGAGGCAGATGAAGAGTCATGATGTCGAGGAGAGGAACTGTGTCTTCGCCACTGGAAGCCCGCAGTCCCCCCGGGAGGAGCCCGTAGGGACCCGGACCGTTGGGACTTAGGTGGACTTTTGAGAGGTCAAGGAATCGTGAGATCGGTGCAAGGGCTAACTGGAGCTTCACCCCTGGAAGCCCGCGGTCCCCCCGGGAGGAACCCCTAGGGACCAGGGCCGCTGGGACTTAGGTGGGCCCTTGGAGGTGATGGTCCAGAAGAAGTCCAAGGTCAAGTGCCAGAGGGTCATCGCTTACCAGTCCGAGATCACACACCAAAGGATCGCCGCTTGCCAGTCCGAAGTCACACACCAGGAATCACCGTTTGCCAGTCCAAAGTCACACACCAGGAATCACCGCTTGCCAATCCGAAGTTAGGAACCAGGAATCACTGAGATGAGACAGAAACCAAGAAGCAAGGGTCCGAAACACAAGAAGACTCACCGAAGCAAGCAGACTTGACTAACCGAAGTGTTGCCAAGTCAAGGAATGAGCAGAGGAAGTCTCCTTATATACTTCCTCTGCTCTGGCTCATTGAACACAGGTGCAGGCACTTAAAGGGACGGGGTCCCTTTAAATCTAGTGAGAAGGCGCGGCCTCGCAGCTAAGATGGTGGCAGCCATCTTGGATTCCCGACCGTGGAAGAAGGCTGCCCAATGCTGCCAGGGAGGAGCAGGGACAGTTCCCAACCCGGCGGTCACCCCGGAGGCCTGCGCCGACGCACGGGAATGAAGGGCACCCGATTCAGCTGCCTCCCCCGTCGCTGCCGTGGCGGCCCGCTGTCAGCATTCAGGTAGGGGGCCATGCCACGGCCGTCTGCGGCCGTGGAACACAACAAGGCGGGCAGGTTCGCTTGGCTAATTCATCCTGCTATCTACGGAAACACCGTTTACGGTAAGCAAACTTGCTTTTTCCCATTGATAGCAGGCTGAATTAGCCATGCTGTCTGGGCATCCCAAGCCCTTGGGTTGTTTCCTGTTAGAGTCATGTCTTTGAAGTCCAGGGACACAAATCATAATGGAAGGTAGACAGTCATATGTTTTTAGGAAGTTGGACAAGACTGCAGAGCCCACTGCAGCATCGGAGGTCGCTTGGTGGTGGAGCCAGTAGTGTGACGTGAACGTGTGCATAGAGGACCATGTGGCTGTTTTGCATATGTCAAGTGGTGGCACCTTTCTGCAATGGGCAACAGAGGTTGCTGTGGCTTGTATTTCATGAGAAGAGCTCTTCCTTTCAGTGCAGTGGATCGTTTCTCATAGCAGAAATGAATACATTGTGACAGCCAGCTGGCGATAGTTCTCTTGGAGACTGGTTGACCGGGAGTATTAGGGTTAAAGGAGAGGAAGAACTTAGAGGGTCTGGAGGGTGTTTGAGTTCTCTGTTTATAGTAAGCTAAGCCTCTTTTACAGTCCAGCATATGAAGGAGGCGGTCCCTTTCGTTGTGGTGGGGATTTAGTACGAAGGTTGGCAAGGTTATTGTTTGATTGAGATGGAAAGCAGATACCACCTTGGCCAGTAAGGTGGGGTGAGGACGAAGGGTAACCTTATCATGGTAGAATTTCAAGTAAGGCGGATAGTGAACCAAGGCTTGAAGTTTGCTGACTCTTCTAGCTAAAGTGACCTCCACCAGAAAGATTACCTTCCAGGTAAGATATTTCACATGGCAGGCATCTAAAGGTTCAAAGGGAGGCTTCATGAGTTGTTCTAAAACTAGATTAAGGTCCCATGGCACCAATGGCTTCACCACTGGTGGTCGGAGGTGAAGCATGCCTCACATAAACCTGGCAATGAGTGGGTGATTGGAAATGGGTAGTCCATTCTGAGGGAGATGGAAGGCTGCGATTGCACTGATATGCACCCTGACAAATGTTGTAGCGAGACCAGTCTGGTAGAGTGTGTATTCCAGGAGATTTGTAGGAGAGCAGAAGAATGCATCAAGCCCCCTCGATTTACACCACTCAGAATAGCGATGCCATTTCCCTTTGTAGTTGAGCCTGTTAGAAGGCTGGAGGCAATAAGGATGTCTTCTATGTGCGAAGGAAGGTGGAGGTGTGTTAATACCATCTTTTCAATGTCCACACCATTAGGTGAAGGGATCGATGCATTAAGATGAGGAGTTTCCCCCCTTCCTGAGTCAGACGTGTCTGACCGGTCCCTAGGGGCATGGGCAGGGCCACATAAAGCTGTATGAGATAGGCATAACATGGTTGTCTTGGCCAAGCTGGAGCTATGAGAATCAAGTCTGCTATGTCCTGAATGCATTTTTGAATGGTTCTGGATATGAAGGGAATGGGAGGATAGGCATAGAGTAAACCCTCCATCCACGGGATGAGGAAGGCATCTGGAGCATAGCGTTTCCTGTTGGGGTAAATGGAGCAGAAGACCTAAATTTGCCGGTTGTTCTCCGTGGTGAAGAGATCCATTGCCGGGAAGCCCCACTGTCAAAAGATGTTGAGGACTACGTCCCGGTTCAAGGTCCATTCATGTGGGTGGAAAACCCTGCTCAGGTGATCCGCTGTGATGTTGTCTAGACCCGGTAAGTGGCCTGGAGCAATACATTGGCAGACTCTGCCCATTGGAGAATTTGAACCGCTTTCCGACAGAGTGTCCAGGAACCTGACCTTCTTTCCTTGTTTATGTAAAACATGGCAACTTGATTGTCTGTGTATACCAGAAGACAGTTCCCTTTGAATTAAGAAGGCTTGTAGGGCATTCCACATAACTCGGATCTCCAGGAGGTTTATTTGATAGTGGGATTCTTCAGGGGACCACAGGCCTTGTGTCTTGAGATTGGCTAGGTGGGCTCCCCAACCCTTCCTGGAAGCATCCGTCGTGAGTATGAGTTGGTGCGGAGGAGGTCAGAAGAGAGTCCCTCTGGAGAGGTTTGTGGGGGACAGTCACCACTGGATGTCCTCAGTCATGGCTTTAATCAGTGAATATCATCAGCGTATATATAATTAATACTTCCCATCAATGACACAATTGATAAAACATTAAACATAGCCAACATGTATCTAGATATCATCAAACAACTACTAAACCAAATGGAATTAGTAATTAATATAGAGAAAACAAAATTCCTACATTTAGAACGTAAAAACATAGAGATCATTCAAAACCCAATTGCACTCAAAAATAACCAGAAAATAGAATTAGCTGAAAAAGTACGAAACCTTGGAGTGATAATGGATACGGAACTAAGTATGAAACAACACCTATCTCTAAAAGTAAGGGAAGGATACGCCAAACTTATGATTCTTAGAAGACTAAAACCATTGCTAACACCAACTCACTTTCGATCAGTGTTACAAGCTTTAATTTTTGCAAGCACTGACTACTGTAATACCCTTCTACTGGGTTTACCTTACACCACGATAAGACCACTCCAGACACTACAAAACACGGCTGCTAGAATTCTGCCTGGTAAAAGTAAAAGAGACCATATCACTGAAACCCTAGCTGAGCTACACTGGCTATCTATTGAACAAAGAATTCAATAGAAAACATACATAAATTAATACATAATGAAAAAGCAGAATGGCTGAATACAGCCCTTCGCGTACACGTCCCTCACAGGAACCTGAGATCAGCAAACAAAGCACTGCTAACTATTTCTTCAGTCAAAACAGCAAGACTAACCCAAGTAAGGGAAAGGGCTCTATCCTTAGCAGGACTTATAATATGGAACACCATGCCATTAGAAATCAAATTGCAAAGAGACATTAAAACATTCAGAAAAAGTTTAAAAACATGGCTATTTAAGCAAGCATATCACAAAGAGCATGGAGAGTAGAATCCAGGGAAGTGTAGAAGGTGGTCAATAGGACACCCACACACATAACCTTACTCAATATGTGTGTATTTTATTTTATCTTCTCGTTTTAACACCAAAGATAAGATTTAACTATTAATTCAGTCTATAGCTGATAAAGATAGAAATGGACATGTTTTATCACAACCAACAATTAATATTTTTCTGAAACTATGTTACCGAACCTTGATGGCACCTGTTTAAGTTTATATAATTTAAAACATTTAGCAACATTAATTTATGTGCCTTATTGTGAACCGTTGTGACGGCACCTAGCTTAACGACGGTATAGAAAACACTTTAAATAAATAAATAAATAAATTGAGGTCTTGGCTGTGTATACCGGTTGTGACCGGTAGGGTACATAAGGTTGGTACAGACATCTGTGATACAGCAACCTCTGGTAAGAGGGGTAAAATCTCTTGGAGGCAGTGTGCTGATCTGAGGGCGACGTTAGGGATAGCACAGCAACATTCTGTTCCTTAAGGTGGGACATCGTTTCTCCAAACTTGTCGCCGAACAGATTATCCCCTTTGCATGGTAGGTCTACAAGTTTTCCATGTACATCTTCACGAATAGCCCTTGCTCTCAACCAAGCTAAGCGTCGCCCAGCGATTGCCGCTGCCGACGTTCGAGCAGATGTTTTGAAGGCCTCATACATCATTCTTAGTAAATGATGTAGGCCTTCCTCCATATCCAGGAAGGGTTGGGGCAAGGATCCCTGGGTGGAGGTTGAGAGACAGGCAGGTCATAAAGCTTGTAAGTATTCATAGAAGTATTGAGTAACGTAAAATTGATGGTGGTGAATCTTCAAGGATAGCATCACAGCATGATAGGTCTTCTGCCTGAAGTCATCCAAATATCAGTGGTCTTTACCCGGAGGCACATTAGGGTATAATCTAGATTTTTTGGCTTTTTTCATAGCCAACTCTATGACTATGGAATTATGCGGTAGTTGGACAGACACATAGATTGTCAAATTTCACATACAAAATTTTAAGTCTGTCTTTCTTGAAGCTGGAAGGTTAGAGAAAGGGGACTCCCACATTTTGCTAAGTACCACATCCAGAACTGAATGAGGCAGAAGGGCTGTCGGCTCAGGGGGAATTCCAAACATTTTTAATATACCCAGGAGCTCCGAACGTGGGTCGGGGATCTTACCCATCTCCACTTTGAACAGATTTCCCACCCTTTCTATGAAATTTGCCTAGGAGAGATCTGGAGGTGAATAGGGCTCCGGGGGCCCTTCCGGGGGGTCCAAGGGCATGCCAGTGGAGGAACCCAGAAAAGACAGAGGGGACACTGGCAAGTCCAGGCTCTGAGGATGTATGGAGGCTAGGAAAGGCTGGTTGACAGGCTTCCTTGGCCTGGATGGGGAGACAGCCGGAGGAAAAGCTGGTGGGGAGGTAGTTGGAGACTCTGTTCCAGACACCCTGCATTCCAGGTCCATAAAAAAGGAGTTGAGGTTCTGAGAGATCTGCAGCATAGCTTTAGATACAAGGCTTCCATGATGTAGAGCTTTTTGTCCCCAATTATCGGAATGTATTGGTTGTGTAGGCAGTGACGCAAGTAAGATGTTCTCTGCAGCCATTCTTCGTAGTTGAGTGCATGGTGGAAATGCGGGAGAAGGTCTGTGCCACTTCACCAGGAGTTCCTGGAGTTGGGGCGACAGGTGCTTTTGTTTTGAGATAAAGGACAAATCCGAGTAGACTGTGTTAGAGCTCCCCGAATGGCTCCCAGATGGGGAGGAGCTAGGAGGGTTTTTCAGGTCTGAGATTAACCCCATATTACTGTCTGCTTCTCCCGAGGGTTTCTGAGGGAGCGAGTGAGGTGGATGTTTGCGGCACGCTGAGTGTGCGGAATGCTCCAAGTGAGTCGATGGTGTTGCAGGTTTTGGGTGGGCAGAGTGCTTAGAGTGCACTTGATTTCAAATGCGGCGGGCTCTTCAGCTACACTGTGTACGTGGGATGCACCAAATGTACTATGTGCAAATGCACCATGCGCGTCATGTGTGCCGTATGCGTCATGTGCGTCGGGCACTCCATAAGCGCATTGTGCGGCTGAGATGGCACTCCAAGCTAGGTTCCCTGTGCCATTGGCTCCAGTGTTGTGGAGTGGGTAAAGTCAGGTATGGCTCTCTATTTGTGGCCCAACTTTTCTGATACTGATCCCGAATGGGGAAAAGCAGTAGTGCGACCTGTCGGGGTTTTCTTGTGGGCCATGTCTCCTGACGCCGAAGACTTGGGCAGTCTGGAAGAAGGCCACTCCTGGATGTTCAGTTCAGTGCGAGGTGGGCCCTGATGTCCCAAGGAGGATGCTCTCTTTTTTGTTTTTGATTTGGCCTTATGTGGACCCGGTAAAGAGTGGGTCGAATGGTGTTGGGGCGTAGGAGACCGACTCGGTCCTCAGGCATGCTATTTTCTCGGCACGCTGTTGTTGCGCCCGTAGGGACATCCAACCACAGTCCTGGCTGGAGGTCTGGTCGTGGTCCGGCCCCAAGCAAATATAGCAATAGATATGTCCATCAGTGATGGAGATAACTTTACTGCACTGGCAGTATTTGAAGCCATACAGTTTAGGTGCCATTGTGAGGATCATGTAGAAAGAAATCTCTGAGGAGAGACTCGCGTGTGGATGGCACACGGAAAAAAAAAGAGACTGAGGAGGGGCACCGAATCGCGCGGGAAGACGACCGTGCAACTGCATAGAGTTCAAAACTCTATGACAGTAGTCACAGTAGTCACCATGGACGCCTCCCACACAGCAGGCTAATGCAGCCTGCTATCGACACAAAATTTACAAATCTTAGATGCTTTGAGGTCATTCCAAACTTTTCCATAGTCTCAAGGTATGAAGCTAGCTGTGATTTGAAAGTGTCCTCCAGAAGATTATTTTTGAGCTCTTCAATTTCACAGTTAACTTCTTCCTGGATTTTTTCTGCCAAAGTATTAGCTGTCTTTATTATTAGCAACATAAGATCATATGAGCATTTATCGAGTATAGCATTGCACCGACTGACAAATTGTTCATTTTGGACATAGAAAAAAGTTTCTTTCTATATTCTGAATCCACTTGGTATGCATTTTATTCTACAATATTCATTCAGAGAACCCAAATGTAACTCTTTGCAAATGCGCCATTTATATGCAATATTTTTTTAAATTGTTTTTTTCAGGAAATGTAATTATTTTCAGATTTTAATTTTTGAGTACATTACTAATAAAATATGGTTGATGCTATTTGATATTTTGTTATTAACATTATCATATTTCAATAGTGTTCATTTCATTTCTCTGATTGCTTATTGTATTTAGAACACTTTAGTGTGCATCTTACTATGTCACCTTTAATTTCAGCTTAAGAAAAATCCTCTGAGTAGATAAAATTAAATACATCCACCATAAGATCCTGTTCTAAAAGAATTAACTAAACAAAGCCCTTTTCTGTTATATTATGACTATCATAAAAAAATGTGAAAGCACACTGCATTAAAGCTTTATTTTCAGCTCGTCATAATGTAAATAAATGCACGCAACATAAAAGTGTCTTTTCCCTACTATTTGGACCTGATACAATCTAGTAATTTGAATTTCTGAGAGTCATTAATATTTTGGATATTTTCTTGTATCTAGAATTGTGTTTTCCTATGATTTACATGTTAAATCAAATGTAATTGCTGACAAAAAAGTCTATCATTATATTATAGATGTAGACAGCCTCTTTGCAGGCCTGGCATTATATCTTTTTCATTTCCCCTTCTCCTTCTGGTCCCTCCTTCTCCTCATCCTCCTCTTCTGGGTATATGGGCTATGGCCTTTCACCCTGAGGAGGAAGCAGTCCATGAGTTTTGTCAGGTTATGGATCATGCAGCAGGTTAGAAATATATCACAGGCCCTAGTGGGGTTGTATAGAAGACATCCTCTAGAACTGTCCAAGCAGCTAAAGTTGTTTTGAGTATGTCAAAAATTCTGTTTATGACTTCCCTAATCTGCCTGTGGGCCTGGTTGGAGAACTCATTTGCCATACTCTTGGAGAGCTCTAGCGGATCATGAGCCAGGTTTTGAGAAAATATTCTCTATCTCCTGTGTGGGAGAATGCAGAAGAATATTAGAGAAGGCAAGGTGATGTGCTGGGTGGCTCAGCCATGGCTGGAATGCAGGCTGTATAACCAAGGGGTTTGGGAGGATCTAGGCGAATACTGGGAGAACTGCTGGATGAACTGGTCTTCAGCTGGGCGTGTGTCTGTTTTAAAATACAGGCAGTTGCGCTTCTGTAAGCTGACTTAAACTACTGAGCGTGCACAAGTTTAAAATTAGGTGCACACATACACATGCCTAGACTATTTAATAACATGAGCACATATGTGCATGCAAATTATAAAATGGCAAGGTCTACGGGTTTGCGCTGATGCACACTTGTATGTGTCTGCCCATGCACCCATTTGAAAGTTACTATCTTATTGTTTTGCATGACCATATGAATACGTGCATAGTGACAAGATTTCTAAAATAGCATATATGTGTGTAGGTGTGAATATGCTAACTTTAGCACAGCCCCTGCATAAAGCTTTGAAAAATTATCTCCTGACTTGCAGCTGCTCTGGATTTCATGATGACAGCAAAGTCATGTCCAATTAAGCAAAATGAGCTTTTATGCATCCTAACCTCCTTTCAGCCAAAGGATAAATGATTATTTTTGTATGAATTTTATTTTTAGTATTTTTTAATGCCAGCATTTTTATTTGACTCACTACAACTTATTATCCTTTTATTGCACTGTATTTGAAGAAAAATTATTCAATTTTTCTTTGTTACAATATATCAGTAGCGTAGAGTAGCGTAGAATCAACCAACCTCAAACCCTCTCTCACTAATTCCTGCTGAATATTTATCATACTATTACCATTCACAACTGTGTCATATTTATTCATTTGATTACCTATGTACCGTTTCATAGTCTTATTTTTTCACTTGCTATTCTAATGTATCAATAGGCTGAAATGTAAATATTGTGCTGTTCAATTTCTCCCCTTCCATCCCAAGTTTATTTTCCTTGTTTTTTGTAACTTTCCCTCTCCCTTTTTCTGATTCACTGTATTTAAAGTTCAAGGTTCTTATTGAAAATATTGTTTTTTACGTTACGTTATGCTTTACACTCCTTGTTATTTGTAAACCGGGTTGATGTGATGCCTATCATGAAACTCGGTATAACAAAAACAATAAATAAATAAATAAATAAATAAATAAATAAATATCCATGTTGGACTGGGATTGTCAAGTACAGATAATTATTTAACAATATCAGATGATTACTATGTAATTTATAATACCCAACAGATTTTGTAAAGGGTTATTTATATTATCATTAGACAGAGAATATATAATCAATAGCAATCCAAAAGCAAAGGGTGTTTGCTGTCCAGTATCTGGACATCTAGTGTCGACAAGACATCTGAGGTCTCAAAAGCTTACATGGCACAAAATCTTCTTTGCTGGTACTTGCAAAGGTTTCACAAGCTCAAGACTCCAGTTTTGCTGTACTGTTTTTCTGATTCAAACATGACTAGTTGACTTTTCTCCTCTTTTTCCATTGTTTCTCTATTTAGTTTCACTAGGTGCAAAAAAAAAAAAACAAAACCCCTCGGAGCTGTGAACTTTAAATTTCATTATAATATGATACAAGATAATTCAGTGTCTCTCCAGCCACAAATGAACTACTTTGAATGTTTTACCATACTTTTGACTAAGCAATATATTCAGCAGCACATTGTAAACTGCAATAAAAACATGCAAAAATGGCAGAATTTTAAGCTATTAGTTAGAAGGGAAGGATGTGTTATTGCAAAAAAAAAAAAAAAAAAGTGAAAGTGGTGCCAAATTTTAAATCAGCAAAATGCCTGAGTGAAACTTTCAATCTGCCCTGTGTTACCATTTATTCTACATTTTAGAAACAGTGTTGCTTAAAATGTAAGCATATTTTGATTTGTTATATACCACTCAAATAAAAGTAATGAATATGCTACTAAAATTTCTCTCCCATTCTCTTTTGTGCCATTTCTAATCACATTTTGAAGTACTGATGTCTGGTTAAACTGAGATGTTCAAGCTGAGAGTGTAATATTTTAAAGTAAGACAAACTCTGATTTTTTCCCCCTAAATTTCCACTAATGTAATGCATAGGGATGATGATGGTACTATAACCTGCATGTCACTAGGGGTGTGCATGGCAAAAAATTACTTTTGATTCACATTTTCAGATTGATTTCCTGTTTCATATAGTTCAGAAGCTCATTTGTTTCATTTAGGTCATTCATTTCATCCATTTCCTTAAAAGTCACTGGTGGACGCAATAAATCCTATTTTTGACTAAATCTGGGGGATTTCCATCCAAGTTTTATGAAACCTAGCAGGCATCAGCAGCAAATGCAACAGCCTAAAGACACCATGAGTGACAAACATCCCACAATACAAAAGAGGGGAAAAGGGCATCAATAGGGACATGAATACCCATAAGCACCAAAAGAGGGGTAAAACAGCACGTATTCTGAACACGTGATAATTCAGAATGAGACTGATAGTCCAGACTGAACATATGGGTGATCTCTCAATTGGAATAGAGAAGAAGCACAATCTGACCATGAGTAGTTTCTCAATTGGGAGAGAGAGGTGTTGTAATGGAGGTGGACCCTTGGCCTGGTACAGGATTGGTACGGCCCTCTGGTCGGACCCAGAGAGCACCTGCCACCAGGAGGCGGAGCACACGAGGAGACAGAGGCTAGCTGGAGAATCGCCAATAACAGTCCGGGGTTTCCGCCGGTTGAGCCCTTGAGTACCCGGACCGCCTGGATTTAGGTGGGCCTCGGAAGGTCTCCTGGAGAGGTAGCGAAGGGGTGTGCCCACCACGAGCAAGGGTGCATGGCTGATGCAGAGAGGATGGACCAGACCCGAACTGGAAGATCCGGAGTCCTCAGGAAGGTGACAGTTCAGGAAGGTTCTCCGAGCGAGACAGGCAGCGCCTGCGGGTCTAGTCAGGAGAAGACCGCAGGTGGATTACAAGCAGGTTGTCTGGTAGTCACGGTAGGCTAGAAGAAAGTGTCCGAGTGAAGCACGAGTCAGAATCAGAGTATCAGTCCAGAATGGTCAGCTGAAGCAGGGGTCAATACCAAGGTCAGTCTGAGCATAGTCAAGACAAGCAAGGGTCGGTTCCAGGCAAGAGACGAAGAGATTGGTCAGGCTGGCAGTGGACAGTTCCAGGCAGCAGACAAGAGAATGGTCAGGCAGGCAGGCAGTGGTCAGTTCCAGGCAGCAGACAAGAGAATGGTCAGGCAGGCAGGCAGTGGTCAGTTCCAGGCAGCAGACAAGAGAATGGTCAGGCAGACATCAGGCCGAGGAAGTATTACCTGAATGGATAAGGAACACACAGAAACTAGGAACAAGGAGACTCAGGAACAAGGAAGCACTTGGAACAAGGAAACACTTGGAACAGGATTAGGCAAGCTTACTACACCACGGTGTCTACCCGATTGCCAAGGCGAGGTCCTGGGGAACAGGACCTCGATCTTATATGGAGGCTAGGTGTTGTCATCGGGCTGTACTGTGGAGCTGGTTCCCGCCCTTGGCCCTTTAAAGGGCCGGGTAGTCCACGCGCATGTGCCTAGGGGCAGGGCCGGCGCTGGAGAGGATGCCGCTCCCCGACTTGGAGCTAGGCCCGAAGTCGAGGGCTTAGGATACGCCGCTGCGGTACTGGCAGCAGCAGCAGGAGAGAACATCCCAGACCCGTTAGCGCAGGAGTAAGGTGAGCAGGCCCACGTGCAACAGTACCCCCCCCTTCTAGACCTCCCCCTTACCGGCCTGGGTTTCTCTGGATGGTTTTGATGGAAATCTAAGAGTAGGTCTTTGTCGTAAATATGGTGAGAGGGCTCCCAGGAGTTTTCTTCTGGATCGAAGTGCTCCCACGACAGGAAGTACACCCAGTGGCCTCGACGATGATGAACGTCCAGAACTTCCTTGACCTGCAAGGTATTTTCAGGTTCTGCAGAGTGTTGTGTAGGAGGAGGAGACCTTTGGGAAGGCCAAGATAGAACCAAGGGTTTAAGTAGCAACACGCGGAGCGTGTTGTGAATTCCCATGGAAGTTGGAAGCTTTAGCTGGTAGGTGACTGCTCCTATGCATCGAAGGACAGGAAACGGACCAATACATTTGGGAGCTAGCCGTTGAGAAGGTAATCATAACCGGATGTGCTTAGTACTAAGCCAGACTTTCTTTCCAGGCAGGAACAGAGGCGCGGTCCGACGATGGGTGTCCATGAAGTGCTTGGCGCGGTCAGCTACCGTACTTGTGTATAGAGTGCTCCAGGATGTGAAAGGTCATCAGCTCATGGTGAAGGGGTCCAACTCTCAGCTGGACACACTCAGTGAAATGTGTCACTTGTTCCAGGAGGGGTTTACCTTGGATCGATGAGATGACCAATGGGGCTGGAACATGGACCTGTGGAATCCTTAAGTGCTCCACCAAACTCTTCACAATGAAATTGTCACCGGCACCGGAGTCTACCAGGGCTAACATGTGGAACTCACCATCCGCAGATGTTAACACCACTGGTAGGGTTAGTGGGAATGCCGGTGAGGTTAGACCCAGGAAGAGGCCTCTCTCAGGTCTAGGGCTCGAGAGTTTCCCCGGCCTCGCTGGGCATGCAGCTATTTGATGGCCCGTCGCGCCGCAGTAGAAGCACAGACCTTTGGTCCTTTGTCATTGGCATTCTTGCATGGCGAGTCTCCCACGACCCAATTGCATGGGCTCTTCGTCCAGTATTCGGGGTTCTCCTGATTCCCTCTTGGGAGAAAACAGGTGTGGAGGGTGGCTCGAGGGGATCAGGTTTTTCGTAGTCATCCGAACCTCTTGGCGGCATTCTTGATGATGCCTATCTATGCGCCCTGCCAGATCGATAAGAGCATCCAAGGCCCTAGGTAGTTCCCGGCCCGTGAGCTCGTCCTTGATCAAGGGGCTAAGCCCTTGAAGGAAAATGGTCCGTAGGCAGTCGAGACCCCAACCGAGCTCAGAGGAGAGGGTCCGAAAGTCTATGGCCTATTCGGCCAATGTCCTTGCACCTTGACGTAACTGAAGCAACTTCAGCGGAGCGGAAACTTCCTGCGTAGGATCACCGAAGTTCATCCGAAAGAGTTCCCAAAAGTCTCTTAGATTACTGAGAACGGGATCGTCCCATTCCCACAGGGGGGAGGCCCATTCTAGGGCCTTCCCTTTGAGGAGGGCAAAGATAAATGTGGTCTTGGTGGCATCATCAGGGAAGAGGGCTGCTTGCAGGCGGAAGTGCATATTGCACTGGTTAATGAAACCCCTGCAGGCCCGGGGTTCCCCAGAGAAACGTGGCGGTGTGGGCAGGCAGATTACTGAGTGGCCCCCAGAGATCACCGACGGGGACGGTAAAGGGGGATTCCTGGATGCTAATGCTTCAACGCGCTGGTTCAGGCCCTCTACTGCTGAGACGATTGCATCTAGTGTCTTTTGCTGATCCATCAGATGCTGGGCCATTCCTGGAATGGCCTGGCGGGCAGATGCCTCCGCCGGGTCCATGGACTTGGCAATCTGTTATGCTCAGGCTTGTGAACCCTTGGGCCGACAGGAGGATGGAATACCTTAGGAGGAAGATCCGTAGGTTCTTCCATCGGGTGGCGAGGCAGGAACAGAAGACGTGACCAGCTGACTCTCGGCACTGGAAACAGAGGAGACTGTAGAGACAGACGAAGAGTCGTGTCGTCGAGGAAGGAAGTGTGTCTTCACCACTGGAAGTCCGTGGTCCCCCCAGGAGGAGCCCGTAGGGACCCGGATCGCTGGGGCTTAGGTGGACCTTTGAGAGGTCGAGCGTTCGGTGCAAGGGCTGACTGGAGCTTCACCCCTGGAAGCCCGCGGTCCCCCCGGGAGAAGCCCGTAGGGACCCAGGCCGCTGGGACTTAGGTGGGCCCTTGGAGATGATGGTCAAGAAGAAGTCCAAGGTCAAATGCCAAAGGGTCATCGTTTACCAGTACGAGGTCACACACACCGAGGGATCACCACTTGCCAGTCCGAAGTCACACATCAGAGAATCACCGCTTGCCAAACCGAAGTCAAACACCAGGAATCACCGCTAGCCGATCCGAAGTCAGGAACCAGGAACACCAAGACAAGACAGGAATAAGGATCCAAAGTAGAAGAACTCACCGAAGCAAGCAGACCTGACTAACCCAAAAGTTGCCAAGTCAAGGAATGAGCAGAGGAAGCCTCCTTTTATACTTCCTCTGCTCTGACTCATAAGGAACAGCTGTTGATAGTTAAAGGGATCAGGTCCCTTTAAATCCATTGAGAGGGCATGGCCTCGCAACTATAGTGGCCATCTTGGATCCGGGCCACGAAGGAAGGCATCCTGACGCCGTGAGGGGAGAGCAAGGTGCTTCCCCTGCCGACAGCCACCATGGAGGCCCGCGCTGGCTCGAGGGCGAGATGGCCCTGACTCTCTCGGCTTCCTCGATGCCGCCGGTGGCGACCCGCCACCACGGGCAAGGTAGGGGGCGTGACTGCGGCCGTCTGCGGCCACAGGACACAACAGCAATCTCATTTAAAATTACCATATCTGTTTTTTTAAGCCATGACTCTGTGATGGCTATAAAATCTAGGGAAGAATCCCTTAGCATGTCATCTATTATTGGTGGTTTTTTTGCAATTGATTGGATGTTTATTAAAATAAATGATAACGGGGGCGCTGTTGAGCGCGCGTAGGAGATGGACGTGTGAAAGCGGAGCTCCCATAGCTGGCCTCCTAATACCCCGTCCCAGAGCCCAACGGTGACATGAACATTTTGATTTACAAACCTGAAGGAGTCGAGTCTCGATTCTAATGGCTACCAAAAGAAAAACTGCAGACCTTAAACAGTACGGATTCCAAAAGCAAGTGCCAGATCCTCCTCCCAAAGGCGAGGTACAGACCGACGGCCATCTTGGCACTGCAAGCGGCGGGGAAGAACCAGCTTCGCTAGGCCCTATGCTTCACCTTACAGACATTCCCAGCCGAGACGAAATTCGAGGCTGGTTCATTGAACTCCGTAACGATCTCAGGCAGCACAAAGCGGAGCTTCTTGCCACCATGACGGAACTGAAAGACGATATGGCAGCGATGGGGAACAGGATTGACGAGCTCGAGACTCGGTCGGATGGGCAGGCCACTAAGATGGCGGCATGTGCTACGCAGTCCACACAGCTTCAGATCGAGAATCAGGCAATTTTAGAGAAATTGGAGGACCTCGAAAACCGCACGCGGCGAAACAACATTAGAATACGAGGGGTTCCTGATAACGAGGCCTTCAAGGATGCTGCAGAAACCGCAAGTAAAATCTGCTCCTTTTTTCTCTCCAAGCATATTACTGCGTCAGAGATGGCCGCCGACGAGCCCCAACCGGTAATCGCTATTGAACGCGCGCACCGAGCCTTGGGCCCACAGTCTGATAACAGGACACGAGACATTATCATCTGCCTTAGCAGCTTTACACAAAAGACGCAAATTTATGAGGCTTCGCGTTCTCAGCCCACATGGCAGTGGGAAGGAGCCGACATAGCTATCTTTCAGGACTTGGCCCCCATAACTTTAAAGAAGCGATTCGATCTCCGCGAAGCCACCAGAGTGCTGCGAGGAGCCCAGGTACGATATCGGTGGACTTTTCCGTTCAGGCTCTCATTTGCCCTGCAAGGCGTTACCTATCGCATCAAAACTTTGCAGGAAGCAGCGGAGGCGTTCAAAGCTGCTGGTCTCCCGGTCACCTTTACTCTACCTGCCCCAAACACAGTGCAACCGGAGAAGGATACTCAACTGTGCTGGCAGCGGGTAACTAATGGCCGCAGGCAACTTCGTCGCCAACCTGAGGAACAAGGCAATACCCTGGATGAACAAGGGTAAACTTATTATATGTCTGCGGAACTGAATTATGTATTCCATTAAGCACAGAGATCTCATACGGGAAGATCATAAGAGTTGAAGTGCTCTGACTGTTTGTGTCACTGAGATGTGTTATCTTATAATGTTATAAAAGTTTGTGTTAAACAATAGCATTACTAATGTATGTTATGTATTATTGCTGCTTCCTTACTGCCATGCATTACACCTCCGATATAAGGGACGGTGGGGGGGTTAGCTAATGAGAGGAGGAGCTAGCCTCATGTCATTCTCTACGTGTGCTGGAACCCCCGTGGGAAGGGGATTCTGCCAGGGTGGTTGGGCAGATATCAAACCCGTTGAGGGGATTTTGGGGTTGCAATGTCGAATTATGCTTTTTCTAAGATATGCTTACCTTCTGCTTAGTGTGATGTGCTATGCTATACTATTTGGAAATGCTCACTTTCTTATTAATGTAGGGAATACTATGTGGTACAATGATTAAACTTTTAACCTTGAATGTCAAGGGTTTACATACTCATTGGAAACGCCAATTGCTGTTCCAAGAATTAGACGCCTTGCACGCAGACATAGTACTCCTACAGGAGACCCACCTTAGACGACACCATGTAAAACTCATGAGACATAAGAGCTACCCAACACAGTTTTTTGCTTCTAGTACGCAAGGCTCCAAATATACCGGAGTAGCTACACTAATTTCAACGTCAGTGGTGCATGAGGTGCTGCATCGATATGAAGACCCGGGAGGCCGCATTTTACTGGTGACCCTAAGAATAGGGCAATTAGTGCTTACCATTGCTAACATCTATGCTCCCAATATAGCTCAATTGCAATTTTTGCGGCAATTAGAGGATTGCTTATTACTCCGGTCGGATCAAAAGCTGATAATGGGAGGTGATTTCAACCTAACACTAAAGCCTCACCTGGATAATTCACATACGGGGACTTCTAATGTGGGGGCAGCCCAGCGTGAGCTTCTATTCTTGTTAGATAAATGGAACATTGTGGATATGTGGCGACAGCGTTTTCTGACCTCCAGACAATACACTTATTACTCTCCTGCTCATACTACCTATACACGTATCGACTACCTTTTCGTAGACAAAAGCTTACAGAATGATGTTAAAAGGGTGGAGATTGAGCCGATAACCTGGAGCGATCATGCCCCTGTGTGGCTGGTAGTTGACTTAAAGGATATTGCCCGGGGCACACAATATTGGCGATTAAACGAGAGCCTACTAGATGACAACTTATTTGTGAAGAAGCTGGGAGACCTACTAAAAGATTACTTCTGCAACCAAGATCACACGGAGACCTCTTCTATGGCTATTTGGGATTGCTCTAAAGCGTTTGTCAGGGGAGAACTGATCTCTAGGGCTGTCTATTGCAAACGTAATAAGGATAAACAACGACAACTACTCACCCAAGAGATTAAATCTTTGTCAGAACAGCACATGTTAAAACCAACGGCCATTATTTACAAACAACTAACTAAGGTGCGCCAAGATCTACAAACACTAGATAATGCGAAAATATGCCATGCCTTGAATATAACCAAACAAACTTACTTTGAAGGAGGCAACAAGGCTGGCCGCCTGCTTGCACGGCATCTTAAAGGTGAACTACTCCATAATAATATTGCCAAGATTAAATCTGACACGGGTACCTTAGTTACAAATTCTCAAGATATCCACCAATGTTTCACCAATTTTTATGCAGCCCTATATAAGTCTCGTGTAGATATATCCTTGGAATTTATTGATGATTATTTGAGTAAAACGTCCATCCCCTTACTGACAGAGGTACAGCGAGATCGTTTAGATAGACCTATCACTCTCATTGAAGTTCAACAGGTGATCAAAGCTCTGAAGGCTGGCAAGACCCCAGGCCTAGATGGTCTGACCAGTAAATATTACAAAACCTTCACCACCATCTTGGCGCCTTCTCTAATGACTGCCTTCAACGCACTTCGAGATGGAGAGGTCATAAGTTCACACTCCAACACTGCTGGCATTTCTGTTATTGCGAAACAGGTAAAGACCCTACCCTCTGCGGTTCTTATCGACCGATTTCGTTGATCAATCTTGACCTCAAACTACTGGCCCGCATTTTAGCAGAACGTCTTAATCCCCTACTACCAGAACTGGTACATCTGGACCAGGCGGGGTTTATACCTGGCAGGTCGGCTTCTGATAATGTGCATAGGGCGGTAAATCTCCTTTGGTGGGTTCGTGAAGAAGACATTCCAAGTGTGCTTCTCACAGTCGACGCTGAAAAAGCATTTGACATGGTACACTAGCCTTTCTTATTTCGTACCTTGCTAAAAATGGGGTTTGGGAACCATTTTCTTCAGTGGCTTCAACAGTTATATAATCATCCGTCAGCATGGGTGAAGGTTAATGGAGGCTATGGTCCTAGCTTTCACATAGAGCGCGGCACTCGACAAGGCTGCCCATTGTCTCCACTACTTTTTTCTCTTTTTTTGGAGCCATTTGCTACAATTATTCACAATACCGATGGCGTCTCCGGAGTGCAACTTGGACGAACATACTTTTCACTCTCACGCAACCCAAGACCTTGCTTCCGGCGGTAATGACAGCCATCCAGCAGTTTAGCTCCATTTCTGGCTTCATGGTTAATCTGGAAAAGTCAGAAATTCTCAACATCAACGTGTCTACCTCTGAAGCGCAGGCGCTTCAGCATCAGTTACCATTTCGATGGACGTCTAAACCATTAAAATATTTAGGAGTATACCTAGGAGTAGATGTGGATAAGCTGTACTACCTTAATTATGTACCATTATTCAAGGCTATCAAGAGGGACCTTATTCCCTGGTACAGGGACCCACACTCATGGTTGGGACGTATAGCCATCATTAAGATGAATGTTCTGCCCAGATTTCTCTACATCACGCTCCCTGTCTATCTCTCATCCGGTCTGCTGAGGAAACTTCAACGGAAAATTTTCGATTTCATCTGGAGAAAAAGACCCCCTCGAGTAGCCAGATCTGTTCTTTACAGATCGAAGGAATGTGGAAAGGTCTTCAGGATTGCCTATAACTGTACTCGATAGTGATGCGTTTCCATTTCTTTTTTCATTAGAATTTAGCAGTGCACTAAGTATAACTTGTAAACTATAAGATGTTACCAGCATATTTGGCATAAGGGGGGGAAGGGAAAGAGCTGTACAAATTGTCTACTTTTCTTACAGTTTGATTTATGTCTCAATTGTTCTCAATTTGTATGCTATTTGTTGATGCTCATTATTGCGCTAATAAAAGCTTTTAATAAAATAAATAAATAAATAAATGATAACATTAAATAGTTGCTTATCATATTCAGATTACTAGTTTTTATAGTAATTAGATTTGTATTCTGTTCCATTTTCTTCATCGATTCTTTTGTTAGTCTGATGTTGTTATTTGGTGCAAGTTTTCATTGGTTAATAAAACTGGGATCTTTTTTGTTAGATGGAGTTGATCTGTTGTAAGACTAGTATCCATTTCGTGCTTTCTGGTCTTTGGGGCTACACGAAGGGGCTCACAACGGGGCATTCCCCTTTGTCGCGCCCCTTCGGCGTGCAACGCCGACAAGCAGCACCTGAGGTTCCCTGTGCCGCTCAAATAACCCCCTCGATGCCTTACTGATGACGTGTGTGGGCGGAGTCCATTTCGTGGGGGGAAACCGAGCGGCACAGTGTACCTGGGAACCGGAGGGGCAGCTGGAGTAGCAGGCAGTCCAGAAGTAAGGAGCCTCGATGTTCCGGAGGCAGGCTGGCAGAGAAAGCACCAGGAGAAAGGTCTCTCTCCGGTTCCCTGCACCGCTCAAATAACCTTACTGATGACGTGTGTGGGCAGAGTCTGTCTCGTGGGGGGAAACCGAGTGGAGCGGTGTATCTGGGAACCAGAAGGGCAGCTGGAGGAGCAGGCAATCCACAAGTAAGGAGCCTCGATGTTCCGGAGGCAGGATGGCAGAGAAGGCACCGATAGCCTTTGCCCTCACTATGTCACAGGGGCTGACCAATGGCACCGGTAACCCCAGTGACATAGTAAGGTCAAAGGCTATCGGCACCATTTTGAATACCGGCAGCCGAAGGCTTGAGTGCAGGAGATGGCTCCAGGATCCCCCGTTGGACCACCAGGGAGTTTTGGTAAGTCTTGGGGGTGTCAGGAGGGTGGGCGGTTTGTTTAAATTCACTCCTTTAGACGGCCGAATAATTTGGTGAAGATTCGTTGTATTCATGGGGAATCACGATACGTTTCGCTTCCCCACGAATACAACGAATATGGCCTATACATTGCGGATTACCAATACTTTGGAAACGAATGCACACCCCTAGTCACTGTCTATACAATTAGGCACACCCCAATACAGAAAGTATTTCTTGAGCAATACGTTTTGTCACTATGGCAGAAGTATTAGTTCTTGTATGATAGGCCTCTGCCCATCAAACCTGTCCACTATTACCAAACAACACTGGTAGCCCTGGCCTTTTGGCATATATATAAAGTCCATTTGAAAGTGCACAAAAGGGTTCTATGGTAGGAGCACAAGATGACGCCGGCTGTCCATTGCTCCTACCATGTGACAGGGGCTGACCAATGGCACCGGTAGCTCCTGTGACATAGTATGGGCAAAGGCTATCGGCGCCATTTTGATTACTGGCAGCCGACCGTACGAGTGCAGGAGATAACTCCCGGAACCCTGCTTGACTTTTGGCAAGTCTTGTTGGGGTCAGGAGGGTCCCCAAAGACTTGCCAAAAGTCCCTGGTGGTCCAGTGGGGGTCTGGGAGCGACCTCCTGCACTCGGACCATCGGCTGCCAGTAATCAAAATGGTGCCGATAGCCTTTGCCCTTACTGTCACAGGGGCTACCAGTGCCATTGGTCAGGCCCCTGTCACATGGTAGGAGCACAAGATGGCACCGATGGCCATGTGACAGGGGTTGACCAATGGCACCAGTAGCCCCTGTGACAGTAGGTCAAAGGCTATCGGTGCCATTTTGATTGAGGCAGGCCAGACA
This sequence comes from Rhinatrema bivittatum, assembly GCF_901001135.1. Classification (NCBI taxonomy): domain Eukaryota; kingdom Metazoa; phylum Chordata; class Amphibia; order Gymnophiona; family Rhinatrematidae; genus Rhinatrema; species Rhinatrema bivittatum. Next base: position 306,626,634 of record NC_042620.1, on the reverse strand, counting down.
GCCAGACAGCACAGTGGGAGAAATCCCTCACGGGACCCTGCTGGACCACCAGGGATGTTAGTAAGTCTTGGGGAGGGATCGGGATGGTGTGTGTGTGTGTGGGGGGGGGGGGGTGTATTTAATGTATTAAAGTGAATTTTAATGCCTGGGATGGGGTTTTTTTAGCTTCGTTTTCCCGTGTCGTTTTTTGGGCTGGTTTCGTTTTTCCCCGTTTACTTTTTGTTGTTTTTTCCAAAAAACTAACCGAGGAAAAACAAACTTTACCCCAAAGCGTCCGACTCAAAAAACGACCCGGTAGAAAAAAACGAAGCTCATCTCTAGTTCCTGGCGGAGGCAGAGAGGCATGTTGTTCCAGAGAGAAGGTCCTGCGAGGGAGAGGGCACGTTCTCTGGTGGTCACTAGTTTAGTGAGCTTTGGTGAGGGAGTGTGCAGCGTTGCAAGGTATTGCTTTCTGGTTGGTCTGTCAGTGGTGCAGAAATGGAGGTGCTCATTGAACCAACGTATGTCTTGGTTGTGGAGGGATTTGTGAATGATGGTGAGTGATTTGAATATTATACGAGATGGGACAGGCAGCCAATGCAGGTGTTTGAGGACGGGGGTGATGTGATCATGTCGGTGGGTATTGGTGAGGATGCGGGCGGCGGCTTTCTGGAGCATTTGCAGGGGTTGGATGGCATTCTTTGGAAGGCCAAGGAGGATGGCATTACAGTAGTCAAGTTTGGATAGGATGATGGCTTGGAGAACTGTGCAAAAATCGTTAAGATGTAGGAGAGGTTTCAGTTTTTTTAGCGTGTGGAGCTTGAAAAAACCATCTTTTAGTGTGGCATTTATGAACCTTTTTAAGTTGAAGTGGTTATCCAGTGTGACTCCTAGGCTATGGACGTTTTGGAAAAAGATGGGGGGGGGGGGGGGAGTAGGGTATTGGGTGGGAGTATGTTGATGTTAGCAGGTCGATATCACAGTTCAAAGTTGAAGCGTGTGAAAAACAGCGCCCACCGAGCTTGACGCGGGTTCAAACATTGGGCCTGTTGGAGGTACACCAGGTTCTTATGGTAAGTGTAGACTGTAATATGATGCTGGGCACCCTCTAGCCACTGCCGCCTCTCTTCAAATGCCAGTTTAATGGCAAGAAGCTCTGTCGCCGATGGAGTAATTACGTTCAGCCGACGAAAATTTCCTATAAAAATATGAGCAAGGATGAGAAGTTCCTGTGGTGTCATTCTGGCTTAGGACAGCTCCTACCCCTTCAGCTAATGCATCCACCTCTACCACAAATAGACGTCTGGGGTCTGGATGCCGAAGGAAAGGTTTTTTGAGAAAAGAGTTCTTGAGCACCCGGAACGCTTCTTCAGCTTCTAAAGTCCAGGACTTAATGTTTGCCCCTTTGTGAGTAAGAGCCATGAGAGGTGCAGCTAATTTGGAGAAATTCTGAATAAAACTACGATAGTAGTTAGCAAAACCAAAAAAGCACTGGAGTGCACATAAACCGTTAGGTTGAGGTCATTCTAGAATACATTTCAATTTGGAGGGATCCATCTGAAAGCCTTGTTTGGAGATGATATACCCCAGAAATGGTAGGGACTCTTGTTCGAAAATGCATTTTTCAATCTTTGCATAGAGATGATTTTCTCGTAGATGTTGTAAAACCAGAATAACGTGTTGTCGATGCATCTGTAAATTAGAAGAAAAAATCAAAATGTCATCTAGATAGACCACAACATAGAAATAAAGCAAGTCTCGGAATATCTCATTAATGAAATGCTGAAATACTGCTGGAGCATTAGTCAATCCGAAAGGCATGACAAGATATTCATAATGTCCATCTCTGGTGTTGAAAGCCGTCTTCCACTCGTCACCCTCCCGAATCCTGATAAGATTATATGTTCCTCGAAGATCCAACTTCGAGAACACCTTGGCCCCCTGTAAACGGTCAAAGAGTTCAGCTATTAGCGGTAATGGGTACCGGTCTTTGATAGTAATGGCGTTAAGCCCATGGAAATCTATCTATCCCATCTTTTGTTCCAACAAAGAAGAAACCGGCCCCGGCTGGAGATTTAGAGCGCCTAATGAATCCCTTCTGTAAGTTGTCTTGGATATATTTGAACATAGCATGGGTCTCCAAGGCAGATAACAGATAGATAGACCCTACAGCGAGGTGGGATAGCTCCAGGAATCAGATTGATGCTGCAATCAAATTCTCAGTGTGGAGGCAAAGTGTCAGCAGCCTTTTTGGAAAAAACGTCTGCAAACTGATTGTACTGTGACGGCAGTCCCTCAAGATGGGAGGTGCAGATGAAACTACAGGAGGAGTTTGATCCTTTAATGCAGGTCTCATGGCATGCTGGGCCCCAGTGGATAAGTTTTAAAGATGTCCAGTTGAACTGTGGATTGTGATGTTGCAACCACGGACTACCAAGAACTATAGGATGGATGGCTCTCTGGATGACATAGAAGGAGATACTTTCAGTGTGGTTCGGTGCAATGTGACACTCCATCGGAACTGTATGATGAGTTATCCTCCCCGGCAGGGGATCTCCGTGAATGGAAGATATAATTAACGGCTTTAGACACAGGTGAGTATGAATATGCAGTTTTTCTACCACATTTTGCAGAATGAAATTTCCTCCTGCTCCAGAATCTACTAAAGCCAGAGTGGAGAATTGGTGATCTCCGAGACACAGGGTGACATATTTATTTATTTCTTTATTTCTTTCTTTATTTATTTAAGGTCTCTTATATACCGATATCCGTTCGCACATCGTATCGGTTCACAAAGAACAAAAACTTTTGGGCGGCGCCCTTACATAAAACCGAAATAATAGTACATGCAGAGTTAGTGGGGGAGCCGGAGAAGTGATGCCTAGGGTTACTCCCCTGATGTAGCCTAGGTTGGGAGTTTCCCGGACGTGTTGGGCAATGAGCAATGAGATGGCCCACTCCTCCACAATATAGGCAGAGGCCTGCCTTGCGGCGTCTTTGCCATTCCTCAGGAGAGAGAGGACCACGATCCAATTGCATAGGTTCTTCAACAATCCCTTCTGGGGTAGATGCAGTTCGAGAGACAGAAGCAAAAGAGCGAGAAGAAGTAGTAACCCCCATGTGCCTTCTCGTGCTCGATCCCTCATGAGCTCTTTCCTGTAGCCGGCGGTTGATCCAGGATACCAAGTCCATGATAGAGTCCAATGATTGAGGTAACTCCCGGGCTGCCATTTCATCCTTTATTCTGGATGACATGCCCTCCAAAAATATGGCCTGGAGACAGTTCTCCTCCCAATGGAGTTCAGATGCAAGGGTTCTAAATTCAATGGAGTAGTCAGCTAGTGGCCGACTTCCTTGTCGAAGTTGTAGAAGCTTGGAGCCAGTGACCACTTGTTTCTCTGGAACATCAAATACTGCTTGAAACAATTCCAAGAACTTAGGAAGGTTTTGTAGGACTGGATCTGACCGTCGCCATAGAAACATAGAAACATAGAAATGACGGCAGAAGAAGACCAAATGGCCCATCCAGTCTGCCCAGCAAGCTTCACACATTTTTTCTCTCATACTTATCTGTTTCTCTTAGCTCTTGGTTCTATTTCCCTTCCACCCCCACCTTTAATGTAGAGAGCAGTGATGGAGCTGCATCCAAGTGAAATATCTAGCTTGATTCGTTAGGGGTAGTAGCCGCCGCAATAAGCAAGCTACACCCATGCTTATTTGTTTTACCCAGACTATGTTATACAGCCCTTATTGGTTGTTTTTCTTCTCCCCTGCCGTTGAAGCAGGGAGCTATGCTGGATATGCGTGAAGTATCAGTCTTCTCCCATGCTGTTGAAGCAGAGAGCCATGCTGGATGTGCATCAAAAGTGAAGTATCAGGCACATTTGGTTTGGGGTAGTAACCGCCGTAACAAGCCAGCTGCTCCTCGCTTTGTGAGTGCGAACCCTCTTTTCTTCTCCCCTGCCGTTGAAGCAGAGAGCTCTGCTGGATGTGTGAAGTATCAGTTTTTCTTCTCCCCTGCCGTTGAATCAGAGAACTATGCTGTATATGCATTGAAAGTGAAGTATCAGGCTTTTTTGATTTGGGGTAGTAACTGCCGTAACAAGCCAGCTACTCCCCTCTTTGTGAGTGCAAATCCTTTTTTCCACATTTCCTCTTGTTGTTGAAGCTTAGAGCGATGTTGGAGTCACAGTAAGCATGTGTATGTTTATTTAATAAGGGTATTGACTCCAGGCAGTAGCCATCATTCTGGCGAGTCACCCACTCTTCATTGGCAGCATCTTGACTTTATGGATCCACAGTGTTTATCCCACGCCCCTTTGAAGTCCTTCACAGTTCTGGTCTTCACCACATCCTCCGGAAGGGCATTCCAGGCATCCACCACCCTCTCCGTGAAGAAATACTTCCTGACATTGGTTCTGAATCTTCCTCCCTGGAGCTTCAAATCGTGACCCCTGGTTCTGCTGATTTTTTTCCTATGGAAAAGGTTTGTCGTTGTCTTTTGATCATTAACACCTTTCAAGTATCTGAAAGTCTGTATCATATCACCTCTGCTCCTCCTTTCCTCCAGGGTGTACATATTTAGATTCTTCAATCTCTCCTCGTACGTCATCCGATGAAGATCCTCCACCTTCCTGGTCGCCCTTCTCTGTACCGCCTCCATCTTGTCTTTGTCTTTTTGAAGATACGGTCTCCAGAACTGAACACAGTACTCCAGGTGAGGCCTCACCAAGGACCTGTACAAGGGAATAATCACTTCCCTTTTCTTACTCGATATTCCTCTCTCTATGCAGCCCAGCATTCTTCTAGCTTTAGCTATCGCCTTGTCGCATTGTTTCGCCGACTTCAGATCATTAGACACCATCACCCCAAGGTCCCTCTCCTGCTCCATGCACATCAGCCTTTCCCCCCCCATCGAATACAGTTCATTCGGATTTCCACTCCCCATATGCATGACTTTGCACTTCTTGGCATTGAATCTCAGCTGCCATATCTTCGACCACTCTTCCAGTTTCCTTAGATCCCGTCTCATTCTCTCCACTCCTTCCGGCGTGTCCACTCTGTTGCAGATCTTAGTGTCATCCGCAAAAAGACAAACCTTACCTTCTATCCCGTCCGCAATGTCGCTCATAAAGATATTGAACAGGACCGGTCCCAACACCGATCCTTGCGGTACACCACTTAAAACCGCTCTCTCTTCAGAGAAGGTTCCATTTACCATCTCACATTGTCTTCTGTCCGTCAACCAATTTGCAATCCAGGTCACCACCTCGGCACTCACTCCCAAGCTTCTCATTTTATTCACCAGTCTCCTGTGCGGAACCGTATCAAAAGCTTTGCTGAAATCCAAGTATATGATATTGAGCGCTCTTCCTCGATCCAATTCCTTGGTTACCCAGTCAAAAAAGTCAATCAGATTTGTCTGACAGGATCTTCCTCTGGTGAATCCATGCTGCCTCTGGTCCATCAATTCTCCCGACTGTAGATAGTTCACTATTCTCTCTTTCAACAGTGACTCCATTACTTTTCTCACCACTTAAGTGAGGCTAACCGGTCTGTAGTTACCAGCCTCCTCTCTGTTCCCACTCTTGTGAAGCGGGACCACCACCGCTCTTCTCCAATCACTCGGCCAGAAGGGAGAAGCCCAGGCCAGGGCTTTACCCTCCAACAGAGACAGGATATATGTAGTTTTTGTAAGATCATCCAGGAAGAGGGAGGCTTGAAGATGGAAGTGCATGCTGCATTGGTCGAGGAATCCCTGTCACAAGCGAGGTTCGCCAGCGGTAAGTGGAGGAATAGGTAATGGAATCATGGACCGAGTATAATTCTGCAACACCAAAGATAATGGTAATGGTGGAGGGGCTGCCTGAGTCGCAGCTATAGAATCAAGTGTTACGCTCTCTTCTTCCAGAGGGGAGGAGTTAGCAATCTGTTATCACTCACCCCGCCAGGAGGGTGGAGTTAGCAATCTATTCTGCTTTTCTCCTGAAAGGGGGAGGAGTAAGCAATCTGTCATGATCTGCTCCTCCAGAGGGGAGGAGATAGCTATCTGTAGTGCTTACCCCGCCAGGAGGGCAGAGTTAGTAATCTGTTAGCGAACTGCTGTTAGATGCTCCTGTAAGGGAAGGAGGTAGCAATCAGTTATGGATCAACTCTCCAGAGAAGAGGAGTTGGCAATCTGTTCAATGATACTCTTCTGAGGAGAGGAGCTAACAATAGGTATATTGTACTTCGCTACTGAGATAGCAATCTATCATGCCTCTGCTACGGAGTAGCAATCTGTTATATATAGGCTGCTGGCAAGTCCCATAGAAAGAGAAGGTAGCTATCTATATAATACTTCCGTAAGCGGTGTTAGTGGTTGGTAGTGATTGGCTCCCAAAGAGTGACAGTAGTGTAAGGAATGACCACTTGGAGGAAATGAATCCCTGGGACGATGGCAGATGACAGCACCCCCAGGAGGAGATCCTGAGAGGAACCACCGGCTAGGCTAGAATATGAAATAAACACAAATAGTTCTTTATTAGTCTGGAAGCTGAACCACCAGTGGTGGCAGTAGTGAGTCGATGTGTCCGGTAGGGCTGAAGTCCTTCTGATACTGGAATATAATCTCTGGGTCGCTGAGCTGTAGAGAGAGACTAGAAGTAGTGAGTAGACAGGGTATACTGGATACAAGATGGTACACTCACAATAGTAGATGTCTGCAATGGTCTCTATGCCACATATAGTCTTCAGTATATTCAGGAACAGGAGCCATAGGTGAGCACTGGTTCCTCTAAACAGTCTATAAAAAGAACTCACAATAGCTGTATATGAAATGGCTTCTAGAGTAGGAGAGAGTCTGTAAAGGATTCTAGGAACATGGGCCCTCATGGAGTGAGTACCAGTTCCTATCTGCAATCTTGCCAATATAACTCTGAGTCTCCATACCTGTGATAATATCTTGGACGGAAGGGAGTCTTCAGAGCTATAGGAATGTAGGCCCTCGTGGAACGAGTACAGATTCCTATCTACAATAGGACTCACTGTGTTTACGTCTGCGATCGCTTCCAGGCAATGAGGAGTCTTCTGAGATTTCAGGGACGTAGGCCCTCAAGGAGCGAGTACCGGATCCCATCTTGGCAATCTGAAATCAAGAAGAGAGAGTGGAGCCCCCATGGAGCGGGTACTCCTGGTAAGTTTGAAAAGGCCGAGCAGTGGAGAAGGATTCCCCTCGCTGACTCGGATCATTGTTGCAAGTATCGTGGACTGCCGGAGCAAGTCCTATTGGAGTTCCTTGCTAACTCATTAGAGGTTAGCAAACAAAGACCTTTTAAAGTGAAAATGGATGACGTCACTATGGGGGGACGCCCCCGAGGTTCGCACCCTTGCTAGTACAAAGTCTGGAGTGCGCGCGTGCGCGCACGCCCTTACATCATCAGGAACATGGCGGATCCGTAGCGTCAAGCTAGCCCAGGGACACCGGGACCAAGAGGCAGGGAGAAGCCGCGGCTGCATCTGTTCGTCAGAGCCAAAGGGAGTTGCTCCCAAGGTAGAGAGGGTGGAGCGAGGGGCAACAAGTGGCACGAACGCAACATCAAGAAGGGCGTTGAGTCGTTCCAAGGAAGATGCCATAGATTCTAATATGCGATGCTGCTCCATGACTTTCTGGGCTAGTCCAGGAATAGCCTGGCGAGCTGAAGCCTCTGCTGGGTCCATGGCCATGGTATTCTGTTATGAATCAGAAGGTGGACCCCTGTTCTGAGGTAGAGTCAGCACTACCCAAAAGAGAGTCAAACCTTTTAGGCCTTTACCATCAGAGGGCAAGGCCTGATGATGCAGACGTTGAATGAAGACTTCACCCTGGAAGCTCGTGATCCCCCCAGGAGGAGCCCGTAGGGACCCGGCCGCTGGAACTTAGGAGACTCCCTGAAGACTGAATGTTGGTCTGGATGCAGGCGCCTCCTGCAGGTCATAGAGTCCAGACAGCTGGTACCTCTAGCGCAGCGGTTCTCAGCCTGTGGGTCGCGACCCCGGCGGGGGTCGAACGCCCAAAACACAGGGGTCGCTAAAGCAGGGGTCCCCAACCACTGGACCGGGACCGGGCCGTGGGAGTTTTTTGCCGGTCCGCGGCGCTGCCAAGCACCGGCAGGTGTGTCGCGCGCTCCCGGTCTCTCCCGCTGCCGTTGCCGCCGGGCTGTCAGCACGTTCAAGCCCAGTGGGAACGGTAGCGGCGCTAGAAGAAGCTCTGCACCCGCGGCTGGGCCTTTTCTTCTTCCTGCGCCTGCCCCCCCCTCCCGTGACCCGGAACAGGAAGTGAATCACGGTGCGCGGGAAGGAGAGAGAGCCACGCCACGCGAAAAAGTAGCAGCAGCGGCTGCAGCATTGGTCCCCGAGCAATAGAAGCAGCCGGTAATGGAGAAAGGAGACAGCAGCATGAGCCTCCCGCGGCCGATGGGATTCTTCTTTCTTGGCCAGCGGAGGCTGCTGCAGCTCCCATTTGTGCTCGGGGGAGAAGAGGAAGTGAGTGAGAGAAAGAGAGAGAAGCAGCCGGCCAGCCTGTGTGTGATTGACTGGTCAGAGAGCTGATGTGTGTGTGTATGTGAGAGACAATGAAAGTGACTGCTCAGGGAGATGACTGATGTGTATGTGAGAGTGTGAGACATTAGTCAGGGAGGTGACTGATGTGTGTGTGTGAGAGAGAGAAAAAGCATGGAAGTGAGAAGTCTGGGTATGTGAGAAAGCATGGGCGTAAGAAGCCTGGTGTTGTGGGGGTGAAAGAAAGCATGGGAGTGAGAAACCTGGGTGAGTGTGCATGCATGAGAGAGAGAGACTGCTTGGTAAGGTGATGGTGTGTGTGAGAGAAAAAGACTGGTGTGTGTGTGTGAATATGAGAGAATGTGATTCAGGGAATGAGAAGCCTGTGCACGTGGAGAGTGAGCATGGAAATGAGAGAGACTGGTGTGTGTGTAACAGAGAGAAAGTGATTATGGGAATGAGAAGCCTGTGCATGTGGAGAGAACAAGCATGGGAGTGAGAGACTGGTGTGTGTGTCTGTGTGTGTGTGTGTGTGTGTGTGAGAGAGAGAGACAGAGAAAGTGATTATGAGAGTGAGAAGCCCATATATGTAAGTAGAACACGGGAGTGGGAAGCCTGTGTGTGTGTGTGTGTATGGCATGAGAGAAACTGTTCAGGAAGGTGACTGGTGTGTGTGTGTGAGAAAGTGATTATGAGAGTGAGAAGCCCGTATATGTAAGTAGAACACGGGAGTGGGAAGCCTGTGTGTGTGTGTGTGTGTGTGTGTGTGTATGGCATGAGAGAAACTGTTCAGGAAGGTGAATGGTGTGTGTGTGCCAAAGACTGTTTGGGAGATGATTGGTGTGTGAGAGACAGAAACTGGTCATGGGGGCATGACTGGTATGGTGTGTGTGTGTGAGAGACATGGGCACTAAGGAAGAGGACCATAAGTATAGAGCTTAGCTTCTACTGCTGCTTCTGGTGAGTGCCACGGCCTGCAGGGAAGGGGAGTAGGAGAGCTGCTGGAGGGGGTAAGTAAAGGTGGCTTTTTAAGTTTATTTTTCTTGACTGCCATTTTAATTGTGTGATGTCTGCTTTTTTGAAATATTTTATTGGTGTTTGGAGAATGTTTAATAGTTTTTATGAGTTTTTAATTGTTGGATGTTCATAGCTGTTTGAAACATTTATTCTGCTTATTAGTATAGTTTTACAATTATTTCTGTGTGGGGATCTATAGCTGCTTGCTAGTTCTGTTTTCCTAATAAGAGGTGTATTGGTTTTTAGGACCTGATTTAATATTTGTAGTGTTGCCTTTTCATAGATAGGGTTGCTCCTGTTTGAGTGTATTCCATAATACAGGTGTAACTGTGTGCGGATTAGTTTATGTGCATTACTACAGATCCTGGGAGTATGTTAGGTCGGTTCTGTGTCTGTTACCGAGATGAGATATTTTGCTAGCATGTAAGCGTTTGTATCGGTCTTATTTGTTGTGTTTTCTCAGAGGACATGCATTGGTGGTAAACTGCTGTCTTTTCATAAGTAGGGCTATTGAGCCTGGAAATAGAAGGAGTTTGAGTTGCTGTTACTGAGATGTCACTAGAACCAGAATATCTTTTTTGTAGGGTGAGTTGTATGGGGAATGTCATAATTCTGCTTTACATCCATTATTGTGGGTCAGGGGGGTTCCTGTGGATACAAACTGTACTTTACATCTAGCCCCGTGACAATCATGGATCAGTGTGCCATGCATGTGAGAACCTATGGTGAGTTGAGTTACATTCACATTATAAATGTCATAATTAAATGATAAGTGTGCACTAAAATCCAACCCCATCCATAACCCCGCCCCCATATGACCAAAGCCCCGCCCTCACCCCACCCTCACGGGGCGAGGGCGGGGCAAGGGGTCACCGCAACATGAGGAACTGTATTGCGGGGTCACGGCATTAGAAAGGTTGAGAACCACTGCTCTAGCAGGTCGTAGTCAGTCCAGGAGTGGGAGTCGAACAATAGTCAAGAGCCGGTCCAAGGGTCGAGCTCAAGAGGAAGGTCATAAGCTGGTCCAGGAGCAAGACAGGAGAGTGGTCCGAAGCCAGTCCAGGATCAAGCCAAGAGAGTCACAACAGCCAGTCCAAAGGTCAAAGCCAAGGAATCAGTCCAATGGGGAGGAGCAGCAGAAGCAGGACAAAGAGAAGAACAAAACCAGGACCATGGAGCTCAGGCAAAACCCAGCAAGATGTCTCAATACCAAGGCAAGGTCTGAGGAGCAGACCTTGACAAATACTAGTATTGAGGGAGGAGTTTCAGGAAGGAGCCACGACAACTTCCTGTCATGGCCCCTTTAAATAATTTCTTCAGCCGCGCATGCAGCTCTAACAAACCCGGGGGAGGAGGAGTCTTCTCGGCTCAGCAGGGCCATGCGGCCAGTCTTCATCGGTGGCCAAGGCCGCGGGGAGAACATCGAGGGAGGCTGCCTGCTGCAGCAGGAGCCTCCGAGAGAGCCCGGTGCCGCGGGTGAGCATTTGGTCCCAGCCACGGACCGCCACAGCCGGCGGCCGTCACAGTCGGTCCCGGTTGCTTACCTTCACGACCGGCGGCCATAACAGACAGAGGCTCAGAGTAGTGTTCATCAAAATAGTTTATTGTAACTTAAAAATAAAGTCCCCAAAAGAATGCAAAATCATCAACAAGAAAAACAGGATGGTAATTACAAACACTACAGTTTCTGTAGAGGGTCAGTCTCTTAACTAATGACTCAAGTCTCTCCCGAGTGATGAGAAAGAAAAAATGTCTCTCCAAAAGTAAGGCAGGAAGCTGGTGGAGGAAAAGCAAACTGCTCCTTCAAAAGATGACACAAAACCTTCTGTAAAAATTAAGTTTAGTCCTTCTTCTAGGTCACTACAGTCTCCACTTTTTCTGGATGCAGAGCAAAGTAGCACCCTGGGCAACTGCAGAGCCCACCTTGATTGTGGCACAGCAGGGCAAACAGCCCTCAATCCTGTCCCCTCAGGCAGCAGGAGTTCTCTCCTGAGCCGGGAGCAAGTCACAAAATCACACAACTCTTTCAAAAGTCAAAAAGTCCTCTCCTTAGAACTTTCATTATTTATCCCACTTGCGCAGACAAGGGGCCTACTAGTATTCACAAGCCCAGCAGCTTCCATTTCCAACAAAAAACCACATCCAGCCATACCTTTCTTGTGCTCAATCCATTTTATAAAGGGGAGCTTAGCGAAACCCAAAAACAAGGGGGAATGGTCAACCAACTGAAGAGAATCCAAAAATGCTAAACTCTCCCAGAAGATAGAAAATGGCAAAAATATCTAATAATGAGGAAAGCCTTCCTTGCACCTATTTACTATTTTTCATAGCAGATTTGTATGTGTAAGTCTGCTTTAAAATTCAGGCTAAAGTCTGTGTGTACTTGAGTCCATAGGGCATGTAAAATGTTATGCGCATATATCAAATGAAACAAATTAAATGACTGCATATCCCTAGGTGTATGCATATTAATTGAGGTTGCAGCTACTTACAATGGCTATATGGGTGTCCCTCATATCTTTAAACATTTTTTACCCCAATTTTTACTGGATCAATGGTCTAAATCCATAGAAAACTGCTATTTTTGAACTCAAACTAAGAAAACTGTCCAATAAGAAAATTGCATTAATTTGTACCAGCAATTTGTACCAGTCCACTATATGGAGGGGGAGGGGTAGAGAAGAAAGGGCCCAAGGGGCATAGGGCCAAAAGGAATCAAAATAAATGTTAAGAATCAAGCGCATCTGAACAAAATCAATGCCTCGCTATACACAATCACGCCTAAGGCAAAGCAGGCTGAGAGCTACGATTACGGCTAGCTTCCCGGAAATCTCTCAGGTGAGAAGGATCGAAAAATAGATATTTAGTATCATCCAAATTAACTAAATATTTGGAAGGATGCTTTATAACACAGGTTGTCCCCAATGACAAGACCCCGGGTCTCAGAGCCAAAAAAACAGCTTCCTTCTGTTCTGCATAGCTTTAGCTAGATCCAGGAAAATCAATAAAAATAAAGTAAAAAAAAAAAAACTAAACTAAACTGTCCTTGAATCATAGCTATCTCAAATCATTTCAAACCCAGGCAATTCCTATTCTTTCATAGCCTTTGTCTCACTCTTAATTATCCACCAATCCACTCTTGCTGTATTATGTCTCTTACACCTTTTGTTTTTAATTTTTACTGCTGTGTTACTTTGGTTTTTCCTCATGGTTTATTTTTCTCTCATTCCCCGCTTTAGTTTAATTATTGTACTTAGACAACTTGGGGGCAAGATTTGTTTGATGGAAGAGAACAGAGCTCTGGCTACACTTGGCAGATTACTCCTATTTTTGAAAAAAAAAAAAAAAGCGTCATTGGACGAGGATGTCTGTTCGAATTATTACCCTGTGGCCTCTGTTCCTTTCCTGGCAGAGGTAATGGAAGAAGCAGTAACAGTAATAACAGAGCAACTTATGCTTTTTCTCAAAGAAGGGGGAAATACTAGTAATGTTGTATTATAGAGCAGTTCAAGGTGACGAAACAATGTCAGTTATGTTAAATCTTTCTTTAGCCCCTGATCTAATTAATCACTCTATTTTTCTACAGAGGTCATGGGAATACAAGGGAAGGTGTTGCAGTGGTTTGCCTCATTTTTGGCAAATAGATCTTGCCAGGATTTCGCGAAAGGGACTTTAACTATTATGAGGAGCCTGAAGTGTGGGTGCCACAGGGATCTTTTCTGCTGCCCCTATTTAATATTTTTTACAACTCTTGTGGGCAGGTTGATAGGATCATTGGACCTATAAGGATATTTCTATGCTGAAGACATAAAACATTGTTTCTTTAGGAAGGGATGTGGTGGGACCTCTAAAAGAATTTAATAAGATGATAACAATTGTGCAGTGGCTTAGGCAGAATAATCTTCAGAGGGATAGCTGTGTTAGCCTGGAGTAGCAAAAATGACAAGAAGCATGAGACATCTTATAGATTAACCAATTTATTGAGGCATTTAGCATCTACTTATTCTGTCATTTTAAGGTAGAATAAGCTGATGTAAAATTCCTCACAATCAAGTTTTGAAAATAAGTACAAAAAAGCTCTGAAATGTCAGCTTCATATTCCACTAAAATCCATTCAGTAGAGGAAAGTAAATTTTTGAGAATATAGGGACGGTAACTTTTAAAAGGGTGCATGGGCGTACATGTGTGTGCATTCGTTGGCCCGCGCCCAAGGACGCGGCCATTTTATAACATTTGCGCGTATATGTGTGCATGTTATAAATTAGCCTCACCCTGCGCACATCTACATGCAAGTTTAAGTGGATGCACGCCCATGTGCACAAATACCGCTTCTACCGTGTAAGTGGGGGGATTTTAAAAGACCCCCACACGTCAGTGCCATTACCAATTTTACCAATTTCATCCCAGTTCACCAGGTAAGGAATAGAACTTCCAAATCCCCCCGTTTAATAGCCTAGCTTCTCCCCTGTTAGCCCTGACCCTTAAAACCCCATTGATCTGTCTATTTATTTTATAACTTGCACGTTATCCATTAGGGATGTGAATCGTTTTCCATATCGTCTTAACGATAGAAATCGTGTGGCAGGGCAAGAAAATCGTCTTAGGCACGATTTTTTAGTTAAAAAATCGTTAAAAATCGTTTTTTCCGATTAGTGCGCACTAACTCCAGTTAGTGCGCACTAACGGGAGTTAGTGCGCACTAACTGGGAGTTAGTGCGCACTAACTGAAAATGATACAATTTGACACTTTTCAGGTCAGTTAAGGTCAGTTTAGGAATGAATATGTATTCCTATTGGCTGCCCTCTTATTTATTCATGTTACCAAGTTTCCTACTGACAGTATATGGGGGATGGGAAATGGAAACAGTTGGTAGCTTGACAAAACAAGTAATGTGATCAGTCAATGTGACTAGAACTTCTGCCCTAACCCTGATACCAGGGGTATTGTGATCTTCCTGCACACAGTGCCCTATCCCTATTAATACCAGGAGTGTTGTGATCTTCCTGCACACAGTGCCCTATCCCTAATACCAGGGGTGTTGTGATCTTCCTGCACACAGTGCCCTATTCCTGATACTGGGGGTGTTGTGATCTTCCTGCACACAGTGCCCTTTTCCTGATACCGGGGGTGTTGTGATCTTCTTGCACACATCCCGATATCAGGGATAGGGCACTGCATGCAGGAAGATCACAACACTCCTGGTATTAATAGGGATAGGGCACTGCATGCAGGAAGATCACAACACCCCTGGTATCAGGGATAGGGCACTGTGTGCAGGAAGATCACAATACCCCGGAGGAGTGAGGGTCAGGCAGCTCCCCCCTGTCTGTGAAGCCAGCCTCTCACTAGTAATGCAGGGAGGGAGCTGTCTCAGACTTCACCATCCTCCCCCCCCCCTTACCCACACACCATTCACTAGCTGGGACATGGGGGAAGTCAGGAGTGAGGGTCAGGCAGCTCCCCCCTGTCTGTGAAGCCAGCCTCTCACTAGTAATGCAGGGAGGGAGCTGTCTCAGACTTCACCATCCTCCCCCCCCCCTCACCCACACACCATTCACTAGCTGGGACATGGGGGAAGTCAGGAGTGAGGGTCAGGCAGCTCCCCCCTGTCTGCGAAGCCAGCCTCTCACTAGTAATGCAGGGAGGGAGCTGTCTCAGACTTCACCATCCTCCCCCCCCCTCACCCACACACCATTCACTAGCTGGGACATGGGGGAAGTCAGGAGTGAGGGTCAGGCAGCTCCCCCCTGTCTGTGAAGCCAGCCTCTCACTAGTAATGCAGGGAGGGAGCTGTCTCAGACTTCACCATCCTCTCCCCCCCCCCTCACCCACACACCATTCACTAGCTGGGACATGGGGGAAGTCAGGAGTGAGTGTCAGGCAGCTCCCCCCTGTCTGTGAAGCCAGCCTCTCACTAGTAATGCAGGGAGGGAGCTGTCTCAGACTTCACCATCCTCCACCCCCCCTCACCCACACACCATTCACTAGCTGGGACATGGGGGAAGTCAGGAGTGAGGGTCAGGCAGCTCCCCCCTGTCTGTGAAGCCAGCCTCTCACTAGTAATGCAGGGAGGGAGCTGTCTCAGACTTCACCATCCTCCCCCCCCCCCCTCACCCACACACCATTCACTAGCTGGGACATGGGGGAAGTCAGGAGTGAGGGTCAGGCAGCTCCCCCCTGTCTGCGAAGCCAGCCTCTCACTAGTAATGCAGGGAGGGAGCTGTCTCAGACTTCACCATCCTCCCCCCCCCCCCCTCACCCACACACCATTCACTAGCTGGGACATGGGGGAAGTCAGGAGTGAGGGTCAGGCAGCTCCCCCCTGTCTGTGAAGCCAGGCTCTCACTAGTAATGCAGGGAGGGAGCTGTCTCAGACTTCACCATCCTCCCCCCCCCCCCTCACCCACACACCATTCACTAGCTGGGACATGGGGGAAGTCAGGAGTGAGGGTCAGGCAGCTCCCCCCTGTCTGTGAAGCCAGCCTCTCACTAGTAATGCAGGGAGGGAGCTGTCTGAGACTTCACCATCCTCCACCCCCCCTCACCCACACACCATTCACTAGCTGGGACATGGGGGAAGTCAGGAGTGAGGGTCAGGCAGCTCCCCCCTGTCTGTGAAGCCAGCCTCTCACTAGTAATGCAGGGAGGGAGCTGTCTCAGACTTCACCATCCTCCACCCCCCCTCACCCACACACCATTCACTAGCTGGGACATGGGGGAAGTCAGGAGTGAGGGTCAGGCAGCTCCCCCCTGTCTGTGAAGCCAGCCTCTCACTAGTAATGCAGGGAGGGAGCTGTCTCAGACTTCACCATCCTCCCCCCCCCCTCACCCACACACCATTCACTAGCTGGGACATGGGGGAAGTCAGGAGTGAGGGTCAGGCAGCTCCCCCCTGTCTGCGAAGCCAGCCTCTCACTAGTAATGCAGGGAGGGAGCTGTCTCAGACTTCACCATCCTCCCCCCCCCCTCACCCACACACCATTCACTAGCTGGGACATGGGGGAAGTCAGGAGTGAGGGTCAGGCAGCTCCCCCCTGTCTGTGAAGCCAGGCTCTCACTAGTAATGCAGGGAGGGAGCTGTCTCAGACTTCACCATCCT
Organism: Rhinatrema bivittatum; assembly: GCF_901001135.1. NCBI lineage: Eukaryota > Metazoa > Chordata > Amphibia > Gymnophiona > Rhinatrematidae > Rhinatrema > Rhinatrema bivittatum. The sequence continues at coordinate 306,610,021 of NC_042620.1, read as the reverse complement.
CCCCCCCCCCCCCTCACCCACACACCATTCACTAGCTGGGACATGGGGGAAGTCAGGAGTGAGGGTCAGGCAGCTCCCCCCTGTCTGTGAAGCCAGCCTCTCACTAGTAATGCAGGGAGGGAGCTGTCTCAGACTTCACCATCCTCCACCCCCCCTCACCCACACACCATTCACTAGCTGGGACATGGGGGAAGTCAGGAGTGAGGGTCAGGCAGCTCCCCCCTGTCTGTGAAGCCAGCCTCTCACTAGTAATGCAGGGAGGGAGCTGTCTCAGACTTCACCATCCTCCCCCCCCCCCCCCCCCCTCACCCACACACCATTCCCTAGCTGGGACATGGGGGAAGTCAGGAGTGAGGGTCAGGCAGCTCCCCCCTGTCTGCGAAGCCAGCCTCTCACTAGTAATGCAGGGAGGGAGCTGTCTCAGACTTCACCATCCTCCCCCCCCCCCCCCTCACCCACACACCATTCACTAGCTGGGACATGGGGGAAGTCAGGAGTGAGGGTCAGGCAGCTCCCCCTGTCTGTGAAGCCAGGCTCTCACTAGTAATGCAGGGAGGGAGCTGTCTCAGACTTCACCATCCTCCCCCCCCCCCCCCTCACCCACACACCATTCACTAGCTGGGACATGGGGGAAGTCAGGAGTGAGGGTCAGGCAGCTCCCCCCTGTCTGTGAAGCCAGGCTCTCACTAGTAATGCAGGGAGGGAGCTGTCTCAGACTTCACCATCCTCCCCCCCCCTCACCCACACACCATTCACTAGCTGGGACATGGGGGAAGTCAGGAGTGAGGGTCAGGCAGCTCCCCCCTGTCTGTGAAGCCAGCCTCTCACTAGTAATGCAGGGAGGGAGCTGTCTCAGACTGGTATCAGGGTTAGGGCACTGTGTGCAGGAAGATCACAACACTCCTGGTATTAATAGGGATAGGGCACTGTAAGAGATGACTGTAGTAGATTGAATAAAGATCTGATGTTTCTGCTCTCCTCACACCAAACAAAAACAACACACAAGCAGAGAAGCCCTTCTTACAAAGCTGAGCTAGTGAGTTAAGTAGGAGGAAAAGTAAACATACTGGTGCCAGTGTGGCTACTTAAAAAATACACTTACCAACAATCAATTACATATATTTGAACTGTGTACAGTTCCAGCCAGGACCACCTTTCTAAAATGCACAGTGATTGGCAAATTCAACATGCACTAGCATTTCAGGTGCCTGCTAACAAAAATAATAAACAAACAAGTTCTAGTCAGGTTAGTGCTGATCATTACATTACTTTTTTTGTCAAGCTTCCAACTGTTTCCATTTCACATCCCCCCAACCATATTGGTAACATCAATAGATAAGAGCACAGCCAGCCAATAGGAATACATACATACATATTCATTCCTAAGTGACCTTTACTGACCTGGGAAGTGTGAACACTTTGTTTAATTTTCTGTTGGTGTTCGTTAGTTTCCAGTTCCATTTCCCATCCCCCCAACCATCACCTCAGTGGTAACCTTGGTAATATCAATAGATAAGAGGGCAGCCAGCCAATAGGAACACATATTCATTCCTAACTGACCTTCAGTGACCTGGAAAGTGTTTATTTGTATCATTTTCAGTTAGTGCGCACTAACTCGAGTTAGTGCGCACTAACACGATTTAACGATTTTTAACGATAAATCGTTAGAATTTCTATTGTATCGTGATCTATAACGATTTAAGACGATATAAACATTATCGGACGATAATTTTAATCGTTGAAAAACGATTCACATCCCTATTATCCATAGCAGAAGTAAAGTTACACAGCAGGGGAACCTGTTGCATGCCTGGGCGCGTAAGTACTTACTCGCAGATTTCAGTATGAAATCCATGAACACCCATGCCCCATCGAGACCACACCCATTCCTTTTTTATAACTTTTCATTTGTGTGCATAGCAACAAGTACGCACATATGCGGGCGGCTTTTAAAATCCGCTCAGCATGCCCTGGCCCAACTTGTGCGATTATCTCCCAGTCTTGGAGCCCTACAGACTTTTAAAATTCACCTTTCACATTCTAGATTTGATGGTGAAGCATAAGGGTCTAATCCAATTGGTCTTTAGTAAATTAATAGGGATGAGGAATCTTTGGCCATTTCTGGATAAAAATGATTTTAAATAGGTTATTCATTCTCTTGTTGTTTCCCATTTAGCTTACTGTAATGGGTGGTTGGTGGGATTGTCTCAACATTTGTTACTTAGGTTACAGATGGCATAGATTTATGTTAGATTGCCCTAAGAGAACATTGTATTGCCAAATAAAGAACAGGTCTGAGTTACACTTTAAAGAAAGTGATTTTTATTTACAACTCCTCAAGTAGATGCAAAGCTTCTCGTTTGCAGTGATTATCAATATACAAAGGATCAAAAACATATCACCGGAGAGTAGGCATCATCTGTCCATTTAACATCAGCTGGGAAGCTCCTTCAGCGTGGGCAGAGATACTCATCTGGGAAACACCAACTGTGGGGAGGCATCCCTCCTAACGTAGGTAACAAGCTTCTGCTCACCCTGGAAAGTCTCGCTGTTTTTATACCTTATGATCAGAGCCTATGTGTTATTTTCCCGTCCACTCTAAGCTGAAAGTGGTCAGCTTCCAGCCCGAGTGAGTCAGAGTCATAAGACCTCGGCTCAGCAGTAGACAAGATAACACCTGGTTTGTAAACATGAAAAATGCAAAATACATTGCGAAACAGCTTCTGCAATAACAAGTTTACTTTTTTACACCAGTGCCTACATGCTATTCTGTATGGAATGAAATGGAGTCATTCCTGCTGATACAAAATGGAGTCTACATGATCATCGATTTTTTATTGCCCTTACAAACATCTGTGACAAAAAAATGCTTAGTTGCTTACGCTGCTTACCAATTGGGATTCAGACCTAATTTTAAATGTGATATGCGTGAAAGTTGCTATATTGTAAGAGTTATAAGCATATATATTAACTTATTTGTACACTTTTACACTTGCGATATGGGCAGAAGTGAAATCAAACTTATCTATTGTCTACAGTTTTTAGATGGAAGGTCTGAGTGAAGTAGTGGGGATTCCAAGTGAAGTGCTAGAAGGTCTGAGTGAATTGGCAGTGATATTGGTGAACTGGTGATTTCAAATGGGAGCGCAAATAAGTATTTTCAAAATGGCATAGCACATACTTTATAAAATACCTGCCTCCTTGTTAAATCAGGGTTATTACAAATACATGTTAAAGTTTTTTACATGCATGACAGTTATGTTTATGAAATAGAGGAAGTGATGTTGGAAATATTTCTGTGTATTTAAACTTGCACATGTATTTTTGGAGCAGAAATATGCAGTATTTTATAAACTATACAACTCTTGCCATACTGCTAAATATAATATTAGCATTAATCTCTGCACATCCACTTATGTGCATAAATGCTGTACAGCAAATAGATTGAAAAGGTTGGCTCCCTATGTCTGTTTCAATGCAGATTCAACATACACAGGTATGTACCCACAGAATGTGCACATTTGTGGGATTTTCAAATTGAAACTCCATGAGTTTTCCCTTTGAAAATAAGATAATTACAGGATGGCCATCGCCATGGGGGAACCTCATTCTTTGTTTTGCCAATTACACTATAGAAGCCATGGGCTAAGTTATCATAGAGAGAGGTGAAAAATGTTTGATCCAGCATCTTCTGAAATTGACTTCTAGAGAGTAATAATGCCGGAACCCACATTTACAAATATTACAATTCCATTGTCAAACACTTTCAGAATCTTTGGTTCTATATCTTATCCAGAAATGACTGATATGTTGCATCCTTACAAATGCAAATTTCACATTTTTGGTGTCTCCTTCCTCTGCTCTTCTACATAGCAGTTAATATTCCCTTTTTCTTATAGTTTAGATTAGAGTTTTTTGGTAGATCACTCCTCTTTCTAATGACCTTTCAGACCTGAATTCATATTTATAATGTATACTAGATTTGGATTTATTTATAGGAACTTGGTACATACTCACTCTATGGTTTCCTTTCACCTTCATACTCAGGGTTAAGAACTGTAAATTCAAAGAAGAGATAGTCAATGAAATTAGGTTGTAGCGAGTGAGGATTTCAAAATCTAATCTAATTGACTGTCACAAGCCATATGCTTAAATGTGAGATACAGGCATATTTTGTGACCTGAACTAGATTGTTTACATAACATATACGCACAAATTGTAAAGAACTTATAGGTAAAATATTTTTGAGACTCTTTAATAATCTACTATCCTCATTTTTCAATATGGATTTTCTTTCTCAAAATGACTATTTATATATTATTACAGCTGCAGATTATATTTATATATAAAACATCACATTGAACATATATATTACTAGTTCTAACTGGAACTATATCTGTAACAGCTGTTCTTTATCTATAATCTAGAAAATAATAGCCCCTTTCAATGTATTGTACAATTTGATTATAGCTGTACAACAGTAATAGTGAAAGATATATTGGTTTACTAAAATAATTATTTTTCAACTTTATAAAGTAAAATACAAGTTAAAGAATGTTTAGTTGCCTATATCTTTTTTAGCCTTTAGCTTTGATCATTAAGCACTTTTTTATTTAAAAAGGTTGCATGCATTGAGACAAAGACAGTGCTTACTTACCTTGCACTAATTTTCTAAGTGAAAGTATGCCTGTACTTTGGGTTTTAAACTTTCCAAAGGTACAAAGTGTGGATGGTCACTTGTACCTGCTTTTCCTTCAGGTTGATATTTGATGAAAAAGTACACATGAAGATTAGAAAATACCAACCTACATGTGTACTTTTTCTTCCCCAGCCTAAACACACCCCCAGGAATTCTTTGGTCTAAATTATGCTAAAGGTACACAAGCTTTTAGCTGTTTTGATGGAGGGACATTGTCAAACAGCTGATCAACTTAGGTAAAACACTATTTCTCACAGGACAAGCAGGATGGTAGTCCTCACATATGGGTGACATCATCAGGATGGAGCCCAATCACGGAACACTTTTGTCAAAGTTTCCAGAACTTTGATTAGCACCTACTGGGCATGCCCAGTATAGCATCAACTCTGCAGCCAGCAGGGGTCCCACTTCAGTCTTCTTTTTTCCGCACAGCAGTAGCCATGCAGGTTAAGGAGCTCTTCAGAGATTCCTGACAGGAAATTTCCTCACAGAACTTTGTTGAAAATTTTTAAAAAAATTTACCCCACAGTTGCCCCCTTATCGATTTCTTTGCTCTGCGGTTGAATGGTAAGTTTTTTGCCCATTTGCGGTCGATTCCCGTCGAGGTTTTCCCTTGCGGCCTACCGGCCATCGACCGCGCTGCGACTAAATTTGTCGAAGCCATGGCGTCAAGTTTCCGTCCGTGCTCCGACTACACTCGAACAATGTCCATCACTGACTCTCACATGGTCTGGTTGATGTGCTTGGGGTCCGGCCACGATGTCCTGACTTGAAACCAAATGTGATCAAATGACAACAAAGGGTTGCAAGGCTCAGCTTGATAAGATGGGTCTTCTCTTTTGGCCAAAACCCCCTACGCCATCGATAGCTTCAATGTCCTCTAAACCAGTGCCATCTACATTACGCCAGTACCGGGAATCTGATGCTAACCGACCGGCCTCGACGACTCCACGGTTGTTGACCCCCTCTGTTCCCCCTCAGGAAAAACACCGGGGTGAACATCGAGAAAAACACTGACACCATCATTGTAAAGCTCAGGCCATCGATACCGGTAAACCCTCAACATTGACATCGTCTGAGCCTCCAACAGAGAAGCACCATACAGAAAAGGCTTCGTCGTCTTCTGTCTCTGGATCACCGAGGCATTCCCCACCTGGACAGGTGCCGGGATCCGCGATTCCACCTTCACCGGTGGACCCTCTGGCTACGTCAGTGCTACCTCCCACTCCAGAACCGGGTATTCATGCCCCAGGTTTCCGTGATGAATTGGATCGGATGCACTCCAGGGCTTCCAACTTCCATTGATACCGGTACCGGTTCCTCCTCCGGTCACGACTCGATTCCCATGGTGCTTGCACTGCTATTGGCTAGAATGGACAAGTTAATCAGTGCTCTCCCACCGGTGGATCCGAGGGAACTGAGGGACCCGACTCCTTCCTTGCCAATTCCCTTGTCATTGGAGGAAGATGAAGAAACACCGCTCTTCATTCCACCATCGGGAGTGCCGCCATTGACACATCCATCGATATCACTGATTCCATCGATGCCTCTGTCGATGCCTCCCTCGATGCCAGCGATGCCACCATCAATGCCTTTGATTCCTCCTTCGGGACCATCGATGCCCAGGCCAGGGCCATCATGAATAACTCCATTACTTCCTTCTGAAGAACATTTGGGAGCCGGTGATGACCCTTATAATCCTTGGACTGATGATTCATCCCAGGATTCTGATGATCTACCTTCACAGCCCTCCCCTCCTGATGAAAGGAAGCGTTCTCCTCCAGAGGACCTGTCCTTTATTAATTTTGTAAAGGAGATGTCTGAAACGATCCCATTCCAGCTTCAGACAGAAGAGGACTCTAGAAATCAGATGCTAGAGCTTCTACAATTTCTTAATGCTCCAAAGGAAATCATGTCCATCCCTATTCATGGCATCCTTTTGGACCTTTTGAAGAGAAACTGGGAGCACCCTGGCTTGGTGGCACCTGTTAACTGAAAAGCAGATGCCACCTACCTAGTTCAATCAGCCCCTGGCTTCCAAAGAACTCAGTTGGATCATCACTCAGTGGTTGTAGAGTCAGCCCAAAAGTGGGCCAGATGCTCCAAACATCACTCATTCGTTCCCTCAGGGAAAGATCAGAAGTTCCTGGATGCATTTGGAAGACTGGTAAGCCATGGATCAATGCTCATTTCTCGCATTGCATCCTACCAACTCTACATGATCCTATATAATAGGGCCTTGTTCACAAAGATTCAAGACTTTGCTGAAGCCTTACCTCTGCAGTTCCAGGACCAACTTCATGCCCTAGCACAAAAGGGCTTAGATGCTGGCAAGCATGAAGTACGATCAGCGTATGGCATCTTTGACACCGCTTCTAGGGTGTCGGCAGCTGGTATCAGTGCAAGGAGATGGGCCTGGCTGAAATCTTCAGACCTCAGACCAGAGGTGCAAGACAGATTGGCTGATTTGCCCTGTGCGAGGGATAATATTTTCAGTGAAAAGATTCAAGAAGCAGTGGCACAGTTCAAGGACCAACAAGAGACTCTGTGCCAGTGTTACGACTGTCGCTGCCTGGCGTCTCCACTCCACCCTTACCTCCTTGGCGACTCCTCCCATGGTTGATGGACGTTTGGCTGCCATGGCGTTTGCCTGCCATCCTCTCTGGCGTCCCCAGTCCAGCTGTTGCATTCATGCCTATTCTCGCCCTCGCTCCACCCTCTCTACCTTTGTGGTGACTCCCTTTGGCTCAGATGGACAGATGCAGCCACGGATTCTCTCCTCCTCTTGGTCCTGGTGTCCCCGGGCTGGCTTGACGCTACCGATCTGCCATTTTTCTGATGACGTAAGGGCGCGCGCGTGCGCGTGTGCTCCAGACTTTGTACCAGCAAGGGCATGAATCTTGGGGGCGTCCCCCCGTACTGACGTCATCCGTTTTCAATTTAAAAGGTCTTTGTTTGCTAACTACAAATGAGTTAGCAATGAACTCCAACGGGACTTGCTTTGGCAGTCCACACTACTTACAACTACGCTCTGAGTCAGCAAGGGGAATTCTTCTCCACTGTTCGGCCTTTTCAGACTTACCAGGAGTACCCACTCCTCGGGGGCTCCGCTCTCTCTATTCTTGATTTCAGATTGTTGGACAAGATCTGGTACTCGCTCCTCGAGGGCCTATGTTCCCGAAGACTCAGAAGACTCCTATTGCCTGGAGGCGATCGCAGATGTGAACACAGTGAGTCCTATTACAGACAGGACCCGGTACTTGCTTCACGAGGGCCATTGTTCCTAATTGCTAAGGCTCCCTTCCGTCTAAGACGTTATCGCAGGTACGGAGATCGTGAGTTACCATTACAGTTTGCAGATAGGAATCGGTACTCGCTTGACCAGGGCCTATGTTCCTAATTCCTTTCTCATGCTCTCTTCTTCCTCAGAAGATATCGCATATGGATTATTATTGCAGATTACCAGATAGGAACCGGTACTCGCTCCACGAGGGCCTACGTTCCTAAATCTCTCCTAGCCTCTCTTCTATTCCAGAAGCCATCCCATACACAGTTATTGTGAGTTCTATTTCAGACTGCTTACAAGAACCAGTACTCGCCTGCGGCTCCTGTTCCTGAATATTGAAGACTCTCTGTTGCATATAGAAGACACTACAGAGATCTACTATTGTGAGTGTTTCATCTATCATTGGTTATGCCCAGCATACCCTGTCTACTCACTACCTATAGTCTCTCCTTACAGCTCAACAACTCAGAGATCGTGGTTGCAGTATCAGAGGGACTTCAGCCCTGCCAGGCATATCAACTCACTACTGACACCTCTGGTGGTTCTACTTCCAGTCTAATAAAGAACTATCTGTGTTTGTCTCAATACTCCAGTCTAGCCGGTGGTCTCTCTCAGGATCTCCCGGCACTAGTATGTTATTTTGCCCTGTGTTTACAGTCCTTAGTTATCACTAATATATAACTTTTTGTTTGTTTTTAGTGGTTGAAATTATACACTGTGTTCAGTCCCTCCGACGCAGCTCTAAGCGAAACACGGTCCGTGTCGGGGGACCTGGTTGAAAACTATAGCATATTGCATTGAGCTTTTGGAGTAGCCGCTTGTGAAAAAAATAAAAACAAGGAATCCATTTTCCTATTTTTCAACACTACGAAGCTTGGACTGTTTGATTATTTTGCTCTCTTTCTTTGTGTGTGGATAATAATTGGAGAGCAGCATTCCTCCTACTTGTGTGTTGAATACAAACAAAAAATACACTTTGAAATGTTTGCTTGCTAATGCCAGAAGCCTAAGAAATAAGATGGGAGAATTAGAGTGCATAGCACTGAATGATGAAATAGACTTAATTGGCATCTTAGAGACATGGTGTAAAGAGGAAAACCAATGGGATAGTGCTATACCAGGATACAAATTATATTGCAATTCAGAGAGGAACATCTTGGTGGTGGGGTGGAGCTTTATGTCTGGGATAGCATAGAATCCAACAAGATAAAGATCCTGCAAAATACTAAATGCACAATCACATTTTTATGGGTAGAAATCCCTTGTATGTTGAGGAAGAGTATAGTGATAGGAGTATACTACCATCCATATGTCCAAGATGGTGAGATAGACAGTGAAAAGCTAAGAGAAATTAGGGAAGCTAACCAAAATGGTAGTGCAGTAATAATGGGAGATTTCAATTACCAATCCAGTAAAACAAAAATAATTGGCTAAAAGTAAACTGCTCCCCTGTTGTGCTCATGGTTGCTCGACGCTGCAGATCCGCCATGTTCCTGATGACATAGGGCACGCGCATGCGCGCACTCCGAAGTATATACCAGCAATGGCGCGAACCTCAGGGGCGTCCCCCTGTATTGACGTCATCCGCTTCCAACATAAAAGGTCTTCACTTACGCTTACGATTTGAGTTAGCAAGGACTACGAATCGAACTCGCTCTAGGTATACGAATTCGTCCTAGTTACTCTGCCTCCTCGGACTTACCAGAAGTACCCGCTCCTCGGGGGCCTCGCTCTCTTTTCTCTATTTCAGATTGCAGATAGGAACCGGTACTCGCTCCTCGAGGGCCCATGTTCTTGAATACGCTAAAGATTCTTTACTGCCTGGAAGCTGTCGCAGATACAGGCATCGTGAGTTACCACCACTCTCTCAGAGTTTTCCCTGGAACCAGGTACTCGCTCCTCGAGGCCTAACTCCTTCCAGCTACTGAGCCTCTTTAAGAATCTATGTGAGTGTGTCATCTACTACTGGTTATGTATACAGCATGCCTGGCTACTCAGTATCTATAGTCTCTCTACAGCTCAGCAACCCTGGGATCACACTTCCAGTATCTGAGGGACTTCAGCCCTGCCGGGCACATCAGCTCACTACTGCCACCTCTGGTGGTTCTACTACCCTGTCTAATAAAGAACTATCTGTATCTGTCTCCATACCCAAGTCTAGCTGGTGGTTCCTCTCAGGATATCCTCCTGGGGGCGCTGTTATCTGCCATCGGCCCAAGGATTCACCTATTTACATTAGAGTGCTCACTCCTCCCACTTCAGGAGCTGAGCACAACAGACTGTTAACTCTCATCTGCTTGCCCCTCTCATCAGCATAGCAGATCCTAACAGATTGCTGACTCCTCCCCTCTGGCGGAGCATATTACAACAGATTGCTAGCTCCTCCCCTCTGAAGGAGCAGATCATAACAGATTATAACATCCCCTCAAAAATATCTAATTAATACGAAAAGGTAAGTATATAGTCAATTTCAAACAGATCCTAATAGTTACATTCAACAAGACTTTTTTTTTATTTTAAACATTTTATAAAATTGTTTTATTACAATATTCAATCAAGATACATAGATGTTTTTTACAAATACAATATTTTCATAGCAAGAATATAAGATACACCATATAGATTTAGACATACAAAATGAGACAAAAATAAAAAATACCCTACCATATTACATATAGCCAATCACATATCATATCCATACAAAAAATAAAAGCTAAGCAATAGTATATTGATCACTAAATTTTCTCAAACCCCTTTTTCCAGGAGATGTGAATATCATCAGAAATAATTGGCCAATATTTAAACAGTTTGATATCTTCAAAGAACGCCATTTGTTTGCCTACAAAGGGAGAAAAACATTTGAGAGATGAGCTGGTCTCTTCATGTTTATCTAACCCCAGGGAAGTAGAGGCTATAACTTTTGAGGGACAAGTCCATGTGGTAGCTGCAGTGTATGAAGTCTGTCCCTTACTGTGAAAAACTTTCAACATCCTAAAACATTGCAAGTTTATCAACTTCACTCATCTACCAGTTGTCAGTCTAAACATCTAATCTATATTGTCATTTGTCCATGTGGTTTACTTTATGTGGAGAAAACTACATGTTATTTAAAAACAAGGATCATTGAACACTGTAGCAATTTAAAGAATGCACGTATTGAGGAACCTTTGGTTCAGCACTGGTTGGATTTGAAACATCAAACAACAGATCTGCCTTTTTTTTTACTATACAACAGATCCATCCTCATATTTGTGGTGGTGATTCCTCCAAATTTTTGATTACGGTGGAACAAAAATGGATTTTATGGTTAAATACAGTAATACCTAGTGGTTTCAACCAAAACATAGAGTGGGACATTATTCTGCAATTTAGTTTATACACTATCCAGTTATTCATATTTTAGATCTTTTCTTTGGTTCAGGTGTTCCCTTTCCTAATTTAGAAGGGTGATAATATATTTTTGTTTTTGTTTTAGTAAATTTTTTTTATAGTGTGATATAAATGTCAGCAGTAGTATTAATGAATGTATAGACTCTATCCATTACTGACGACTGGATTATTTGCATTTTAATGAATTTACTGATCACTTTAATCCATAGCATTGAGTCAGCTATGTGAAACAACATTTTGAAAATAGTAAAATTCAGTAAAATATGTCTTTAATACAAACAGTTTTGGTGACAATGGTTGAAAAGCTGTGCTCTGGATAATGGTGTTTGATTGGTTCATTCTTGTGTACTTCATTTTGATTGGTTAATTTGGAATGCTGGGTTGGTTTAAAAAGGGTTGAGAAAATGGACGCATCAGTCTGTTGAATTCTAATCTGAAGGATACAGTGTGGTTTGCGTGTTATGATACTCTATTGGCAAGTGGATACTATTTCTACTCTGTTGGCATTACTATGTGTGTTCGAATTTTGAGAAATTAAAAAAAATATATGTTATGTTTTTTGTATGGATGTGAATCCTGGGCCAAGGTGAGAGGTGTCTCCACCCACATGGAGGAGCCTTGTGAGCCTCACCATCAGTAGGTGCGGTCTCAGCAGCGCAGGACACAGCTGTTAGGCAGAGACTTTATTATGAAGGAAGGAAGGCAGAGCGGGAGATCTATGATGTATATGCCTGACGAAGAGACGGGAGGGGGAGGGGGGATAACGGGGGGTTTATTCTATGATAATCCAATTGACATATTTGCTTCATTTGTATACTACTGTATTGTTCATTACGTCAATAAAACTTTATATTAAAAAAAAATAATAATAATATAGTTCTGAGCAATGGATGGGGTATACCCAGGGTGATGTCACTGAAGTGAAGGTCCGGTAGTACCCCGCAGCGCGGGGTAGATTACCTCAGAAGTGCAGATCCGGTAGTGGCTCGCAGAGTGGGGTACGCAAGGAAGTCCCTGTAGATGATTAGAGATTTCCTCAGAAATGCAGATCCGGTAGTGGCCCGCGGAGCGGGGAACGCCAAGGATGTCTGTACTGAAGATGGTGCTAGTGAGATAGACAGAGGTGCAAGAACCTGGAAGTGGATCTTGTAGCTGGAAGGCACTACCCTGCAACACAGGGTATACAGGAATAACTTCTACTGAAGAGGGGTTGGTAGTGGCCCGCAGCCCGAGGTACACCGTAGAGAAGCTTCAGTAAGCTGGTATTGTTGAAGCCTGTAGAATGTACACACAAGAATTAGTTCCAGGAGAGTGTCCCGAGAAGCGGGACAGGTAGAGGTCCAAGGCAGGAAGGCCCTCTGTGAAGCAGATAGCCAGGAACACGGAAGAGCCCCCGAGGAGCGGGTACCCAGAGCATCCACATGCAAAGAGAGTATCTGGAACTGAAGTTCAAGAATGAAGCAGATTCAGCAACGAGGGAACTCCTTGCTAACTCGTAGAAGCAACGGACTGGTCAGCTTAAGTACAGCAGTGAGTTGATGTCATCTGGATGGGACGCCCCTGAGTTTCCCACCATGACGTGTACAAAGGAGGCCCTTGTGTGCGCGCGCGTCTTAGGTGATACCAGAAACAAGATGGCGGTCGGCAGCACCCACACCTTCCTGGGGACGCCGGGGAGGTCGACATTGGCTGGTGGAGGTTGCTATTCTTCCTAGGATTGATGGTGAAGGGAAAAAAGAGGTGAGCATGAGAGGTCGCATCCATCTGCAACGGACGGGCATAACAATACGTATTTTGTTTTTTTAGGTCAAGATTTTTTTGGTAGGATTCAATACTGGCTTCTTTGTTCAATCTTGGTGCTTTACGATCTCCCTGAAGGTGGGTAATTTAAAGTCCTTTTGTGCTTTAAATATTGGCTTTTTTATATATGCTTAGGAGGTTCTTATAATAACAACAAGTAAGATTTCTCCTTTGTGGTACATAATGTGTGACGCTATTGGTGAGTAATACAGAGGTTTAAATATCCCCAGTTTTTTCTGCTGCGATAAAGGGTGGTTTAAGTTTTCTGCAGAATTTGAACATTATTTTGATCAGTGTCTATCGTGATTCAATTGTTGAAAGTAAGCATTTTAATTTTGGACAACATTGTCTTTCTGTTTTTGGGGGTTTTTTTCATTATTTATTTATGAATTTCCAAATTACATTATCCAATTATTAACACTGAATATTCTTAAAGAAAACAGGTTTACATTATATGTATACAGAAAATTTCCCAACAAAAATACTAACATAACAAATCACCTGTTCCCTAGGTACTAAACAAAAGGGGAGCTGATAGAGCAATTAACAGTAAAAATTAAAATATAATATTAGTTACTCTTTATAACAGAAAAAGAAACAGAGTATAATATTTCTATTATCCAGTATAAATTTAGATTGATTTAAATTTGGTACTAAACTTCCACATTTCGGTGCCTTCTCTCTTCCAGGAATCTCTCTAACTTAGACGGATCAAAATATACATATTTCACTCCATCTGCTTGCATGACACAATTGCATGGGAATCGTATCATAATTTGAATTCCAAAGGTTCTCGCAATATTAGCCAGGGTTATAAATCTCTTCCTTCTGTCTTGAGTTTCTTTAGCCACGACTGGATATACCCAAATTTTTTGCCCTAAGTAGAGAGAGTTTCTTTTTAACATAAATGTTTTTAGAACTCTATCTCTGTCAGAAGACAGTGCAAATTTAACTATAAGAGTACCCCTCTGTTCTACTTGGGAAATAAAAGATGTTTCTATTAACTCCGTGACGTTTTAAGAAGTATCTTGTACCATTTGCTCTGACATTTTCTTTACATTAATAAAATAAGCATTAATAATCAATGGGAAATTATCTGGTTGCCATATCAATATTTCACAACAATAATTTTTAAGCTGTTCCTTCGGTGAAACCATCTTACATTTGGGTAAATTAACAAATCTCAAGTTAGAATATCTAACGGAATTTTCCAATAACTCAACTTTTCTTGTAAGTGCCATTTCCCCCGTATTATTGTAGATTGTACATTTTTAATTGAAGAAACATCTTCCTGAACCTTAGACAAAGCTGTCCCATAGTTTGTTTCCATGGGATTTAAATTTAACAATACATTTTGCATCTCTTTAATATTAATATTTAGCTTCATTATATTATTCTGTAACATATTCATGGCATGCCATAACATTTCCATAGTGACTGCTTTAGGGTCCCCACGCAAGGCCTCAGGCATAGGAGATGAAAAATCTAAACTAAGTTGCTCCAGGTCAGCAATGTTACCTACTGATGGATTCGGTACCACTCCTATTGATGGAATTGAGGGACCAACAGCTCCCAAGTTCTCTTGAACTTCAGTTGTCATCTTAAGAGGAGAGATCCGAAGATCTTTTCCTACTTCATGCAGTACTCTTTCACCCCGGTCCTCCTCGAACGGGCTTAACTGTTCAAACGGAATCCGTATATCAGTAAGGCCTAGACCAGTAGTAATTAAACTGCTTTTTGGAGGAGCTGGAATAACTGGAGCCCCGGGACTTAAGCTCACCTCTCCCAACGAAGGCGGAGTTTGCTCTCCTCCCTCCTTTGTAACGGAACCATCCGGGGTAAATGACTCTGATTGTGGGTAAAAGTTTGTCAATATTGTTTGCCCTGGGCTCGGTCTGACTGGGGTCGAGGCATCTTGTTGGACCTTGCCCTTCCGCTTTGTATGCGGCATTAAAGAAAATATAATGAAGACTTAATTGATAGTCAAACAAATTGAATCCTTTACTCACTTTTCTGTGTCCCGAAATAATTGATGAGATATAGAGCTTGCCTGAGAAACAATTCCAAATCCTTGTCAGAGAGGGTTGGCGTCTTCTCGCCTTCGCTGGCCTAAGCCGGACCAAGCCGCGTGCCCCTTACAGAGTGCGCGGCTTAGGCATTGCGCTGACGGCGGCGGTGCGCCGTCTGCCTCCAAATTTAAGAAAGACGCACTCCTCTGACGTCACTCGGCGCCACCTCCTCTCAAGCCGAAAGTTGTTCCTCACCCCTAGATGTTAAGCGGGTGACTTCGGGCTGTTCCGGAGGGAGGGTCTCTCTCCGAATGCAGGTATGGGCTGATGTCTCACGCTCACTCCTCTCTCGAGCTCCCAAACTTTGTGCCATCTGCCTCCAAATTTAAGGAATACGCACTCCTCTGACGTCACTCGGCGCCGCCTCCTCTCAAGCCGAAAGTTGTTCCTCACCCCTAGATGTTAAGCGGGTGACTTTGGGCTGTTCCGGAGGGAGGGTCTCTCACTGAATGCAGGTATGGGCTGATGTCTCACGCTCACTCCTCTCTCGAGCTCCCCTTGTCTTTCTGTTTAAAAGTATTTATGTTCTGAACTCCGATTCTTGGTCATTGGAATTTCTTGAATTCGGTCTAGGGGAATTACTGATCCCAGCGCTATCGGGTGCAATAAGTAAAAGAATGCTTTTTGAAGATCCCCACCGCTCGATTTTGATTTAAACATTATTATATCTTGATTTTCTGATATTTTATACCTTAGAGTTGGTAAGCAAAATTTATGACATATTTGTGGGATAACATAATTAAAATAATATTTCTTATATAAAATTTGTTTATGTTTATACTTTATTTTTTGTTTTTTGTTTTGTATTTTAGTTTCCCCTGAAGCAGCCTCTTTGTGTGAGGCAAAACTTGGACCCTAGTTGGGACTTCATTCTTAAAGGAGAGATCTTGCTGTTTATGAAGACCTATGTCCAGGATGTAAATCTGAGAGTTATTCCTTATACAAAGTTTCAAGGCCTGGACTAGAGATTCGATTTGTCCCTTTTAGAATGTATTAAGGAGTTGGATTGGAATTTGGCCATCTCCTGGAAAAAGGGTTTTTGAGAAAATTTAGTGATCAATATAGTATTTGTTGCATTGGAGGTGGACCCTTGGGCAGAGGTGGGGTTGATGCAACCTGTAGGTAAGGACCTACAAGTCCCCACCATCGGCAGGTGGAGTGGGCTGAGAGGCAGAGGCCGCTGGAGCTTCACTTATACCAGCCCTCGTTCCTCGCGGGTTGAGCCTTTGGGTGCCGTGGCCGGCAGGACTTAGGTGGACCTCTGTGTAGTTGCTGGATAAGTTGGTTAAGCCCAGAGACAGCAGGCGAGAGATAGTACAGTCCTACTCTGGACTGGAAAATGTCCTGGAAACTCAGGCGCCAATGGAATGAAGGCAGACAGAGAGTGCTCGAGCAAAGGTAGGCCAAAGCCTGATGAACACACATCCAGGGCGTAGGCAGAAGAGGCCTCCAATGGAAGGTTTGAGTCAGGGCTGGTGGTGATCCAGAGGCAGTGGCAAACAAGGCTGAGGTCTGATCACGGAGATAGTCAAGAGCATAGTCAGGCGAAGCAAAGGTCTGGGTCTGGAGATAGGCTGTACCATAATCAGGCAAAGCAGAGGTCTGGGTCTGGAGATAGGCTGTAGCGTAGTTAGGAGAAGCAGAGTCAAAGTCCGTGTAGTCAATCCAAAGCATAGGCTGGGCAGGAACAAGGAAACAGGAACCAGGAACAATGAGGAACAGGAACGCAGAGAAGAGATGAATCTCTTAGTAGCAATGAGTACTCGAGCAGCAAGGAGACCTGTTGCAAAAGCAATGCTAGGGAGTGGAGCCTGAGCTTAAATACTTTGACGTCATCATCCAGGGCCGCGGCCAGGTTCCCGTAGTGGTCCCTACTTAAGGATCAGCGATGCGCGCACGTGCTCCTAGGGAGGGGCGAGGCGTGGGTAGTGGTGTCTTTCCGCAGGCCACGCAGAGAGGCCCGATGAGCAGTGGCAGCAGGACAGGGAATGCTGGGGACTGTGGCAGAGCCGGAGGCAGTGGGGGAGGCCCGAGGATGGAGCTGGCGGCTCACCGCCTCCAGTGAGGAGGAACCAGAGGCTGAAGTCCCTGTGGAAAGGTGAGGGGGCCGTGCCACGGGCCTGCCACAGACGGCACGCATAGCAGTATTGATTAGCTTTTATTTTTTGTATGGATGTGGATGTGTGATTGGCTATATGTGATTGGTAGGGTATTTTTTATGTCTCATTTTGTATGTCTATATCTGTATGGTGTGTCATATTTTTGCTATGAAAATATTGTATTTGTAAAAAACATTTATGTATCTTGATTGAATATTGTAATAAACCTATTTTTTAAGTTGTTTAAAATAAAAAAAGGCCTTGTTGAATGAATGTATTAGGATCTGTTGTAAATTGACTGTATATTATAATAGCGGTACCCAGGCATGCATTGCAGTGGCAGAGTCAGGTTCTTTACCCTCCCTCCCCCTTCCCCTTGCTCATTTACCTCAGTCACTCATCCTCCTCCCCCTTGGTCACACCCCTCCTTCCCTCCCCTGTCCCCACTCCAAATCTCTCCCCTCACACTCACCTCTCCCCTCATTCTCCCTCCCCGACACTCACCTCCCCCCTCATTCTCCCTCCCCTCACTGTCACCTCCCCCCCCCCGCCTACTGCCTACCCTTCAGATCTGAAAACCTTTGTCTTTCTATTTCTGTGGGAACCCCCCCACCCCAACCCCCCCCAATCCCAACCCTTTAAATCAAATAATAACTCCCCACCCTCCTGCCCCCTCCCAAACCTGGGAAATTAAAATTGTTGGTGCTACATGTGGTCTGTCCCTGGGTGTCTGGCGCATTATGTAGCCTAACCAAATTTGCACTTCCAAATTTGTTTTGTCGTCTGGGGAGGGCTATTTTGGTGCGTTCCCGATATCGTGCAAGTTTAGTGTATGTATTTGTGTGTGAACCTCCCCCTTCCCCCAAAAAACAACCGTATGAGAAAAGGTCTCTTAAACTAACCACCCCACACTCTCCTGCCCCCCTCCCTCAGCCCAGCGAAAAACAGTAGCCCACCCCCTGCCCCCCCCCCCAGAGTTGCTGAATGAATGAAACCTGCCCCCCCCTCGTGACCCCTCACCAAGATGTTCGCAATAAATTCATTACCACCCCCCACACTCCAGACCCCCCGAGACCTGATAAAAATGTCAGTCGGTGGAGCGGGCGTTCAGGAGCAGTCCGGGAGCGATGTATTGGCGTTGGTCCATCGGCTGCGAGCACTGAAACGGGTTCCAACGGCCCTTTGCCCTTACTATGTCAGTGGGGTGGAGCAATGGCAGTGGTTGGTCCTCTGACATAGTAAAGGCAAAGGTCCGCCGGCTGCCAGTCCTGAAAATGACGCAGAGGGGCCCTTGCCCTTACTTTGTCACATGGGCTACTGCCGCCATTGGTGTCTCTGAGTGGCATAGTAAGGGAAAGGGCCGTAGGAGCCTGGAGCCCTTTGTAAATATTGGGGTTATAAATTTGTCTACCAGAACCTCCCTCCTGCACTTTCCTATGTTGTTGGTACCCATATGTACCAAGACAACCAGCTCCTCCTTAATGCTAACTAAAATCCTATCTATGGAACACATGAGGTCCACCACATTTGCACCAGGCAGGCAAGTTACAAAGTGATGCTCAGGCCCACCAGCCACCTACCCATTTACCTTCTTAATAATCAAATCACTGACTACTACGGCCATCCTAACCCTTCCCTCCTGGGCACGTGGCCCTGGAGACATCCTCAGTGTGAGAGGATACTACATTATTTTGAGTGCAGTTCCTAGCTACAGGATTGCTTCCTACTTCACCAAGCTGATGCTTTCTTTCCATATGACCTTTATCCTCCAAGACAGCACAGGAGCTGCCAGATTGGAGGTAGGACCTTAGGACCTCTCTACTATGTCCCTGAAAGTCTCCTCTATACGACTCTTGACGGAGTGGCTCTCACTCCGTCACCGGAAGAGTGATTATGTCTTCTAAACTGACCCTTTATATATGCAGCCAAAGAGGTAAGTTAGAGCCAATGACCGTGTGTGAACTTCACGCCAATAAGTTCACACACGGTCATTGGCTCTAAGTTACCTCTTTGGCTGCATATATAAAGGGTCAGTTTAGAAGACATAATCACTCTTCCGGTGACGGAGTGAGAGCCACTCCGTCAAGAGTCGTATACCTCAAGTTCACCAGAGGCTTACATCGTATGGAGTTCATCCAGATTCCCAGCAAGTTGGCAGCTCTATAATGTTTCATACCCCTGAGGAAAGACTTATAGTCTGAAACACTGATCGACTGTGTCGGGACCTTTGTTGGAAACTGGACAGCGCATACCAACATCATAAAGGGAAGTCTGAACTTTACTCCATAACACTTTAAAAGTAGAGCATTTTTGCTCTTTAAATACAGCACTGTTATGGCTTTATAATTAAGTTTCACGGAAGAGTTTACATAGGTGAAAAAAATCCTTTTATAGTAAAAAAATCGCACACAGGAGGAGGGGGTCAGTTAATGATTATACCACCACATAACCGTGGTGCCGATACACCAATGAGTTTATATGAAACTTTCCCTCCACTCCTTAACACTTTTTAAAAATTATTACATAAATCATTTAATCATACTAGCATACACTGAATACAGAGTAGGTGTCATAAATTGTTGCTAAATACCAGTTCTAATAAATAATTCACAAACAGGCATTTAAGTTTTCAACTTGTTTACGTTTCAGCGATTGAGCAGCAGTTCCAGATTGATTATTAGTATTTTCCAATCGCTGCATTAGTGGCATTGATTTGTTTAGGTTTGTCACACTTTGATTATTAGCCACACATGCCACATACATCTAGCAGATTTTGAGGCAGAGTTAAGCTGAATAATGATATATATATCATTATTCAGCTTAATAATGTATATAATATATAATATATATAATAATGTATAATATATAATATATACAATAATATATATAATATAATATATATATAATAATGTATAATATGTAATATATATAATAATATATATAATATATAATATATATAATAATATATAATATATATTATAATATATATAATAATGATATATATATCATTATTCATTATAATCAGATCACATCACCCCTGTATTAAGAAGTCTACACTGGCTACCAATCATTCAGAGAATAGAATACAAAACCCTGACGATCATCCATAATGCTGTACACATTACTGACAACTCATCAATCAGTAAAATATTCCACCCTCACAAACCTCAACGGAACACCAGAACTACCAGCAAACGACTACTAGACGTACCCGCATACCCCACGGCAAAGCTTTCTAACACCAGAAATAGAGCTCTCTCCATAGCGGGGCCAAACCTTTGGAACGCCCTACCATGCTACCTCACCTCAATAAGTGAAAGCAAAGCATTCAAAAAAGAACTGAAAACCTGGATTTTCAGCCAGACTTTCAAGGATGACATAGGCTAATTTACAATGCTGATGCCTCTGGCCACCCTCCTCCCCACATCCCTTCTCCCTTTTCTCTACCCCTCCCTCCCCCTACTGCCCCCCTCTCCCCCGGCATACCCCCCCTCCCCCCCTCCTATCACCCTCCTCCTCCAAGTACTTTACCTACACACTCTCTCTTGTACATCGATCCTCAGTTAGTTTTTTACCTTCCTCGTTTCTTTATCGATTCCGTTAACTTAATTTTGTTATTGCCTGTTACCCCCTGCTCCATGACCTGACTTATGCATACTTTAGCATTATATAACTCGTTCTATGTAAAAAATTATGTTTTGAACTTGTTCTCTGTAAAACTGTTTCGTTCTTATGTAAACCGGGGTGAAGGCCGGAGCTAAAACCTTGGTATATAAAAATCTACAAATAAATAAATAAATAAATAAATATATGCAGACATTGCCACCTACACACAGCAAATATCTTTTCAGGGCCATTGGTCTTCTTCTGCCGTCATTTCTATGTTTCTATGCTTCTACTACTTTTATGAAAGTTTCAAAACCTCTGAATTGCAGAAGAATTTCACCTTTACTAACAGAAAAAAAAATCCACTATTCACCACATGGAGTCCTAAATTGTCAGGGCTATGTAAAAGTACTGAATTTAAAAATATTATTGAACTTGACATATGATGCTATTGTCTTTCATCTGAACAGGATCTCATTATGCTTTACAAACGAATACAACATAAACTGAGGTCAAAAGAATGGCAGTGGAAGTAGTACATCCTTTTTACTGACATTCACCTGCATAACTTGAGGTGGGGGAAACTGCCTGGTTTTCACCTAGGATGCTGCCATAGAGTGTGACAATATTATAGAAAAACAAAAACTGTTTTTCCAGTTACCTGAAATCAAAGGGTGTGGAATGACGAATGACCATTAAACTGCATTCATTCTGGTAAATTTGCACAATGCATGTGAACTGTATACATGTGAAATGTTGGGAAATGTGCCTACAGGAGGTCTTTCTTTAAGAAGGTTGGGGAACAAGGTCCAGTTGAGGGAGTGAGTCACCCATTATAAATAGGGTGCTAAGAAGGAATAAGAGTAGGAAGAACCCAATTGGGGACTGGGTTTATCCCTGGGCGTCCTTTCATTTGAGACGTCTCGTCTGCAAGGGCATTTCCCCCTCAAGGAGTAAGGCCTGAGTTTTGAAGAGTTTCTTATCAAGGGAGGCATCTAAGGTGTGTTGTGTCTCCTCAAAGAAAGACAACCACAGGATCCAACTTCAGTTCCAGGGATTTGGAGTGGAGTTGAGCTAAAAAGTCAACGGTGAGAGAAGAGACTGGAGTGGAGAGTCTCAGAAGGGTGAAAGATGGAACACTGGGGAAGTTACAATCTATCGCTTGGATGGGAGCTCAGAATAAAGGGATTCTGGACTGAATAGAGCTTCCTGGATCCTGAAGAAGAAATACTGTGTAACAGGTTGTCAGAACTCAGAAATTACGTATGATATATACCATGGGTGGCCAACTCCAGTCCTCAAGAGCCACAAACAGGCTTGGTTTTCAGGATATTCACAATGAATATGCAGGGAAAATATTTGCACGCAATAGAGGCAGTGCAGGCAAATCTATCTCATGCATATTCACTGAGAACCAGGCCTGTTTGTAGCCTTGGCCACCCTGGAATTGGCCACCCCCTGATATATACTGTATGGTAATATTGTTATTCTTGTGGCCATTTCAAGAGAATGGAGAATAATGATGTGTGAGATGAGATAATTGAGTTCAGTGACATAACTTTAGTATTGAAGAGTGGGGAATTAGTGTTTGTTAATGTTTCTCCTAGCTAAGGGTAAGAAATGCATGTAGGTGTTAAAACACCTATACCTTGAATCTTTTTTGTATCTTTTGCAACTATTTAAGCTTATCTATGTAAGCCTGTAATAAGCAAATTGCACTCTGTTACATACTCTGACTGCAGATAGTACCAGAAAATAAAAGTTTGGTTTATTTGGAATATATCCTCAGAGTGAGTCCTATTTTTTCTGGTAATCATGAAAGTTAAAACAATGAGGATTGTAACGTTTGGCTTTCGGTGGGATAGCTTCGCATCCGGCCTCACCCTCCATGCCGCTGACACCTCCTAAGTGTGTGCATGTGCACTGCACACCAAAATAAGAAGGTCCTGTGGTGGGAAACTTTCCAGCACTGCCTCCCAATGACATTTCACAGCAGGGTATTTTTAAAATCTCCTCCATCCTTAATCCCTCAGTAACAGGTCCCTTACAACTTTGCAGTTCCTGTTGCTTTTCCAGTTCCTGGCATGCTCCAGTACCTCTTCCTGCCTTGGTCCTATTCCTGTCAGCCTTGCGCATCCAGCCTGCCCTGCCTCATCCAGCTAGCTTAGCCTCATCTAGCCTCTTCCAACCTACCTTACTTCATCCTGGTCCCTCATCTGCCTGATCTCCTGGTACTGACCTCTGCTCTGAACCATGACTATGCCTTAATCGCTGCCTGCCCTGAGCTCAGCCCAACCCTGGACTTTCACTTTCTGTCTACCCCTCGGGCCCCTGGAACCCAAAGACTCAACTGTGGGGAACAGGGCTGGTATAGGTGAAGGTCCAACTCAGTCCCATCAAAGAGCTTGTCTTCCAGCTTTCGGTGTGGGCCTAGTAGGTTTGCCTGTTAAGCTGTGTCAACCTTGTCACAGCATAAGGGCTCACGACCATGACAAGGATATAGCAGATGGAGGGTGGTCATAGAGGGGATTCTCATTGAGTGAGAACCCTAAGCATTTAAGGGCCTGGATCCACTATACCATCTGCTTGACCCACTTTTCCTCTGAATCCTTCCCAAGATACTGGCACTCGGCTCACTCAGGTGCCAGATCCTCCTCCTATTTTATGTGCCTCAGCTGGGTAGAGGTTATATAAAAAATAAATACCTCTAATAAACATAGGAAGAAGTAACAGAAGCTGAGAAATTGAACAGGATAAAAAAATGAATTATTTATACACCAATGAAATGACACACAATAGACAACAATTGAATCAGCCCCGGTTTTTCTCCATATTGCAGCTGCTTTATCAAACCCATTAATTATCAATAATTGACAAGGACTTTTTTCCCCCCAAATTAGACCTTTTCTTGATAAAAAGAAGATAATGCCTTGTAAGAAGTTCTCCACAAGAATGGTCAGACATAATTGACTGTCAGCTTCTATTTTGGTTGACATATGTCAAACTCTAACAGCTAATAAAGCTGTTATTCTAGATACAATAATTCTTCTGAGCCAGCAAAAAATGTTTTCAAAGCTGCCTAATACATCTGGCACTTTTTTTTTTTCACTAACCTTACTATAAAAACAAAGCTTTTAAAAAACATACATATAACCTTTATCTCTATCAGTAAAATCTGCCTTTGATTAGGTTTTCAGGGGGAGTGATACATAGCTTTCCAGGTCACTGCTCCTTGGCATCATACCCTGATGTTTTTGAGAATCAGCATTCATTTAATTACAGCATATGTTGATGTTACCAACAGGCAAGCTAGTAGTAGTAATACATTATGCATGAAGAGATGCTATGTAAGTGCTCTTTGACTGCTGGGGAATAGTGCCAGCATCGTCCACAGCTTATAGAACAAGTTCTGCGGCTATATTTAACACAATCATGTTTTTTCTGATATACTTGAGGCCCTTCTACCATATTTTTCTTAGTTAAAAAAGTATTCCTCAAGTAGCAATAAATACATGCAATACCTGTTTTTACCAGGGTACTTTTGAAAACTGAAATTTGATGTTCTCATTACTGTACTATTCCTTCACAGAATACTTTCTCCATATCTTTGCAACGCAGTTTTATTCACCACACAAAACACTTCTGCTTTCAAATTTTGTGGCACTGTTCTGTAACCTTGGCAGAAGCTAATTAATCCTGTTAATAACATTTTGTTGACTTTGCAGTAATCACTAAAGAGAGAGAAGTGACTAAAGGGTGCCTTTTTTTCTTTCAGTGGATGGCCATGATTTTCACCAATTAGATATTATACTCACACCCCCTAGTTTCCTGCAGCAGCTCAAGGGTAAATTGTGCAGCAAGAGCTGGAAAATTCTGCAGCAATAATGTAGCACATTTGTATAGCTCTGCATATTCAATGATGTACATTTATATTTTGCTTCATAACAATACCATTTTAATGACATTTTTTTCTGTGCCTTTTTAATTAATTTTGCTTTTTTTTGGCAGGATAAAGGAATCTTAGTGATCAGTATTGAGAAGAGAGAAGAGGAATAGAGAATAGGGAGAGGGCACTGAAGGAATGAGAAGGAGATCTCAAGGGAGGGAGATAAAGGATCTGGTGAAGCAGAGGGATAGGAGATAGAGGTGGGCAGGAGGGCATAAGGGAACATTGGGAGGAGATGGAAGGGGTATAAAGGAAGGAAAGGCAAGGGAGCTTGTAAAGGGGGCTAGAGAAAGGCAGGATTTTGGATTGGGAGGAGAAGATCTGAGATCAGGAGAGGAAGAGGGAAGAAGGAAGAAGGAAAGACTGATCCAATCTCATACCCTTCCTCCTCCTGGTAATCCCTTTTCTCTCATTCACTCACATACATACACCCCACACCCCTGCCAATCCCCTCACTCACTCACACACACATACCCCACGCCCAGTCCCCTCATTCACGCACATGCATCCTATGATCCTTGCCCTTGCTCCATGCATACACATATTCATCGGTCACTTTCCTCAACACACCCCTCCAATGATCCCCCTCCTCACTCTACAGACACAGTCTCTCTCACTCTCATCCCTACATCTTTACTGATCCCCTCATCCACCCACACAGATGCACACCCTTATATCCTTTCCCTTGCTGCACACTCCCAACACAACTCACCCAAATCTCTCACTATGCACTAGGGATGTGCAGAGCAAAATTTTATGTTCATATTTTTTATGTCCGAAAGGGGGTCCCACTTGCGGCCAATATGGACATAAAAAAAATCCAATGAGTTGGGTATATGTACATATGTGCAAAAAAAAAATTTAAACCCCCTCACCCTCCTTAATCCCCCCCCCAGACTTACCACAACTCCCTGGTGATCGAGCGAGGAGTGAGGACGTCATTTCTGCAATCCTTGGCGAGAAGCATGTGACGTCGGTGGCACGTCGAGTGACGCGGCGTCACGTGATTCCCGGCTCGTTCGCGCCGGACGGCTCGTTCGGCCCAAAAAGAACTTTTGGCCAGCTTGGGGGGGCCTCCTGACCCCCCCAAGCTGGCCAAAAGTTCTTTTTGGGCCGAACGAGCCGTCCGGCGCGAACGA
This sequence comes from Rhinatrema bivittatum, assembly GCF_901001135.1. NCBI lineage: Eukaryota > Metazoa > Chordata > Amphibia > Gymnophiona > Rhinatrematidae > Rhinatrema > Rhinatrema bivittatum. The sequence continues at coordinate 306,583,987 of NC_042620.1, read as the reverse complement.
GCCGGAATCACGTGACGCCGGCGTCACTCGACGTGCCGCCGACATCACATGCTTCTCGCCAAGGATTGCAGAAATGGCGTCCTCACTCCTCGCTCCATCACCAGGGAGTTGTGGTAAGTCGGGGGGGGGATTAAGGAGGGTGAGGGGGTTTATATTTTTATTTTGGCTCAACAATCGCGATTTCCCACATATCGAACATATCTATGTTCGATATGTGGGAAATCCGATCGTTTATGTCGAATCAATTTTTTAAGTAAAAAAAAAATATGAGTTGCGTTTTACTAATGCGATCAATCCGAATGCACACCCCTACTATGCACCCTTCAGACCTCTCATTGTAGATACACACATTAAAACCTTCTCTCATTCCTCTCTCTCATGATTCCTCCTCCCCCATTCTAATCTGGGCATCATCAAACAATAACAAAATTAGGTACTCCTTGTTAAAATGTTTTTAACGATTACATTGAATGAACTAACTGGACATCAAATAAACTATTTATCTAATTATTTGTCGCAAACATACAATGAATCTTTACATCCGAGACAAAGACATTTTTGGTTTTAAATTTTTTAAATCTTTGAATTTTTTCTAGATGACCTTCATAACGCCCTGCTGTATCCTTGGGCATTGCTGCTCCATTGACTGTCCTGCTCAAGGGCCATTTTTAATCATCGGTCATTTAAAGCTTCAATTTTCCCTTTTTTTTTCTTTTTTTCTTTTCAGTCTATTAAACTTATAATAAAATTCATTTCAATCCTTCAAGCAACAGTATCCGGTACTTCCCTTTAGCTGACAGGGTTCCAATACACTCTGTTCGAAAGAATCCTTGTTAGTCAGGTAACAGAGCTTGGTCCAACGTGATCACGTTTCGCGTCCCAGCTGCCTCAGGGACCTCTCTGTTGGCGAATGATTTCACAGATACTCCAGGTTGTGAATGGTTTTTCAATTTTTTCACAAATTCATGTCGAATTGCTTCCGAAACAACAAAACATGTTAAAGCAATCACTTTCACTGGGATTTTCATGTTTACTTGCTTTTCTGGTATAGACTTACCCCATCGCGGGTGTTATCATTACGCTCCCGCGGCTTTGGAGAAAACCTCCTACTGTGCCGCTTGTTGGAGCTTCTAGTTTTATATGCATGCTCGTCTTTTGAATTGGAGTAGACTAATTGTGATTGTGCTCAGTTGATCCTAGATTTGAAATCAGCACATGAGTTTACATGAACTAAGTCCATTCTATTTCTCTGTTGAGGCCCTTAGGGCTAACTGTGTCCATCTGGAAAATCCTGCGTTGTTCTTGTTGACGGAGTTGCTTCACTCTATCTCCCCCTCACCAATGTTAAGGGACATATTGTAAGATGGTCCATGTTAGATCTGTAAAATTGTGCTGATGCTCTTGGAAATGGGCTACTAAAGGTGCCTCTAGTTTTCTGGTTTTTAAACAGCTTTTATGTTCGGTTAGTCTCGTTTTAATGTCTTTTGGTCATTCCTACGTATATAAAATCACATGGGCAAAAAATTGCATAGACTACAAAGCTGTCTTGACATGTAAAGTTTCTGGGTAAGTTTACCTGGCGACCTGTTGCGAGGCTAATGGAGGTCCTGGATGATTTTAAAGTACAGAAATTGCAGCCTTTGCATTCTGGCATTGTTTTTGAGGAACTCAAGATTTTTTGACTGATGTGGACAACATGATTTCTTACATTCGAACCTCGGCTATATACAAAGCATATAGGTTCACTGAAAATTGGATGTATGGTTTGAAGTATTTTCCATTGATTACAGATGATCCGGCTTATACCAGCAGATTTTGTAGAATGTCTTATACCATAGTCTGACATGGAGCGGTCTCAGATGCTGTTCCTTTCAG